>NW_023596746.1:52100377-52177139 GCF_011947565.3 Pollicipes pollicipes | reverse complement strand
CGCGTCTAATGGCCCAGCCTACAAACATTTCGTTTTTTCTCATATTCGCGTTAGAGCCCGAGGCCCCTGACTCGGTTTCACACGGTTCGCCGCGGTACAGATCCCGGCGGACCGGATATTCGGACATGTCGGACATCCCGGCATCTCGCTTGTGCTGGACCAAGCCTCCCCCCCACCCCCAGCCCCCCTCTCCTATGTGACAGGCACCTTAAGGGAGGGGCCCCATGTTAGTCAGGGGGCTAGCACCGAACAGGGTCCCTCTGCCCGTTTTCTTTGGAGCCCATGTGCGCCGAACTGGGATCCCTGTGCCATCTATTAAACCCGCTACGCTTGGGACCTTTTTGCGGCGGTGAGTGGTGCTGCGTCGATCCCGGGTCAACAATCTCGGTCAGAGGGCCTTCGGCGTCAGAGAGGGGGCCAATGCATCCTGTGCATTAACAGTAACCGATAGGCAATCAGGGAGTGGACGGAAAAGCCCTTTAGCCCCGATCGGGAAATGGATGGAGTCTCCAGTTTTGGTTGAAGACTATTGAGGTCAGACTGTTGAAGGGGGGGGGGGGGGGAAGGGCGTGTGATCCGGGAACACCCTGCGACTCTGTTGCCGCCTGCCGCCCAAGCCAGCCGTAGATCGTCGAGGAGTGTTCATCACAAACTGCCGCTGCTCCGAAACCAACAGTCGACAAAAACGTTTCGACATCAAAACATTTGCCATCATCGCCATCTATCATGGCATGGCGAGTACTGAACGTCATGTTGCTGGTGCGTTGGGTATCGGCAACGACTTGTCGTGAAACGACATTCCTCATTTTGTTAACAACAGAAGCCACGGCGGGCGATGCAGGCCAAACAATGTTTGTTTCCTGTCGTATCTGCTTGCTCGTAGCATAACCTCACCCTGACACCGTCCTCAAAGACCAACTCCCCCGCAACAATTTGTGATCTGTCCATGGGCTGGCACACAAAGGCACACACTTCCTGGAGCACCACAAGGCAGGGGCGGGTCCAGAGAGGAGAGACCATGGGGATCATGCCCCTCCCCCTTGGGCCCCATGAAGCTTTGATGCCCGAAAAGACAACACATCTCATCGCAAAGAGACAACAATACTTTTATTTCGGAACCACATAACCTATATTTTTGTGAGACACCAAATTGCACAGGCACCACGACATTCATGCGATGCCGCTTGACGAAACCCTCCGTCGTGTCATTCGGCGAGGGAGCAACAAACCCTTCATTTCGGGGCACCATAACCTTTATTCTTAAGAAGCACCCAATTTACGAGAGTACCAGACAGGGCTCGACCCTCTATTCTGAAAGAGCCATGAATTCAAGGGGCACAACTATTTTGAGCTTTCCGCCCTGATGAAGTCCTGGATCGAACCCTGGGGAAGGAGGCACAAAAACCTCCCTTGCGGGGCAGCATCATCTTTATTTTCAAGTGGCACTTAATCGAAGCGGGACATTTACAAAATCCAAAACCACAATTTCGAATAGGGCACCAAAATCCGGCGGCATCGCAGTTAGTGTGTCTTTCACTCTGGGAAAAATCTGGATCCGACCGTTCAGGGAAGGGGCACCCTGTTCAGGGAAACAGGCACCAACAGCCTTCGTTGTCATTAGGCTTTACGACGCACATAGCTGCTGAGGCTATATGGCGTCGCCTGCCTCTCAACCTGGCAGGAAGGGCGGGCACCACGGGGAACCGAATGCCAAATCTCTTGTTTCACAGACGCCCAGTAGTTAACACAGACGCGCTAACCACTACACTATCGTCTCCTCAGCCTTCTTACCAGCAACCTTCTTTTCGAGGCATCATAACATTTATTTTCCAAAGGCACATAATCCCAGGAGTCATCACAATGCCCGTGCCTCTCCATTTAGGAAATCCTGCATCGGCTCATTCGGCTAAGGGACATCTCTCTTTCGCACCACCACTGCATTCATTTCCTTGAGACACCACATGCAAGTGCGCGATTGAAAGACCGATTGAAGGTCGTCCAAAGCTTTCCTTTCAAGGGACACCAAAATACAGGGGCACCACAATTTCCTTGTCTTACACTCTGACGAAATCCTGGCTCGACACCTTCGGAGAAAAGGCACCAAGAACTTTGTTTTCGGGGCATCATAACATTTTTTTGAGACACCCAATTTCAATTAGAACACCACAGTGGTCCAAAAGTTTATTTTAAAGCAATAGAAAATTCCAGGGGCACGTGAAATGACCCCCAAAGCTTTATTTTCAGGGGAAACCGAATTAAGCCCGACTTCTCCCAACCTACCTCTAAGGGTCCGAGGCTCCCATAGGTCCCGAGGTTCTTTTTTGGTCCCTTGGGGACGAGGATCAAGTGCCCGATTAAAGGGCCCAACAGCCAAGCCAGAGGTCGTATGGAGGAATCATAGCCCGAAGGCCGAACCCTAGAATGTCAGCGTAGCTCTAGCACTGATCAGAGGCTCCGTGCGACTGTGTCTCTTTTTGAGGCAGCTGACTCAGAACAGCAATAACGAGCAGGCCTTTCCGTGCCATTCTGGGGCCTAGAGATCATGTCCCGAGGAGGGACGGGGCTAGGGTCTCGAAATGTCAATCAGAAGGCATCCTTCATTCGTCGGGACACCTGAAACAATAAAGGACTCACAGTGCTGGTCAGTGACTACAGGTCCCAGCCGAATGTCAGCCGCATCGAGGAGAGGACCGGATGTTATGCATCCTTCGAAGGGTTTCCGCGCGGTCCTGGGCGCTATCACCAGACTAAAAGCCGCTGGGGACCTCAGGATGGAACGCAATGCCCTTCAGCTGCTGACAAGAACATTTTACCATTACAATTCAGTTCGATGACCAGTTGATTCTCTGAACGGACTTAGCAGTTGCAGCATTACGAGCAAGAGAGATTACGTCCTTGCGCCTGGCATTCGTGGTACTCTGTGTGGTAATCCGTTCCGACTACCAATCTGAACATTGCACAAGTGAAAAATTCGGCCCAGAACACCTTTTACACGCATTTTAATTGACTTCATAAAGCGTTGGAAAGCACCGATTTCCGATGCGTGATTAGCTCCACCCGTCTGCTGACTGCTGCCAGGTATTGCTGCAAGACTCCGTTTCATACAGCGGTGTAACTGCGACATTTTTGTTCCGACATCTCACAGAGCACCTCACGGAGGGGGCACCAAGAAATCACATACAGCCCAATCACATTACTCTCCTCACGCGCCAAGAACTTACACAAAACATTGAAATTCTATCGTGTAGACATGAAACAAGAAAACTCAACATTCTGGACTCATTACCCATTCATGACCGCAAACGACTTCTAAGAAGACATATGAAACAAACCATTAACTTATCTCTTTGAAGCAGCATCACAAATGAATCGCTTAGACAAGGAACAAGACACTGATGAATGGCGCGGGTATTGGGTGATTAGCATGAAGTATTGTGATTTGCTGTGTTAGTTGTGTTATTCACAGCGTGTGAGGCTAATGATGTCTTCTGCGGGGTTGACGAATTGGCTGTTCCTGCCAAGTTAAAACGGCAGTGAGTGTTGTGCAATGAAAACCTTATTGTTATTTACATGTTTGTGTTTTATGTTCTAATTTTAAGTGTCTAAGGTGGCGACGTAAAGTAAAGAGCCGGATGCACAAAAAAGCCACTCACCAGTCATATACCGAGCAAGTTCTGCGAGCTGCGTGTGTCTGTTTTAAAAACTATATATATACATATATATATATATGTATATATATATAAAGATATAATATATATATATAATATATATATATATATATATATAATATATATATTCTCTCTTCTCTCTCTCTCTCTTCTCTCCTCACTCTCTCTCTCTCTCTCCTCTTCTCTCTCTCTCTCTCGCTCTCGCCTCTCTCTCTCTCTCTCTCCTCTCTCCTCTCGTGTGTGTGTGTGTGTGTGTGTGTGTGTGTGTGTGTGTGTGTGTGTGGTGTGTGTGTGTGTGTGTGTGTGTGTGTGTGTGTGTGTGTGTGTATGCATACACTATTATTAAGCGCTCTGTGCTATTCGAGCAGATCACCGACCCGAACTGACGAGACATATCGAAGTGATTAGAAGCAGAAAATTCCTCGGTAACTACATCTCCTTAATATTATTATGTTTGCAGTGTGTATACGGGAAGTTCCCTTATTGTGGGCAGCTCTAGAAGACTAGGCGTACTTCGTATGTAAATACATGGAGCTTGTTCATTTTCGCCAGATTATGGTGGATTCGGTCATTTTAGGGCAAAGTATTTCGGAGAAAACATAGCAACATGCACTTGAATTGGCTGCTAACTACCATCAAAATCAAGCAATCAAGTTTCATCCCTAGCTTAAACCCGGCTAGCCGGGGGGTTGACGAGATCAGCTGATGGCTGAGGACTAATCAGGATTTTTGCTTGGTCTGTTGCAAGGCAACACAGAACATCTTCTCCCTCAAAATGTATTAGAAACGCAACGTATAAATAAAAGAACTGTCACACATTCAATAAACAACGAAAATAGTATGCGCGACGTTGGCGGCGTGTAAAATTAAGTCCGACAGTTACAAGTGCAGATTCATCGGCGTAATCGGCATAAGCGCAAATTTAGTCATCGGTCGGTAAGACGCAAAGCCCCAATCAAAATGATCAAGATTTAGTTCCCCGTCAACGGCGTAGGTTTTCCTATACTGTAGAAAAACCCAAGACCAAGACGGACGGCACCTGAGCGATCGAAACTAAAGCAGCAGGCTAACAAAGAGGCTACCGGCAACAGTGAAGGGTCTTCATAGCAAGCGAGAACTAAAATGAATATGGTGGGACCCCTAAATGATCGGGAGTACCCTGGCAGGCTAACATATAGAGTCCGGTCAGAGCCCATGATCCTCTGAGCAAGGGGGAATAACCCACATCAGTGTACGTGAAATAATGTCGCTGTGTGATCAAGATTGCTCGGGCAGGTCAGCAGGGAGGGCTCTGACAAGTAAAGTGTCCTCAGCGAATAAGCTCGAAAGTTGAAAGAGCCATAGATCAATCAAGAGAGTCTCTGAGTATCGAGTGCCTCAGTGCGTTGCCTTATATGGGCCCCAGCAACTGCACGGGGTCCTCAAAGCTAGTGGAAAGAACCCGATACCGATGTGAAGAGCCCCTGGGCAGCCGAGCGTACCCCGGCATATGAGGCCCCGGCAGTAGCGGTGGGGAGGGAAAGCCCGCCTACCCCGCGGGCGCAGCGGCCCCCGCCGAGCTCGCGCCGCCTGCCACGTCTCTGGCCGCGGCGCCGCCCGGCGCGCATACAACCAGTTCGCCTGTGAGCCCCGTCCAGGCCGGACGCGGCCGCCGGGCGGCTAGGTAATTTATAGTAAGCATGCTCGACTGTACGCATCACGTGATCATCGGTGGAATACGAGGATAACTGTGCTCTCTGTTGACAAAAGAGGGAAATGACGGCAGGAATCAAAGATTCTCCTGTTGTGAACGTTATGAACGCTGGGCGTTGTGATCTTGAACGATATGAACACCACACGCTGCAATCCGTTTTGATGGATCCCGGCGTCGCTCGCTCCGTTGAGCAGCGCGGTCTATACGCATATTGTGATGGGGCTAAGGCCGTGGACATAAAGACATGCCAACAACTGCTGCCTGAGAACCTATTCGCACGTTTTCCACGACACAGGTAAAATTGATACAGGCCTAAAATTGCTGGCAGCGTTACGTACACGGGACTTGTGAAGGGAAAGAGCTGAAGCTATCTTCAAAGTACAGGGGAAAACGCGTGTGACGATGGAAGTAGTCACTGGATGAAGCAAGTGAGGTCCTATCACAGCGAAACACTTTTTAACGCAAGCAGCGGCCCATCGTCGATTCCAACAGCTCCAGATGAAGATGATACACTACTAGCATTCGGAAGCTCGGGCAAGGTCACAGGGTATAAAGATAGCCAGGCTGTCGTTGCACGTGGTGACCTTGGACGGGGAGGAGGGACGCCATGACTGTCTGTCGCCAAGTTGGCCGCCATTTTTGGACCAACTGTGGCGAAGTGACGGTACGAACCGTCGGCCATATCCGCGGGTATGACCTCCTCGGCGCCACTTTCTCCCTGACGGGCTTAATTCCAAACAATGAGCTTCGGCATCCACAGATCGGGGTGCGAAACTGTAGATTCATGTAACGTTACGCTCAGGAAATATGTGACTGATAGTAACATCCCTTCTGCATGTGCGTTGTACGTATGTTTAAGTACCTATGCTCGCTGTATCTCTTAGCCATCGCCCTTATTTGCCGTTTTGCATAACTCTGACTGACAGGGGGAGAGGGAGTTGTTGTGACCCTCCCCCGGCGTTTCCAAGCCTATAAAGATAGAGCTTGCCGAAAACAGCAGTATATTGTTCTCAACACGATCTCACCATTGGTACTAGTTTTATGTTGTTGGCAGCGCAAAGGTCGAATTTTACAGAAAATCGCATTTTGTGGTTTTATTTTATGTTGACGAGAATAACCCTTGCAGTGGCACAAAACTTAAATTGGCGTTTGTCTTTTTCAGTTCCGAGTGCATTCTGTAGTGCTATTATCTTGCCGCCGCCGCCTGAGCCAGCCATAGATCGCCGTCGAGTGCTCATCACAAACTACCGCTGCTCCGAAACCAGAAAATTTAGGAACGCGTTTTGGTATCAAAACACGTGCCATAATCACCGCCTATCATGGCGAAGGTTAAACGTCATGTCATTGCTGCGTTGGGTATCGGCAACGATTTTTCGTGAAACGATTTTCCTCATTTTGCTAATAACTTAAGCCATAGCGGGCAAAACAGGAAAAAACGATGCTTCTTTCCTTCCTTCATTGCTTGCTCCTAGCTTGACCTCACGCTGACCCCGTCCCAACAGACCAAGTCTCTCGCAACAAGTTGTGCTCTGTCCATGGGGTGGGGCCGAAAGGTTCAGATGCTCGCGGAACTTTCCCCGTCCGAACAACGAGAAAATCTCATTGCCGCGCAAGGCTGTTCGCACGCACTTGGCGACAAACAGGTTGGCGCGAATGAAAATGGCGCGAACGATAACATGATCGATCGCTGTTATCGCGTAAGACGAACTGCAGCGAACGCGTAAGACCGAAGGAAATATGACACAGCTGCGGATATGCAATTTGAATATGATCATAATAGTTTTCAATGTGTTCAGCTCCTTTCATCGTTTTGCTAAATCTTTGATCATGGATGTAGGAGCACACAGTGCGCTTTCGGCAAGCCCAGTGTGTGCGGCATGCTGCAAATGCTCTTGAAACGGGACATGCAAAAGTGTAGGCGTTAGGCGACAAACAGCCGATCGCATATATGAACACCGAGACAAAGGTCAGAACATCATGCTATTGTAGGTATTTAGCAGATACGTGGGCGGTAGGCAGTAGGGTGGCGGCAGGTTCTGCCATTTAGTTTGATTTTCCCGTCATTTCAGGCGGAGGTAGGTTTTCTCTGATGCGTGTCTCGGTTAAGATGACAGCATACCGTGAATTTGCATTTCTTCTCATATTTTTTCTGGTCCCCCTAATATCATGCCTAGTTGTGAACGGATTTACATAAAGGGAGATATATGCCACCAGAATCAGAGTGCGAATGTGTGAACTCACATCATGTAATGCTTATAAATATGTGGTTAATGATGATATCCCCTCTGCATGGGTTATGTCGCACGCAAGTCTAAGTACCTACTCTCGCTGTCTTACACATAATCTTATTGCTGCATTGGGTATCGGCGATGATGTTTCGTGAAAAGATGATCCTTATCTTGTCGACAATTGCAGCCATGTGAGGCAAGAATGTTTGCTTACTTCCATATTTACTTGTTGCTGGCTTCATCTCACACTGAGCCCCCCCCCCCCCCCTCCGAAAACCAACTCCCACGCGACAAGCCGCGATCCGTCTGGGAGCTGGTGCCAGACGACTTCGGCTCCTGATAAGCTCAAAGAGGGGAACGTCCCTGTCCGACCAATTATGAATGTCATTAGAACATTTTCATCTACGCGCCGAGCTTCAAGCGCTTGACAACAGGCAGGCTAGTGCGACTGAAAATAGCGCAAACGTTCAGCTGGTTGGCCAAGGCAACCGATGGCCGTAACCGCGTAAGTCAGAAGTCAGTGAACCGGACTTCGCATAAGGCGAAGGGAAATACAACCACGATACACGTATATATATATATATATATATATATATATATATATATATATATATATATATATACACACACACACACACATATATATATATATATATATATATATATATATATATTATGGATGTGGTAACTATAACGTTTGATATAAACAGTTCGTTTCATTGTTTCGCTACGTTCTTGGTAATGGAGGTAGGAACACCGTGTGCTCGGAGCAAGGGCAGCAGCGAGCACTTTCAACGGTGCTTATTGCAAATGCTCTTGAAACGGCATGAGCGATGCAGTATGCAATAGGCGTCTAGCAGCGGGCCGTATGTAACAACACAGCGTGCGTACCTGAGCCGCTGGTGGGTACCTGAAGGAAACATGCGCTTGGAGCCTGCGTGAGGAGAGTTTGGAGGCAGCATGGCCCAGTATACATGTTTCGTGCGAAGGAGGCGCCAGCTACCTAACATGTGCAAACAACACTTTTCAAAACATAAAATTGGGTTTCGCAGTCGTAAACACAGCATGATATATATTCAGATCCGCACCAAAGTGACATATATGGGGCCTACACGAGGAGCCGAATGACACATTGGAAAGAAAAAACGAGCGACGCTTTGAGGCGATGAGGTGTGTCTTGTCAACCGACCTTGACCAATGGCAGATCCAGATTGGTAGTGGGTGGGGGTTGGATGGGGCTATGCCCACTGTCTCTTGGAGTGAGAGGGCAAAAAAATGTCATGGTGAAGGGGCAGCAAAACCTTCGTTTCGTATCCACATAACCTTTATTTTCAAAAGGCCCAAGATTTCACGGGCACCACAAATGACCACACATATTTATTTTCGATACGCACTGAAATCCGGGTACACCATAACCCTTCATTTTCTGAGGGCACCAAATTTCAGGGATACAGCAGTGTTGTGCCTCCCACCCTGACGAAACCTTGGATTGGTCCCTTGGGCTAGGGGGCAACGAAATGGTCAGTTTGGAGCACCATAACTTTCATTTCGCGGCACCATAATCTTATTAAAGAACCCCTCTATCCAAATGGGCAATTCCATTTCCCAAAGCTTTGGTTTTAAACAGCGTTCAAAATCCATGTACATCACAATATATATGCCTTTCACCCTTGCACAATTCTCGATATGCGTGTTCCACGAGAGAGCACCAAAAAACTTAATTACCGGGTATTTTAGCCTTTATTTGCGAGAGGCACACACTTCCTGAGGCACCACAGAGCAGGGGCGGGTCCCGAGGGCGAGGGGCCGTGGGGTCATTCCTCTCCCCTTGGGCACAAAGGTGTTTTGGACGCCCTGAAGAGCCACCAAATCTCATCGCAAAGGGGCAGCAGTACCTTCATTTCGGAACCACATAACCTATATTTTTATGAGACACCAAATTGCAGGGGCACCACGACGTGCGTGCCGTGGTCTTGACGAAACCCTGCGTCGGGCCATGCAGTGAGGGAGCATCATATCCTTCATGTCGGGGCAACATAACCACTATTTTCAAGAAGCACCCAATTCCAGAAAATAACAGAAAGGGCCCTAACCCTTTATTCTGAAAGGGCGATTAATTCCACGAGCATAACTGTGTCGAGCTTTCCGCCCTGATAAAATCATGGATCGGACCCATGGGCAAGGAGGCACAAACACCGTCCTTGCGGGGCGACATCATCTTCATTGCGAAGGGGTACATAATCAAAGCGGGCCATTTACAAAGCCCAAAACCATAATTTAAAAGGGCACCAAAATACAGCGCCATTGCAATCAGTGTGCCTTTCACTTTGGAAAAATTATGAATCGGACCGTTCAGGGAAGGGGCACCCTTTTCACGAAAACAGGCACCAACAGTCTCCGTTGTCAATGGGGCTTTACGACGCGTCATCACAATGCCCGTGCCTCTCCATTAACGGAATCCTGCATGTGCCCATTCGGCCAAGCGACACCTTTCTTTCGGACCACCATTGCATTGATTTCCTTGAGACAACAAATGCAAGTGGGCGATTGAACGAACAATTGAAGGCAGTCCAAAACTTTTCTTTCCAGGGGCACCGAAATACAAGGGCGCCACAATTGCCCTGCCTTACACTGTTGAAATCCTTATTCGGCTCCTTCGGTGAAAAGGTAGCAAGAGCCTTGGTTGCGGGGCATCATAGCATTTATGTTTATGGGCCCCCAATTTAAACTGGAACACCACAATCGGCCCAAACATCCACTTTGAGGCGATACAAGATTTCAGGCGCACTTAAAATGGCCCCGAAAGCTTTATTTTCGCGGGGAACCGAATTAAGCAAGACTCCCCCCATTTTCCTCTTAGGTTGCAAGGGTCACATGGGTTCTGAATGTCCTTTTTTGGTCCATTGGGACTGAAGATCAAGAGCTCGACTAAAGGGTCCGAAGGGCAGGCCAGAGGTTGTATGGAGGGATCACAGTCTGAATGCCAGACCCTAAAATGTAAGAGTGCCTTTAGCACTGATCGGAGACCCGTGCGACTGTGTCTCTAGTTGAAGCAACTGACTGAGAACAGCCATTTCGAACAGTTCTGACTATTCTGCTATTGCTTTTTTGTGCTATTCTGTGGCGCAGCGGATAATTCCCGAGCAGAGACAAGGCCAAGATCTCTAAATGCCAATAAGAAGGCATCCTACATTTGTTCGGACACCTGAACCAGTGAAGAACCCACATGAGCCCACACACCCACAATGAGCCCCAACCAGGAGCACATTTGCTAAATAGGGGCGATGATGGGCTCCCGTATGTCAAAGAGCCTATTGTGCTGAGCTGGACCCTCCTGACAATGAAAGGACTCATGAGAAATGACAAAAGGGGATTCTCACGTACAATGAGCACCGGCCAGAACTAACACGACATCAAATCGGAGTGATCGCAAGCAGTAAACTTAACGGCAACTAGATCTCCACACATTTACACTTCGAAAATGGAGACTGCAGAAGGGTACACAGGGGTCTGGAGACACAACTGGAGAAGTCCTTTTACTTTGTGAGCTCCTTAGACTTCAGGGCTGTACCCACCAAAAATCCTCGTATTCCGGCCATTAAGTTTTGATATTCTTATGCATGTAGTTCGTATACGGAAACCTAGCTTACTTCGCCCAGTCCTAGAAAACTAGGCGCGCTTTGTATGCAAATACCTGGAGTTTGTTCATCTTCGTCAGATCATGGTGGATTCTGTCATTTTAGGGCTAAGTATTTCGAAGAAAACATGGCAGCATACACTTAAGTTGGTTGCTAAATACCATCAAAATCAGGCAGGAGGTTGATTCCCAGCTTATACACGGTTCGCCGGGTGGTTGATGAGATCAGCTGATGGCTAATGACTATTACTGAGTTTTTGCTTTGTCTGTTGCAAGGGAATGCATAATATCCTATCCTTAGAAAATATATCAAAACGTATCTTACTGATATATTTATCGTCACAAAGTCTATAAACAATGGAAATAAGATGAGCGACGTCGGCGGCGTGTAAAATTCTGTTCGACAATGACAATAACGGATTCATCAGCGTAATCGCCACAGCCGCAAATTCAGTCATCAGTCGGTAGGAACTAAAGCCCCAATAAAAATGATCAAAATTTAGGTCCCTGTCAATGGCGTAGGCCCTCCAATAATATGGGAAAACCCGAGAGCAATAATGACGGCACCTGAGCAATGAAAACTGCCATGGCAGGCCAACAAAGAAACTCCATTGAGCAGTGAAAGGCTGAGAGCTAGAATCGCTTTTGAACCAGGGTGGGAGTGAAAAAAAACCATCTCAAAAAGACCGTGCGGGAGTGCAAAAATCCATTCACAAAAGACAGAACTTATGAGCACGTGACGGATGCTTCAGCAAGCAAAGACATCTATTTCAAGCTAGCATGGACGTAATATCAGAAATCTGACCAAACTATTTCGTTTTATAACATCTTAGTCCATTAAAGTGAAACAGAATACATTAACACGCGCATCCACGCATCAATAACATCCTGTATTTCGGGAGCGATGCAAGTTGGTAATTAAGTTCCCTCGGGAAAAAAGAAGTACGTGGAGTAAAATTCTCTACCAGGCCTTGCTGGTGTTTGCACCAGCCTCTGCTTTCGTGGTGCGGTGGTGAGACCAAAAAAAATCGGGGTTGCGTGAAAACCTTGCATTTGGCGCACAGCTGCAGATTGTGATGCATTTTGTAAACAAACCAAACTTAATGTGTGCAAGCGGCTGGGGTCGCTCGGGTTCTTGAAGTTGGAGGTACCTGGCGCCCTTGCTTTGTGGATACATAGACATGATTCAGATGTAGGTGAGGTAGGAAATAGCCATATGTGTCCAGGTTCTGCGGAGCCTCGTTTATGCTTGGTGGTTTCAAGTGAGCTCGCCTTTGGATGACATCTGAAAACCTCAGAAAGGAAAGTAGGAGTTTGGCATGTGCGATTAGACAATGTCAGGCAGGAGTGAAAAATTCACCTAAAATATGGGGGAAAGAAGTGAAAAACTCCTCCTCATAGGGTGTTGCTTTGCACCCAATGTCAGCTCATCTAGTACACTGGTGAACGTTCCTCATAACAAGCGAGAAGAACCTAACACCAACATGGTGGGAACAATGTTGGTGAGCATCTTGAACGATCGGGAGCACCCCGGCAGGCTAACATACAGGGTCCGGCCGGAGTACAGGATCCCCCTGAACAAAGGGCACCAGCCGAAGATTAGTGTGCACGAATTAATGCCCTGTGTGATCAAGAGTGCCCGGGCAGGTTAACAGAGAGAGAGCTCTGACAAGTGAAGGGTCCTCAGCAAGTAAGCTCTAAAAGGGAAAGAGCCATAGGTCAAAGGACAGTGCCTCTGAGCATCGAGTGACTCAGAACGTTACCTTATATAGGTCCCCAGCAACAGCAGGGGGTCCTCCAAGCAAGTGGAAAGAACCCGATACCAATATGAGGGGCCGCTAAGCAACCGAGTGTCCCCTGGCATTTGGGGCACCGGCAGCAGCGGCGGGGCGGGAGAGCCCGCTTAACGCGCGGGCGCAGCGGTTCCTGCCGAGACCGGGCCGCCCGTCGTGTCTCCGGCCGCGCCGCCGCCCGGCGCATCCGCGCCCAGTCCGCCGGTAAGCCCCGGGGCGCGGCCGCACCCAGGCCGGACACGGCCATCAGACGTCTTGGTAATTTATAGTAACCATTCTTGACTGTACGCATTACATGATCATCATTGGAATGCCAGGTTGACTGTGCCATCGGTTGGAAAAAGAGGGAAACAGCAGCAGGAGTCAGAAATTTTGACCTCATAGTACCGAAAAACCAAGAACTGGAAACCTTTTCCTGCTAGTAAGTCCAAATTAAGGCCACAGAATAAAGTGAACGAAACCTGTGAAGAAATGTCTCTGAATGATAGGATTGATAAAGCTCATTGGTTAGCCTCTTCCCCCGCGCCCTCCATAAAAAACGCAAAACACCACCCTTTCTGGGCCCATACTCACGTCGAGATTTGACAATATAGCCAATGTTGGTTTGATACAAACATTAAAATAAAAGGGTACGTACATTTTGCTGCGTGGGTGAATGGTGCTGTGGGTGAGTGATAGAGCGATGTGCTGGTGAAAGTATGGTATGCTTTGCCGGACATACGATAGCTCTGTTCTTAACGCAGCCTCATACGTATGTGTCTTTGGAGAATTTTAGCTAGGGTAAGCAGGCAAGAATATGTACAAATCGGCTTGCTGCAGCATCATTCTTAACATTTGGTGCGCATCATAATTCCTACTGGCAAAGTTCTGCGTACACAATTAAGTCATAATTCATTTGTCACTAGGAATTGGATGGTGTCGCGAGTGTTCGCTGTGTAGCGCTCAGTGTGGGACGCCCTTGACGCAAACAAGACTGGTTTCCACCAGGCGGTCTGGCCGGCTTTCCGGCGATTGATGAACTGGCCCCTACGGCTCGCAATTAGGGGAGGGGCAACTGGGCAAGTTTGAGAACATAGGTGCAAATGCGTGCGCGTGGATTCCATCCGTGGATCTGTGATGCCCGAGTCCAGTCCATCAACCATTCAGTCATGATTAAAGATCTACGGCCCCAAAGCTGACGCCTAATTTTGAAAAAAAAAATAGCGAAGCGTTAATATTACGTGCAATTAAAACCCGAATGGAACACTTAAATCCCATGGGAAAGTGACCAGATGTAACGGGTAGAGGTCTTTATGGTGATGGAAACACAGTTGAAAAATCGGAGAATAAACAACTTATTGTGTGATGGTGATTGTGATGATGATTATGTGAATGAATGTTGCGGTCTCTGATGGGTAATTTTACAAGATTTGCTAATCTACAAGTCAACGAGATGGTACCGAAGCAACCCTATGTCTACTGCGCAGGCAGGCAAGACCCTGGGAAATATCCAAGACCGTGACAGAGCTTGGAAATGTGCTAAGACGCTACGGTTTTCTTATCATAGATATTATATCTGATAGATATAATATCTAGATATGATATGTTATCATATATATATATATATATATATATATATATATATATATGTATATACATATATATATATATATATATATATATATATGTGTATATATATATATATATATATATATACATTCTTATCATATAGAGATAAACTTGCTTTTTGGAATTTAATTACGGGGTGACCTGACCACTTCCAATACAAAAGCAGCACCAATTATGCGACCCCGCGTCAATCATAAGCCATCAACTGACATCATCAACTGCTTAGCCGGCCAGCTGTTGGTACAGCGTCGGCTAGCATCTGAAACAAATACCCGCTAGTTGGGGGCAACCTGGATGAAACAGAACATGCCAACAAATCCAGCGAAATGGCGCACGGATTTCTTTGGGATGCGCGTAATGGTTTTCACCGATTGCCGAAAAGCTGACGGGGAGCTTCATAGCCCTCCATCGGCTCTGGATTGGTAAATGATTGCCTGCTATTGATATTTGGCACCCCAAGAAGTCAAACGCGATTCTCCGTACTAACGGCAAGCACGCCACGTTTGAACCACGCAATACTCTACATTTTAAGCGCTCTTGTCGGCGCATGCCAACTTCATTGGTTCATGCATGTTTCTGAATACTCCTTATGGAGCACGGGATCAATTCCTACTGGTACTTGTTCTCGCATAGCTATCACAGGTAAGGGTAGCGAGAGCGTAATGGTTACGGCATTCGTGTCAGCCACTGCACGTCTGAGAAACCAAAGGTACGGGGTTCGATTCCCCGCGGAGTCCGCCCTTCCCGCCAGGGTGTGAGGCAGGCGATGCTGTAGCCTCAGCAGCTGAGTGCGTCGTGTAAAAACCCAATGCACCCCGCCCCCCTCCCCACACTTTCAGAGATGTCTCTGCGCCAGAGCATAGTGTGGTGTTCAGACGTGTTTGCTGAGGACCTCAGCTCGGCACTGCAGCTGGTGACGTCACATATCGTGTCATCTGGAGAGCTGCCTTTGTGGTGCTCGTGCAGAAAAACAATCAGCGGAATTACAGAAGCATCGCAGTTTTCATGACAACCGTGATGCTGAACAACGGCGGAGGTCCTAAAGCGCTCTTGAAGGTCGCCGAAGTGGTGGATAAAGGGAAGGATTTGCGTTCTGTTTCAAGGAAGAGTTATTTTTAAGTTGCTGTTTTCTGGCCCGCGAGCTTGGTTTTGCACATGTGTTTGCGTCTTCCTGTGGCGCATATACGTGCGATTTGACGTGCAAATTGCAACAAATGGCATGCGGTGCTATGGCATGTCGTTACATGTTCATGGAACAGGTCGAAAGTAAAGCCAACCTAAACTAAAATGCCATCATCTGCCCCATCTTCCAGGCGGGCGTGTCGGGCGGCCACTTACGGCATGCATGACTGCTGTGGCCCGCTGAGCGGCAACATGCATGCTCCTATCATGCTGTGCCGACGCTGTGTCCGTCCCACACGAACATAGCATGCGCTCACTCATGTGATGCATCTTAATCTGCAGCTTTGCGTTTCTTACGTATTGCCACGGCGCTGCATTGTTCATGAGTAAACGAAGCATTGTCCACACCTTATCGAGCTATGTCGGAATACATTTCGAAAATGACCGGATCCGTTTCTGCGTCATGCCTCGTCAAGATGTCATCAAACTGTTTTGCGTCATGCCTGGTCAAGACGTCATCTAACTGTTTCACGATATCGATCAGATCGGATCGCCCACTCAAAAATGGTTTTTGAAACCATTAGTATTGGAGAAAACAGCACGGGTCCCTGGCTGATGGGAGTTTGGGTTTTGGGGAAACTCCTGGAGCAGGGACATATTAAAAGGAATATGATGATAGATAGATATGACGATATTTTATCGTAGTCCCTGATTAAACGAATAAATGCTAAGCTACCGCTTTTGTTTTGATTTCAACCGTTAATCTTCGTTTTTCTTGGTGTAACGAAAAAACATACCGCGAGTGTGACTATGATGCCTATTTTGTTTCACATTTATTTGGTGACCGAATAAATTACAGTGTACTGTGATTTGTGTGACTTTGACCTTGGACCTTGAGAGCTGGTTTTTGCAGCAGTGACGAAAGCAGACGTCAGGAGCATCATTTTGATATGTTTTGCCATATTTATTTGGTAAGTGTCCATTTTTTCTGTTTTTCTTTTGGTGTCTTATTCCTTTGGTACCCGTTTGGTCTTATCCCTTTTATTTCTTCCCATTCATTTGTACTTTAACTTTGATTGGCTTTTAGATGCGACGAAAGGGCTTTGACAAATGAATGAATGACAAAGATCAACATCATACCTAGCTTTTTACATTTCGTAGGTAAACGAGTAAATGCCAAGGTTCCCAAGTTTTGACCTTTCATTGACCTTGTAGAGTTCAAACTCAGTGACTTAGAGAACAGGCACCTACAGATTCATAAATAATTGAGTGGGCTTGAACTGAGAAGGCTGCTTTTGGAAACCTGAACTTTACAATGAAGGTGAATATTAACAGGACGCTAACTGCAGGTCCGCACTTTTCCGACACAACTCTGTCCTTTGTGGGGGTGAGCCTCCGGAGAGGTCGTGAGCGGTGGTGTTGTTACCTGAGCCGTGCCGTGCATCGCAGCATGACGTCATCAGTCAAGAGTGCTAGAGTTGCATCACGCACGATACCGCAGCCGGCCGTCCCGCAGGGAACGTGTCTTTGTGCGCGTCAGATTATGAGCTATGAATAACGAAGTTATATCAATGTGCTGTAGCATATATATATATATATATATATATATATATATATATATATATATATATATATATATATATATATATATAACATGACAATGTTATTACAATTGCACTTGATATGAAATTGCATCGGAACAGATGGGCAACATCTAGTCTACTACAGCATCTAGTTAAGTCTGCGTCAGTGTGTATGCTCTGGGGGACATCGCTACAGTTGCCGCCGGGGGCAAGGTACTGAGAACACCGAGCTCTGCCTCGCGCCGGCCGGTTTTCGGCGTACTTCACAAGCGGCAGCCCGAGACCGGCATAGCCAGTCGGCGCCAGTGTCCAGGAGACAGAGGGCAGACCTCAAACCGCAGGCCCTTGTAAGAACCCGTGGAGCTGGGAAAACCGATTCCGTCTGGACGTGTGGCATTGCAAAGCCGCTTACATGGTTGTAAGTATTTGCTTGTACTTTTCTATCAGCAATTCCAAGTCGCAGTGCATGCGCTCGCTCGAAGACCGTCATGTCTCTCTACTTCCTTCAGCTACACAGCAGCACAACATCTTCGTCAAAATTAGTAGTGTACGTGCACGTGCGTGTGCGCGTCCACGTCTGGATTTGATAGCGAGTCGCACGGCATAGACGGCTGCACCGATGGTGGTGGCATTTACACACAACACGGGTATAACCTTTGTGACGTTCTACGGCACAATTAAACACCGCTCCGGCGTAGGTGACGGCAGTAGCGCGGACAAAAACGGGGGCCTGTCTGCGAGTTTCGTATCAATACAGCTGGCATGAAAGGGGTAGAGTATTAGAACCAGATCTGAGTACCAGTGTCCTAGTATTGCCATCTTTGGGTGTAAAGCAACACCCTATGAGCAGGAGTTTTTCACTCCTTTCCACACATTTTATTTGATTTTTTTCGCTCCCACCTGGTATTGTCTAACCACACATACCAAACCCATAGTTCCCTTCTAGAGGTTTTAAGGTGTCATCCAAAACCGAGCTCAATTGAAACCATCAAGCATAAACAAGGCTACACTGAACCTGGACACCCATGGCTATATCCTGTCTCACCTACATCTGAATCATGCCTATGTATGCACAGAGCAAGGGCAACAGGTGCTTTCAAGCCCGAGAACCTCAGCGACTCAAGCCGCCTGCATGCATCAAATTTTCTTTGTGTATAAAATGCATCACAATCTTCAGCTGTGTGCCAAATGCAAGGTTTTCACGCATCCCCAATTGTTTGGGTCATACCACGCAACAACCACGGCAAAGCAAAAACAAACGCCAGCAAAACCTGGAAGATAATTTTTCTCCACGTACTTCTTTTACCCAAAGAAACTTGACCGCTAAATTGCACCACTCCCGAGATTTACGAGTGAAAAAGTCAAGAAATGCGCGCTATGTGAAATCTAAAGGCTGACTATCACAGCTTGAGCACCCAGTCTCACAGATTTTTAGTCAAGCCGGTTTATTACAAAATTCGCAAAATTCGCGGTTCTAAGTCGCTTTATGTTTGATTACTTTTTTTGTTCGTCTCACACAAATGTGATGGAACTTTATTTTCCTTTCTTTCCGATCATTTTTAAAAGTACCGTCTAAGGCTTAAAAGGTTGACCAATTTCTCTGCAGAATGTTCCAACCGCAAACTTGCATATACTTTATGCATAAATTGGATGAATTCGCCAGTCGTCCAAAGATGTTCGATATGCATCCAGGAGTGAACAATTAACAGTGGAAGAAAAGACACACTTTAAAGCACGAAGCTTATTGTCTGCTTCCATTTTCGGTGGTTAAGCCCCCAGTTAGCACTTTTTTAAAATTAATCCATGCAGACTTCATGCATTTGACGCCCCCGCCACACTCACTCTAACCATATGCATCCGCTGTCGCCCACCTCAGCCCACTCATTCTTGGCTCGCACAAGGGTGAGGCCCACCCCACCCCTTCCTTACAGCGCCTTGACCTTATAAGTATCACATTTGCTCTACTTAGAGCTTTGATAACTGGTAGCAAATATTTGGCCAAAAAGGATATCTAATAGAGTATCAATGCTTAAAGCATTGATGGTTGACTAAAGCGTCATTTATAAACGTACATTACGTGAAAAACACCGCTCATGCGACATCACAAAACGATAAATGCGTATTAAGCCTTGAAAACAGCTTACGGTGCGCGCAGCAATTTGAATATTGTTATGTCATGTTAGCTTCTGCCGTTAAATGTCTATTTCATGGCTAGTATTTGTTGCACAATGCTGCATCTCTCAAGCTACGCTCACCACGCGATTACTCAAAACGAATAAACGTGCTCTACGGATTGGCCTGTCCTGTTCTCTCCTATCGGCGTGTTTCCCCTTCCAGGGGTGGTAAAAGTGTATTTTCATCACCGACCGAATTTCTGCGGACAAAATTGTCACCAGCAGCATAACCGGACAAAATAAAATGTAAAATGACAATGAAGTCCATGCTCAGTAGCGTCGGCAAGAATCGGCGTATCACCGAAAGACTATTACATGTCCGTAACTTTCAATATCATGTGCACAACCGAGACGCTCATTTATACAATGTCATTCATCTCATGCAGGGATTATTGCTGCTTCTAGGAATGCAGGCACATCGGCCTTAGACTACCATATAGTCGAATAACAAAAGTAGTCTTCTTCACTCTCGGGACGAGCCGGAGGCTTATGTTTAATCTCACTGTCAGGCCGGATTTGCTATCCCCGACCGCGAAAAGAAATACGGCGAAAGACTTCGGCAGACAGGGCAGCTCAATACATGGCAGAATACGAACTGGTGGCAGCCGGAACTGGGGGATGATGTTTAGCATGCGGCCCTCCTCGAGGCCATACCCCTTATGCAAACCACGTGTGCTCTTCGGGTCCCAGCCCAGCCATCATCTTACACGCCACCATACCGAAGGGATGCTCCAAGCCTGTCGTGACGTGTGTGGACTGGTGGACGCCTTACGCTGCGCCTCAACAATGTATATATGATACAGGTTTAAACTGGGTTTTGTGCCGCCTGGAAAGAAAGGAGCTGTATGTTGAGTTCTGGGTTGGGCTCAGGTTGAAGTAAAAGCGTCTTCACAAATGCTGGGCGAGAGGTAGTGGGGTGTGCTGGACGAAAGACACATCGGAGCCACGGAAAGATGGAACAACAGATCTGTTTGGAAACAACCATTTCATGACCTTGTCACGCTGAGCAAAAGCAAAAACAAAACAATTCACTGCTGTTTCCCAACTTCAGAAGAATATTGCATGCCTTGACAAGCCGAATGCACCAGAAACTCCACGCTCACGATTGCCTTGAACCCATGCGCCTGCCCCTTTTTTTAACACATTCTGCCATTAAAAAATGAGGTAAATACGGTTACGACAGATTGTTGTCCGAACATTGGCATGCACTTCCATTTTGAGTAACACTTCAATGTGCTTCCACGCAATTTGCGCCGAAGGTACGCGGGAATCTTTGTTTACGGGGTCGCGTAACTGACTGAACCGCTTTTGAAAGCAACCGAGTTGCTACTTGGTGATCAGGTGCCCTATTAGAGGGGGAACATGCCAGGTACAGCTAAAAGAACCACGAATGTCCAGAGTCATACGGATATAAAGAGCCATGAGCGCTTAAAAAGTCCTGAACGGACCGTGGGCTCTGAGAGCCAGGAGGTCATATCAGTAGTAAGAGAGCTGTATAGTGTCTAGGGCGGTTCCTCAGTAGCCTGACAAGCCCCTGCTCAGCTAAAAGGCCCCCGGCTGGTCAGAGAGGCACGACGCAGACAAGAACGTCTTGGGTGATTCCTGAGAGCCCTGGCGTCCAATGGGGCACTTGAGTGAATCACGGAGCCCCAGAGCAGCCATACGGACTTTCGGGTGATAGAATGGGGTTCTCAGTACTCACCCATTAAACAACAACAATGTAAATGACCAAAGGATCGTGAAGTTATAGGCGCATACCCTAGCAGCCGATTGGGTCGATAAACTACCAATGGGTCATTTGATTTGATTTGATTTGATTTGATGTTTAGTTTCGATTATGGACATTAAGCAGTACATGATATGATAAGTGGATCGGTGAATAAACGGAACGCTTTAATCTGAGCGCCTCTCCTAACAGTAATAAGATATGGTCATCGCCGCCAGGGAACCCACGACACACCGCCCACTAGCCCGATCCGTTAGCCGACACGGGCCAGGCGCCCGCCGCCACTCCAGTCTACACATGTAGCCGTCTGGGGCCGGCGGCGGACGCCCGGCCCGGCAACGCCACCCAGTAGGCCGTCTGCTGCCCGCGCCCACCTGCTGGAAGCTTTTAGGCGAATCGTTTGGTCTGAAAACCAAATGTTTGGAAACATTTTGCTGTGTGCTGCCCATTGCCATCCTATAAACCGTTACCCGTCAGATAGATACTTAGTTGCTCGTTGTGAGTGAGCTCAGAAAAGTTTGGAATGATACGATCTGTTTTACGTAGCATTGAAATCCGATTTCATGATAGCGAGGACAGTTCGGTACAAAGAGTTCAGGGTCTTCATATGGATAGCCACATAGGCAAGAGGGACTAGGTGTAGCTGGATTTTGAAATTCGAACAGGTGGGCATTCAGGTCTGACATTCGCAATATCAGCCTAGTATTTAGAATGTTACCATGCCTGTTACCAAAAACGTCACGGCACTTTTACCATCAGGTAAAAGTGCCGTGACGTTTTTTGACAGTAGATGTTGGTTGTGTATGAGGTTGTGGAACAATGTCAGTTTGTGCATGTTTCTTCGTGATTTGAGAGTGTTCCATCCCAAATCGTCCAATAGTGCATGAGTGTGTGTTATGTAGAGTGCACCGGTGATGAGTCTTGCTGCTCTGTGCTGTGATCTGTCAAGACTAAGGGAGTCGCTGTTTGTCAAAAGTCCGTCGTATATTACGCCACAATACTCAAACACAGGAAGAGCGTAAGTCGTATATAAGTCGTTGAGGATATGCCGAGGCAGAAGTCACGATAGTGGATAGAGAGGTCCAAGGGCTCTACTGATTTTGGAGATGGTGTCATTAACGTGCTGATGAAAGTGCAAATCAGTAGATGTCGTCAGGCCAAGGTGTTTGTGGCTTGTAACGGAAGGAATTCGTTGGCCATTAAATGCCAGCTGTGGTGCGTTATGTGTGTTTCTGCTGGTGAATGTTTGTTGAATTGTTTTCGTGGCGTTGAACGTGACGAGCCAGTCTTTCCCGAACTCTTGAATGATATGTAAGTCGTGTTGGAGTGCCGCTTGTACGGTTACTCGGTCGTGTGAGAGAGCTGTGTATAGCGTAGTATCGTCGGCAAAGAACAACATATCATTATCAGTCTTGTCGGCTAGGTCGTTAAGATATGTAAGCGCAAAGACCCAGAACAGACCTAGAACAGACCTCAGACCAAGAACAGACCCTTGCGGGCACCCAGTATGCATGGCCAAAGGCGTGCTGAAACTGTTGCCTACCATAACTATCTGCTTACGGTCTGGGAGATACGATTCCAGCCAATTTAGGAGAGTTCCTGACAAACCACAAAAGTTCTTGCACTTGAGTAGGAGGCCCCCCGTGCCACATCTTTTCAAAAAATTGTAATGTCCAAATAAATGGCTGTAAAGTCATTGCCTCGGTCCAAAGGTGTATAACGATTGTTAATTAAATATACCAGCTGAATTTGTGTGCTATGTTTTGGACGGTACCCACTTTGTTTCTCAGAGAGCAGCCCATTCTCAGTTAGGTGTTGATAGATATTATGAAAGATAATTATCCGAATAATTTTTAACACACAAGGAAGTAAACTGATAGTTCTGTAGTGAGCAGGATCCGAGTCTGACCTTTTGTTTTAAAAAATCGGATGAACCTTTGCTTCTTTCCAGGTGGCAGGAAAAATACCTTGGCTTAGTGACATGTTGAATAATTAAGTGAGAACAGTCTCGATCAATGTAGCAGTGATTTTTAATATTTTTGCTCAGAGATTGCCAGAACCACCTGACTTGTTTGGATCGAGAGTGTTGAGTGCGCTCAGTACTTCATCCTCTGTAATGGTGATGCTACCTAACGTGGGGGGTGGATCCGCAAGCGCGGTCTCGGGACAGGTAGGCCGTCAGTTGCGAGTTGTGATTGTCTGGCAAAAAGTCACCTGGTAGGTTAGCTTTACCTAATTATTCTGTCAATGGGGTTGAAGAGCACTCATTTTCTCACCTGCCCTTATCCTCCATTCCTCCCCACGTCACTTTTAAACCAAGTGTCACTCGCCTGTCACTCGTGCGACCCGCTATTACTCACGATCCGTCACACTTAAGGCTTAAGTCTTCAGCAACCAAACGAACACTTCGATGGCCAGAATGGCCGACGAACGAGCGCGGGTTTCCCTTTTTGACCAGAGGGATCTGGGCGACCAGCTAAGCCCCGAAGCGGTCAGAGAGAAACTGCAACCACAGGACGTTTCTGAGGAGAAAGGGCGGTCCTCAGCGACCTGAAGGGCCCTGATTAGTTAAAGCGGCCAGTGAGCGAGCAGAGGGACTCTGAATACACAGAAGGTCGAGAGGTCGGTACGACTCGTGAACGAATGTTGTCATTGGGGCTTTACGACGCACGCAAGCGCTGAGGTTATATGACGTCACCTGCTTCTCACCCTAGCAGGAAAGGGAGCCATCAAAACGTGCTGGATTGCAGCGTCCGGTGTTTACAATGTCCAAGATCGCAACATCCACCATTCATAACGTCCAGCATGTGTCCATTTCCGTGCCCATTGGGGGCGTTTGTAAGGTTCAGATACGTAGCGTTCAGAGTCGCGAAGTCCAGAGTCGTGAAAGCCAGTATTCAAGTCGTCCAGCATCCCCGGCAATTGGGCTAGTTTGGATTCCTGCCGTTAGATGACACTACAAAAACATTTCTGACTCCTGTTGCTATTCCCCGCCTTTGTTAACAGATGGCACAGTCAACCTGGCATTTCACCGATGATCCCGTGATGCGTGTAGTGGAGCATGATTACTATAAATTACCTAGACGCCTATCGGCCGTGTCCGACCTGGGCGCGGCCGCGGCCCAGAGTTTACCGACGGACTGAGCGCAGGCGCGCTGGGCGGCACCGCGACCGGAGACGTGGCAGGCGGCGCGGGCTCGGCGGGACCGCTGCGCCCGCGGGGCGGGTGGGCTGTCCCACCCAGCCGCTGGTACATTCGGTTGCTCAGGGGCCCTTCATGTTGGTATCGGATTCTTTCCACTAGCTTGGAAGACACCGTGCAGTTGCTGAGGCCCATATAAGATAATGCACCGAGGCACTCGATGCTCAGGGGCCCTCCTCATTGATCTATAGTTTGTTTCCTTTTCAACATATTTGCTGAGGACCTTTCATTTGCCAGAGCCTTCTCTGTTAACCTGCCCGGACAATCTTGATCACACAGGGGCGTTAATTCATATACACTAATCTTTGGTTTGAGGATCTCAGAGGACCCCTTTGCCCAGGGGAACCTGTACTCCGGCGGGACCCTGTATGTTAGCCTGCCGCGATCGATCATTTTAGGGATTCCATCAACTTTAGGGGTCCCATCATATTGGTGTTAGGCTCTTCTCGCTTCTTATGAGAACCCTTCACTGTTCAATGGAGCCTCTTTGTGGGCCTGCCACGGCAGTGTAGATTGCTCAGGTGCCGCCCTTACTGGGCTCGGGTTTTCCCATATTATAGGAGGGCTTACGTCATTGACGGGGACCTAAATTTTAATAACTTTGATTGAGGATTTACATCGTTCCGGCTGGTGACTAAAGTCGTGGCTACGCCGATTACGCCGATGACTTTGTTCTTGTAATCGTCGAGCGTAATTTTGCACCCCGCCGACGTCACGCATATTATTTCCACTGTTCATTGAATTTCTGAGACATTCTACACATACGTTACGATTTTAATACATTTCGAAGAAGATATTCTGTGTTCCCTTGCAACAAAGAAAAAACTCTGTGTTAGTCCTCAGCCATCAGCTGATCTCGTCTGCTACCCGGCTAGCCGTGTATAAGATAAGATTCAAGCTTGTGCTTGACTTTCATGGTATTTGGCAGCCAAGTTATATGTATGATGCCATGTTTTCTCCAAAACACTTAACCTAAAAATGAAAGGATCCACCATGATATGGCGAACGTGAACAAGCACCATGCATTTGTATACGTAACACGACTAGTTTTCTGGGGCTGCGCACAGTAAGCTTGGTAAGTTATACAAGATGCATACATAACAATATTAAAATTCAATGGCAGGAATGCGAGGATTTTCGGCGCATGGAACCTTGAGCTCTAGAAAGCTCACTAATAAAGAGGTCTTGTGCAGTTTTCTAGCATTTCGCGGTGTAGATGCTGGGAGATTTAGTTTCCGTAGAGTCCACTGTTTCCGGTCACTTCGATATGCAGCACCTTAAACACCAAAATCAGAGCATGAAATGCGAGCATGCAGACCAACATTTCAGTTTTCATTGCACAGCACTTGCAGCAGCAAACAATTATTTAGCTGCGCAGAAGACATCATTACCACCCCATACTGTGAATAGCACAAACAGCACAGCAAATCACAACACCGCTAACCGTTCTTCTGTTAAGGCGCTCGTCAAGAGGGAGGATGGCGGGTGGGGGGGGGGGGGGGGGGGGGAGGCTGCGGTCCAGCACGGGCGAGATGCCAGCATGTCCGACATGTTCAGGTGTCCGGTCCGCCGGGATCTGCACAGCTGCGAAACGAGTGAAACTGAGTCAGAGGCTCTGACGCGAAGATGGCGCGTGCCTGATTGAGCTGGCAGTGTTTCGACCGTGGACGGGCTGCCCCACCGACAGGCCCCGCGCGCATGTGGTGAGGCTCCGTTCTTGGGCTAGGGACGGCGCGCGCGTGTGGTGAGGCTCCGTTCTCGGGCGAGGGACGGCGCGAGCGTGACTACGTTCTTTATTTGGCGGCCGGGCTGCCTCGTCCGGCGGCCCGCCGCGGGCGTGGCTACCAGCCAGATCATCGAGCTTGGTAGCCTTTGGGTTGGCCTGTATGTCCGAGCTCCGCGTTTAACCGATTACACATGATTGTTCCCAGATATATGCAGTAATTGAGCGGAAGCATTGTCTGCAAATTTGGCGGGCGACGATTTGTTTGTGGACGGGCTCTAATACCGATTAGGGCTTTACGTCTCACCGGCTGCCAGGGTTGTTTCGAGGCAGAATGTGCCTATTACGTATCCATCAGATATTAGATACGTGGGATGCGGTAGTGGTGTGGCCAGAACCCCATGCCAGGATAGGAAAGCCCAAAGATGAGCACTCTCATCACTAGCCCCCATGCCACCATCGCCGTTTTGCGGCGCGTCCTGCACCCGTTTCGATAAGCTTCATACTAGTGTTGCTGGGTACCCAGATTTTACACTTAGGAGGTTCTGAAAAGTAAAAAAAAAAGAACGCGTGTCAAGTTTGATGAAGTGGATGGCGAATGAAAGCTCACGGTTCTCTCAGTTCATTTAGCTTCTATATGCAAACCAGCTCGGTGACATATACTGGGCTCGCTGTTCAGATGGTGAATCAACAGCGCCTTTAAGCGCGGCAAGCGCGCACTGCTTGGCATGACGTTTGGCAGGTAGTTAGATACATTCGCAGTCAACGTTTGCTTATATACTTCCTATTTGCTTGTAACCGGGAGTGCGGTTCTCTTTTCAATTGCAGGGGTCTCATCTTCCATCGTAACTTGGGCTGCAGTCCGCAGATTTGTGAAAAAGTGAATCAAATTAGGAGAGAAACCAATTTGTTGTCATCTTATCACGGTAATCTTCGTCGGTTTTTCATCACTCAGCCAACCAACTTATTTTGAGAAACCACGCGCCCGTTTTAAACGTACCTAACTGAAGAAACAAATGGTTTCTAGGCTGGGCCACTGACCGTGTTTTACCAGGAAGAAGTATCTGGATTTAGCTGATGAGGCAGTCCTCACTCCCGCTCTTTGAGAGTAAAGGCATGTAAAATTAGGAATAAGCCCTCTTTGCGGGAGGGTGTGGAAGGGTTTGCAATTGGGGGAGGGAAGGGAAACAGCCAAATTAAATCGCTGACAATACAGGTTAGCGTGCCAAGAGCTGGAGATCTACATGCGCGTCTAGCTGGAGCAGACATCAAATCCGTCAGCCTTACACATCAGTCGTCATTTCCTTCCAAAAATGTGCTGCGAAACATCACCAACACATACAGTAAAAATGGAACCAAATATTGCAGATAATTGTATCCTTAAACCGTACTATCAAACGGCAGGCACCACGAAAAGTGCTTTGCACGATTACCGTGCAGCTACTGCCGAGTAACCACCTATTTCCGATGTCACGAGCCAGGGATGAAAGTTTTGAATCACTTAGTGCGGCTGCTGCCAGGGGAGTGCTGACGCTGCGAAGTTTGCGTGCTCAAACAGAACGTTGTCCATATTCATGCACAATGGCTTAACTAGGCAGCACTGTACCGCATGACGTCACTCGTCGGCTGAGACGGACGAAATCGGCTACGGTAGCCCTCTTTTTTTATTGCCCCGGCCACCTAAAGTCATAGCCGGGGCTGGGGGAACTTACTTCCGGCCTGAGGCCAAGCAAAAAGCTACGTTAAGTCGGCTTGTGCTATCCGGCGCAAAGCAAGGGACAGGGATAAGGTACGTTACGTTAAACCGGCTCATGCTGTCTGGGATCAATGCATGAGAAATGCGCTCGAAACTGCGTTAAACCGGCTAATTTTGTCCGGTAGCAAATGCAAAGTAAAACACGACACACACACACATATTCATGGTATTCAACAATTACAACAGATTTGGATGACGGACGACTACCTCATCGCAGCAAAGGTCTCCCTGCACGGCAAACAGCGGGCCCCCGGCTCGGCGTTCAAGCCCGTCAGCGACCTGAACCGGGTCGCTCCCCCACACTGAATGAGGGAGCGGCCCGGTGCGATCTTGTCGTGTTGTGTAGTATAATTCGGAAAGGTCTTAGCTACAAAAAACCGGATTCCTAAACCTAAGGTGGAAAACCGGCACGTTTGTGCCGAATTGCGCTCGGAAAAAAACCTTGCAAATGAGAAATACCAGCACGTTTTGGCCGAATTGTACGTGGAAAAAACCTCAAGGCATGAGAAAAACCTGCTCGTTGGCAACTGAGCAGGTGAAAAGCTCGCAACATTTACGTTGTTATGTGTAATCATCTTAAGTGCCTTTGTGTAGGTATTCGAAGAGGAGCGCCTAGAGTGCAGGATGTGTGTCGCCCAGTATGGTAGGCAGCGTCAATGGGAGTCTGTGTTTGTTTGTGTACTGCACGAGTTTTCCACGGCAGCGCCTGTAGACTGGGCACGCCAGCATGAAATGTGCTATCGTGTATGGTGTGTGGCAGTCATGACAGAGTGGTGGCGGGTTACGTTCTGTGATGTATGCGTGAGTTAGTTTTGTGTGGGCTATTCGCAGCCCAGCGAGAAGGATCTCCTTAAGGCGCGTGTTCTGGTTACTTGTTACCTTGCTACTTGTTACTGGTTACCGACACACTTGCGATATGCTCATGGGCCCTCTGCATTGGTCTAGGGCGCTTCCAATTTTATGTCACTTGCTTAGGGCCCTACGTTCTTGTCGGGGGCTCAACTGTTAACCTGCTTATGCACACTCTGTTGGTCAGGGCCCTCGAAACTGCGTCCAGGGTACTTTCCATTTGAATGGAGGACCCTGCACACTTGTCGAGGCCCCATCTGTTAACCTGCTCCGGCATACTGGAATGTTTAGGGCCCCGGCACATTGGGTATTTTAATGTAGGGACCTACGCTCTTGTCAAGTCCATCTGATAGCCTGCTCGGATACACTCGATCTTTCGGGGGCTCTCTACATTGGGTCATGGTGAAGCCCTATTTGAATGGAGACCCTATGAACTTGTCTGCGGTCCCCCTCCGTTAACTTGTTCGGCCAAAGTGGATTGCCCGGGAGCCCTGCACATTGAGTCTTGGCGTTTGAATTTAGGGCCCTGCACTCTTATCAGGGTTCATCAGATAATCTATTTGAGACACTTCATCTTTCGGGGGCCCTTTGCACTGGGCTTTCGGCACTACTTTTTTGAATGTAGGGCCTTGCGTTCTTGTCGTGGCCCCTTCTGATAAGCCGCTCCGGTGCATCCGATTGTGGGGCGACCTCTACATCGGGTCTTGGGTACTTACTTTTTGAGTGGAGTTCTTCACGGGGCCCTATCTGCTAACGTCCTCGGGCACCCTCGATCATTCGTAGCCCTCTAAATCGTACCGTGGGTATTTCACATTTGAATGGATGGCCCCACGCTCTTGTTGGCGGCCCCATCTTTTCACCTCCTTTGAATTTATGGCGCTGCACTCCTGTCGTGGGCCGCCTTGTAATATGCTAGGGTACACTCAATAGTTCGGGGGCCCTCTGCACAGGGTTTGGATGCTTCTTATTTGAATGGAGGGCAATACGATCTTGTCGGTCCTCTTCTGATAAGCTGGTGGGGTGCATTTCATCGTTCGGGGGCCATCTGCATTGGGTCTGCATCTGCAAGTGCTTCTTATTTGAATGGAGAGCCGTACGCTCCTGTTAGAAGCCCTATGTGTTAAGAAGCTCGGACACACTCTATCTTTCGGGAGCCCTCCTCACTGGGTCTTGAGGACTTTCTACTTGAATGGAGGTCCCTGAGCTCTTGACGGAGGCCCGATGTAATAACCTGCTCGGGAACTGGCCACGTGCTTCTGTCGGGGGCCCCCCATCCGTTACCTGCTCGGGCACACTCGATCGTTCCGAGGCTCTCCATGCTGTGTTTTGGTTTCTTCTTAGTTGAATGGATGGTCCTATGTTCTTGACGGGCCTGCTGCTTTTCCCTATTAAGCTGCTGGAGCCGGTGGTGGATACAGACGGGGAGGAGAAGGTACAGGATCATGCCCCCCCCCCCCGTGAAACATGCCGAGGGATCTATAGGCCCCCAAGGGGCCCACAACAGGCCGACCGGACGCAGTTTTCTACTAAAACGTTACATGCAACTCAATTGCATGTCTTTGGGCCTACAGATGACCAGGAACGGTTACTGGCAAAAGTAATGACTTTATCAGCAGATAAAGTTAATTCTTTGCTGATTGAGAACGCGTTGCTTGGGGAAATTTTGGGGTTGATTACGGTGTCCAGAGACACAGCGCTGTTGCCTGGACCCTATATATCCACTTGCTGGGTCAGTCTGATACCTAGGGAGCTTTTTACGTTGCCCTTGATATTTTTGCACTTTCTCGTGGGGCCCTATGCCGCTGTTCGGACACTATCTGCTTCTATGCCTGAGCACTCTTGATCGATCAGGTTTTCCTCCACGGATTTCTCCCGTTTTCCCAAAAGGCTCTGTACCCCTTTCCGGGGCGTCATATGCCTAGGTACACTCAGTTGCTCAGTGGCCCATCATGTTAGCATCGGGTTCTTTCCACTTACTCTAGGGGCCTGAGCTCTAAAAGGGGTGAAAGGTCCATATCCCGCTGGATTTCAGCCGAGCGTGTTTTGTCCAAAAAAGATCGCCGAAAATGGCATTATCTGTTTTTATATTGGCATCTCGCAGATGTTCATTATATATCAAACCAACAAGGCGCAAGGCCTCCCCGACATCGACGATATCACTCCGCTGTTTTTTTTTTCACAAAGTTTAGACTTGAGGTCCTGGAGAATATCCATTGCCCAACAGCTAAGTCCATATTTTTATCCTCCATCTGTGTTTTTCACTGTTTGATAAGTTGCTTAGAGTCATGTGGAGCGCATTTCGAATTATATTGTGTTTAGTGGAAGTCGGATGCGCAGATTCGCAGTGCAGAATCATACCAGAGTTGGTGGGCTTGATCACAGCTCCGTTTCTAACGTCGTACGATTGTTCCTCTTTTCTACCGTCACTAGTGTATCCAAATGCGGACCCCCTTTCTGTATATTCCATTGTAAAGGCTGAATTGGGTAAATAGGTTGGCTTAACACTACCTAGCATAGATGAAAACTTGCTCTGGAAAATTCAACATATTCTTACAAAATTAAAACCGCGCTTACGGATAGCTTAGAAGAACGATAAGGAGCTAAAGAATTATCTAGTTAACTATATTATCTCGAAGCATAAGTGCCCGGGGTGCGAAAGGTGTCATATATGCATGCCTGGGTTTTAGGGGGTTTGCACGCGAAGAAATGTGGCTTACGAATTTAAGCGTATACCGCGCGAAAAAAACATGGGAAAAGCATAGCCTATGTTGAAAAGTCCATGCGTCCTACTCGTTTCATTTGTGATGAACACCTGCGAGATGCTGAGAACGAAACAGATAATAAAAAGAAGTCTTCGGCGACCATCTTTTTGACAGAGCACGCTAAGGTTAAAATCCAAAGAAGAACGGGCCATTTCCTTTTAGAGCTCAAAGGCATCTTCCAAGCACGGCACCATCCAGACCAGAAAAATGATGAATCTGTTTTTATAGGAAGTTGGCGACCAGACTTCAATGTACAGGAGTCATCATGAACGATTATTTGAATGTGACTACTGTCTTGATGTGCTATGCATGCTGGTTTAAAATCGCCCTCATGCATCAGTGTTGTCTGACGCTTGATACACGATGTCTGTTTAATTGAAATCGTTTGCATGCAAAAGTGACGCGAGATGCCAGATGCGTGTATACTTGAAATCGCTCGCGGAAGTAAATGATGTGTTTTGCGTGATGCCGGTTAACTTGAATTCATTTGCATATACAGGCATTTTTCGCGCATTTTAATTCTCAATGAGATGTGCAATGTGTCGCAGAAATGACAGGCAATTGCTCTTTGTTTAATCCCCTGCATGTTGGTGGTCTGCAAAAACTGTGGCTAGTTGTTTTTGGAGAAAAAACTGAAACGTCGAGTAAAATCAGCACACCAATTTGAATTTGCTACCGATATTCTTTTTCATCAACGCATGTAGCCGAAACATCACATTTATCTCTCCATTTTCCTCTTTCTGCTTTGAGGAATAAAGCTATTAATACTTTTTTATACATAAGCATAATGTTCCTCACAAGTTCACTTTACAATTTGCGAAGCGCTGCCATCATGTCAATCATGATGGCGACATGCCTTCTGCGTAACAGTTTAAACGTAATGTAAAGATTCTGTCCGGTCACTAAGATCAGTCTGGACCAAAGTCACGCCATAACGCCAGGTCGACTTCAGTTACAACTGCGTTGGGAGCTATGGATAAATGCCTATTCTGTAAATGAATCGTGTGCAGGGTTGATGTGTGGTCGTATATGCAACTGATGCAACAGGAAGAGCGTTCATTGCAATTGTCGAAGGGCGGGACCACCGGCATCGTCTCGCTTGCATAGGATTATGTCGCCGCAGACTCACCCTGCGGTCGAGTTTCTCTGTTGCCGGTGCAGTATCACATGCCTGCCGCCGTCAGCAACTACAAAGGCCGCCGCTGTACCCACCCGCGAACAAGAAACAAACTCGTATTCAGTTAGTAGCCTGTGTCGGGGAACTCAGTTGAAAGCGCCGGGCGCGACAGGGTCCGATACCTGTCAGTCATACGCGCGATTTCAAACAGGAAAACCAAGGTGATGCAGATGACTTTGTGGACTGGAACATATATATCAATTTGGTGTTTGGGAGTTGCCCTGTCACCTACGCCACCTTTTTTCCTTTCTCCTCTCCTTCTTACCTTTCCGCCCACTTCCCTTCATCCTTGAGTACCCCCCGCCGAACTCGCCGACTGTGCACCAGCTTTGAGGCAGCGCGCGCGAGGTGGGGCGTACTTTGACACTGAGGCAGGAATACGCTTTTCGCGTGTGTAGGAAGACAAGATGTACAAGGACCATGCTGTCGGAAATATGTTGCAAATCCTGAGCAACCATGAATGTGGCATATCCACATGCTGCGACCGTTGCGTATTTGTCCTTAATTTGATACCATTGACTTACATAGATATCCTCGGTTTTGGTGTAATTCTTAAGTTAATTGATTTTGTTTTCTGTCATTACTCCTACCACTGCCCAAATTGCTGCATAATGTTGCACGAAACGTGGTTCGTGATCAAAATTTGCACTCAACGCATTAACTTGGTTCAAGGCCAACTGCTGTCCACTCATGCCACGAGTCGTGCTGATACCACAGACACGAATCATTTTATGATCAGATTTTCCTTGACCTTGAACACTGCGAGGCAGATGAGATGGCGGTGTTCATGTGACGTTTTTCAAGCGTCATGCATGTCTGTGTGACCTAAAATAGTCCACACAAATTCGTGGGAGTCAAGCACAGAAGCAAGAGAGGTATAGCTACTAAAAAGGGTGTGCCTTTGAACTGAACTGAATGATCCTCAAAATAGCTCTCCGAGTTAAAAACCTCAGTTAGATACGGAACACTTCTTTTAAGTTTGCACTGGATACTGGAAGAAGATAGCTGGACTTTCGATCAGCGTGAGTCTAACGATCAGTCTTATTCTGAAGGCATTCGGTCCAAATCCGCGGGAGTTAGGTTACATTTGTGTATGCACTCTCCCTCTTCAGGAAAATTCTGGTTCCATACCGGCTTTGGCTGAGATCGATTTCGTACTATTGAAACTGAGAGTCCATGTTACATTTATAGCGGCAGAGCTCCCGGAGCCAATAGCGCCGTGTTCTCGAACAGCGAAGCAAATGGAAACGGCTTGCCCAAAATAACGGCGTCCAAACCTTTAGAAAGCCCCAGTTCTCAACACAAAGCAGTATTTTGCTAACCAAGCTCGCGGAAATTCAACGAAAGAATGTTGCGCAATGTTGCAACAAGGTAAAGCTAGAAGTTCTAACCACGTGCAGCCAGCAGTATGGCTCGTTGGCTCGAGTTTCGCCACACAAGGCGGCGTCAATGGCTTTAGCGGTTACATGTGTCAGCGCATAATCAAACCACAACTGCACGTTAGACTCTCGCTGCTGCTACACTAAGGCTCAGCATGTTTACACGACTCAAGAGCAATGCATTTGGTTAGATGTTAATTCTATAATATTGCGGTTGACAGCACGGTCATAACGTGACACTCATGACGAAGGATAATGTTGCGGAAAACTCGAGTATGACTGGCTGGCCTTTCCAATGGCGTGATGAGGTGGCGAGGCACGGGTTCGATGTTAAGAGCATTACAGCAAATGCCTCCTGCATCCTGCAGTGCGACGCGGTCGGCGGAACTCCCAGCCGAAAACGTTCGGTGTTTTCCCGTCGGACTGGTATAAAAGATATCCGTGGTACCGAGTCGTCACACATCAGCCATGAAGCTCCTCGTGTTCGCTGGTTTGCTCCTGTTGGCCGTCTCTGTGACGGCGAATGGTGGGCTCCCGCAGTGCTACGGCGCCTATCCTGGTGACCATTGTGGTTATAATAGCTACGACGAGTGCCATAATGACTACGACTGCCAGAAAATCGGCAAGTACACTTGCTGTGTTGGTTCGTGCCACAACGAGTGTCGCTGAGGGTGGCTGGCCGGCACGCCGAGATGCAGTGAAGCCCTGAGGAAAACAACGAACACCATGGAGGAGAAGAACGAACGACACGACTCAGCATCAGGACCAGGACGAGCTCTCTTGTCCGCTCTTCAGGTGCCGCGAGACTCCTCTGGCACACGTCTAACCACATCTCTCGGATTGATGTGCCAGTTCAAGAAGGTGAAGAAGGCAACACTTCGCGTTTAAGGACGATATAAAAATGATCCAAGGATAAAGCTTTTTCTTCTTTATTACGTCTGTCGCCCTTTACTGTTGTGTGAATAAATAGCAATTCCCAGCCCACTGTGTGCTTTTGTGAAAGGATATAAGAGTGGGAGTATCGGTACAGCTTCCGGGCTGCAATAAGTGCACTTGGATACTGCGTACACAATCTTGATTCAATTTGGGTAAAATGGAAATCATGATAAGTCGTGAAATACACGAGTACCAAACAGTCCGTTCTAAGTCCGCAGCTCATGGACCTAGTGGGCCCAATCAGTAACCAACCAGCAACCAGAACCGCGAAACAATCCGGAGGCAAGCTTCTTGCCTCGAGACCACGGAGAACGAATGTTCCGCGTTAGGCTGCCTGAAATATTTAGATCCAGTCGAGTACACGGATGACTAGTGTACTAACATGAATGATCGCAGCTTGTTCAAGCGAAAAGGGGAGATGACTATCATAGCCAAATAAAAAAAGTGTGGGAGGCCTTAAACTCCCGGCCGCTTACCAAGATTTTTTGAGGATATTTCTCTGGCACGTTGTGTAATTGTGTCCGAGTTTTCTGTGTCATCTGGTGTGTTCACTACGCGTACTTGAACACAGAAATGTCTCCATCGCATCTGACTTGTGAAAAGCAACACTTAAACAGCACTGCACGGCAGTTTTCGGCTGTCACGGACAGCGGGCGGCAACCGACAAAGCAGGCGTCCTCGGCGGTGGGTACGTCAACTGCTGCAGTAGCAGCGCTGTACGTTATATATATATATATATATATATATATATATATATATATATATATATATATATATATATATATATATATATATGTATATATATACAAATATCTATACATGATCCAAATACACAAAACCAGATCCAATATGGTAAGAATAAAAAACACCTTTGTGTAACTGTCATGTCTGGTAGGTCGCGTCGTCACCCCGCCACTGAGTAATTAATGGGTACCCACTTGACCAGCAGGGGCAGTTTGGGGCCGAACGAACGGCTTCCTCACTGTTCCGCTGGTTGGATGGAAGGGATATCAAGCACGAAAATTAATGAGGAGCGCATACAAGCCCCTATTGCCAAAATGAACTGCTACCATAATCGCATGCAATGAATTAATTTCATTCTGTAATGCCTCACTAAGTTCAAAATGATAGCAACATCAAATTGAAGTAGCAAAGTACTTTTGTTCACCTCTGTAACATAGCTGCTAGTGTTTCTTTCAGTTTGTTGGCATTACTACATTGTCGTGTTCAAACACCAACATGAAAATGGAGGCAGGAATCAATATATCATACAAAACAACGTTCTATCTCAGAAGTACAACCGTCATGTACCCTCCCCATCACGTCAAGATCAACACCAGCCACTGGTACGCACTACCAGTGATCACACCCATTTCAAGTGCCTGATTCACACCCTTTGGTCAAATAGGTGTGATCCTACACTTGCAGATACCGCGGGACTGTCAACTTGAAGGTTTTCTCACAAATTCCGCATAGATTTTCGGTTATTACACCGCATTACGCCGTGAGCCCCCTTCAAAACAAAGTACCGACGGGAGATCACGGTATTGCAGCTCAAGAGGCTGCATATGTAGGATACAAGTTTTTGTTTAGGATTTAAATTTTTCGTGCAACATGTGCTAAATATTTAGTGGGATATATATCTGAATTTGCTGTAATGTTTCCCTCATTTCATAATGCCTTTCTTACCCCTAAGCCCGTGCAAGGTTCTTTGCTCCAGTGCACAATGCGTTAACCAAGTTGTCTGTAAGAAATGCGTTAATAGAAGAAGAAAGAAAAAGTCAGGAGAAGAAAAAGGCAGATTTGCCGCCGCGATTTTTTCTTCATAGCATTCGCGAGAATTCGTTTTTTTCAGTGTCGTAATTTTTTGCAGATGGTGGCGTGTTTTTTAAAACATTGACCTATGGCTTAGAAATAAGTAAAAATACCCCGTTGATGAGTGCCGCACAACCCACAAGTGTCACGCTTACGTCCACGACACGTATTCAGCAGCAAAATCTTGCTAGCAGCCAACCACCTTGGGCGCATAGTATTATATATGTATATCACCTTTTACGAATGTATCAGCGGCTATGCTGTTTTGACCATAAGCAGAAAACAGCCTGTAATATAACAGCGATCGTATGACGTTTCTATGAAGACATCAATGCCAAGGTGACTGAAGTAGTCTGCCTTTTCCACTTTTGCGGGCGTGTAACTCGGGAATTAGAGGGTTTTGGGTCTTAAAAAGGGTATGACCGTGAATTGAATCAAAAGGTCCTCAAAATGGCTATTTCAGTCCAAAACCAACAACAATACAAAGGTGGAGCATTCCCCTTCAATTTGGGACCCAGCACTTTGCCGCCTTTGCCACAGAAACCAAAAAAGGTGTTGTTTCTGTGATCGTAGGAATGTTAATATTGATTCGTTCTTATGGTATAGTGGTTTTCCGACGATATAATGAACTGAAAGGTTGCTAGCTTCTGTCCTCAGCCAACTTCCCATGGTGAAAATGCTTGGCCATCCAGGTCGGCAATAACGTGCAATTGTGGGTTAAGATGCTTTTATTTTCAATGCCCAACATTCTAAAGCTTATTGGCTTCAATTTAGTATAAAAATTACCCCTCCTTCTAAAGAAGAATGGAGATGGGGTGGCATGTATATAATATATATATATATATATATATATATATATATATATATATATATATATATGTATTAGTAAGGGACAGTGGTTTGTTTCTGTTGGAGTCCATCGCCAGTCAATACTTAATGTTAAATCACTTGTCAATTGTCCATTAATTTCGGTATGGTCCCAATCATCGTAGTATTTAGAAGTAGCAGAAAGATGTCAAAGGACATTCAAGGGAATGTTCCTTCTTTGCATGGGGTTTTGATCTGAGATGTGGTCGAAGCATGGTCTCTGATGCATTCGCAAAAGCCATGATGCGGTTCATATGTTACAATGCGAGGAAGGTGACTGGCTGTTAGATTTTGTTGCTGAATGCGTGTCGCGAACGTAAGCGTGAGCGCTTTCGGGTTGTGCAGCACTTGTAGTCAGCGGGGTATGTTTCCTTATTTCTAGGTCATCGGTCAATGTTATAAAAACCAAATCTTTAGGTTTGCGTTCGAACATGACAAGGCATAGATGTCTGCAAACTGAAAGAAACATGCACATATACTATAAGGGCGTTCAACGGCTACTTCATTGTGATCCTGACAATAGTTTGAACCTATTGATGTATTACAGCATGTAATTGATCTATTGCGTGCCATTACATTAGCAATTCATCTTGGCAGTAGGAGCAGGTCCAGGTAGCTCACTACTAATGCGCATGTTTGGTAAAAGCTCGCATATAATAGGTCTGCAAAATTGTCTTTCCCTTAAGAATTCTGAAAACATTGCGCTGCGTTATCGAATATGCGCATACTGCTGCTTTAAGAAACTTTGTACGCAGGCTAGCATTGCTTGTGAGTCATCAATGTCTTAGTCACTACAACTTGTGTGAGATGCTCGATGCTGCGGAAGGTGGGGAAGTATTGCTGCTGGCTTTTTGGATAGCACTTAATTATATCTTTATCGTGAGCTTTGTGTGCATTGGCAGCTTAATCACTTCCTTGCATTTCACCAACCTAACCGTGACTACGTCCACTTGGCATGTCTCCAGTCTTGTGCAAGATCATTGGGTTTGCAGTTCCGGGGTAGCATTTTCTTGTTATACATATGTTATTACTTGTGTGAACTACATTCTTGAGTAAAGCGGCCTGATGGCTGCAGCATGTTGCATGGCTGTGGAGGCAGAGTGCGTGTTTGCATCTTTGTCACCTATGTTTTGTGGATTCCCAAGACGGGCTGAGCAAGTGATGTCACTTATTGGTTGCAGGCTTTGCTGAAAGTGATTTGTATAATGTATCATGTGCTTTTGGTCAGTCATATGTCAGATGCCTACCTAATGGGGCACCATATCATTGTTCATTACGCCATGCCACAGTACAGCACTGAGGTAGTGCCACGATGACACTGTTGACCCGTGTCATTACACATTGTAGCACATTGGTTGACTACTCGATGTCAAGCCTATGAGATAATAGCTTGTAATTTATGAATGACTGATAACTGATTTAACAACGCCGAAGGACTGCCACCAGCGGGAATGCTGTTGCACCACACTGGCTATATCAGTTGGTATATCAGTGACTACCAATTGCATGAATAATACTGCGCAAAAAATAAACATTCGTGGTAGCTCAACTTTACCACAGTTACCACAAGAATAGCACTGCTTCGACAATCCATTCATAGCAATGTTACAGACTTGTTAATTTTGTATGCAACTGAATTTCCAGTTACAAATAATTAAAAAATCAACCACTGTGCACATCATATACCAATGCCAGGACTACAGCACTGCAGGCAAGGATAAGAAGGATCGGATCGGATCAAGGATCGTTTTTTAATCTTGAAAGTTTACCAATAATTACAAGCTCGTGACTGACGTTTCAGCAAACAAAGACATCTTTTTCAATTTGGCATGGACGTAGTATCACGAACCTGACAAAACTATTTCGTCTTTTAACATCTTAAGCGATTAAAGTGAAACAGAATACATCAACACACGCTCAGGTGGGGGGGGGGGGGGGGGCAAATTGACCGAGGGTTTCTCCCGAATGGTTTCTGAACGGCACGGCGTGGCCGCGCCAACTTTTGCATAGCTGTAGAAAATTGCATAGCGGATCGTTTAACACACAAATTTTAGATGTACTTTGTAAAGTCGCTGACCTGTGACAGGTCAAAGTCAGGCCCTGGTTTCAGCGAAGGCAATTTCTAGGGAATCGTTCAATCTGTTACAACAACGGAGTGTTTGGCGAAGACATACCTTTCTGAGATTCTTTCTTAGGAGCCACAAATATTGAATGAGCAAATAACGTTGACCTAAGGTCAGGTATGAAGGTCAGAGGAAGGTCAAAACCAAACTGAATCATTACTATAGGGCTTGCTGTATGGGATAGTTTTTGGTGCACATTTCGAATTTATTGACAGCAGGAACCGCATTATTCATCTTCATTTTACTCCTTACAGGTCAGAACAGGCCATTGACCTAAGATGACCCGGGCCGAGCGTTTTGTTTTAAGAACATACTGCCTAGCGTAATCTTTGTCGCTTATTCAAATGCAAACTCAGAGCGGTCTTGTATCATTTTGGTCACCATGACCTTAAAAGGGTCCAACAAGGTCAATGATCTTAAATGGGCTTGTGAACTTCTGCTTAGAGACAGTTGCCTAGGTTCTCTGGGCGCTTTTGAAACCAACTCAGAATTTGACTTGTTTGACCTTATTTGACCTGAAGGTCATGGCCTACGAATCTGAAACCTTCAGCTAAGTGAGTTCACGTATAGTTCAAGACATCCTGTGAATTTGGTGTCTCTAGCTTTCTTAGTTCCCGAGATCTCAGAGGGGCGGGGGGTCAAATTGACCCCCTACTCCCGAGCGAAGGATACTTAGCCGGCCGACCGGGTGCGTGTTAAAGCATAGCAATTTCAGGACAGCATCATGAGCATCAAAATGATAAACACCAATAATTTGATGCTGCACTTTCACTTCTCTCCCACAGCACTTTTAAAACAAAACAAAGCAAAGGAATTCAATAACAAAATAACGACAGAAAATTCAACGAGCGTAAAACACTCAAACAAAAAACCTTGGACTCCTACACATCAGCCCACCACCAAGTCAAACACACTAGACATACCTCTGGCTTCTCTTAAGGTGGGGTCAGGGAGAACAAACATTTTGTCACTGTTTCTTTCAAAATACCAATGCTTATTTCCATGAAAGTAGCTTTTGCCTAGCCTAAAGAGGCCTTACATCATCTCATCCTGTATAACCTGTTTGTATCACAGCAGCAGTTGTGAGTTACTGATTCTTGCATAATTGCTATTGCCACTTACCATGCACTCGAACAACTTAACCTGACTTAGAGTACCCCATATGATGAACATCATCTCAACTCACCTATCAGCCCTTGTGATAAAAACATGATACCTAAAGCTAGTTTTTGGCTGGTTTCAACTTGCATTTTTATTCAGTTAATTTGTGTATCCTTGTTGACATCAGACAAAGTTGACACCACACAAATCAAAATACTTTAAATCACTTCACAATCACAGCTGTAGCACTAAGTGGTGGCCAATGAGCAACCAAAAAAGATGACGCATCTTTATTAAGATAGCTGGTGAACTAGGTAAATCGGCATATATGTGAACTGTAGTACAAAAGTAAGCCAAACACATCCTTAACCTGAAGAGGGGGAGCCAGTTACCACTGCTGCCCCCTCCCCCCCACACATTGAAATGTGGGGGGCCATGGCCCCCCCTGGAGTCCGTGTTCCTACGCCCATGTCCTTATCCATGCACAGTGGTTTAACTGGGCAGCACTGTACCGCATGACGTCACTCTTCGGCTGAGACGGGCGAAATCGGCTACGGTACCCCTCTATAGGACAATATCTTTTGTTCTATACCTTTAGATTAAGACTGATCGTTAGACTCACGCTGGTCGAAAGTCCAGCGTGCGTAACATTCTCGGGTTGAAATACCGTACCACTTAATCGCGACCCTTAACCTAATGGTTCGGATATTGCCCTATAGAGGGTTACCGTAGCCGGTTTGGCCCGTCTCAGCCGAAGAGTGACGTCATGCGGTATAGTGCTGCCCAGTTAAACCACTGTGCATAGATAAGAACATGGACATGGATCAATAATTTCATTGCCTTACGACGGCCTACATCATTGACTATCATGTAAATTTCCAGTAACTAAGATTCATGTTAGCGAAAAGTTGAATTTGAACTGGGAATAATTTTTTAAACGCTCCCAAAACATTGACGAAATAAATGCATTTAAAGCAGCGGCATAGCTTTTTAAACATAGGTTTGGGAGCAGTGAAAAATTGCGCAACATAAAATCCTGCAACATATGGACGTCTCCCAGATTAGCATACTTTTTCATAAGCCTAACGAGGAAGGCTGGAGCCCTGAACTTAATAGAAAGTGGAAACATCTCTGATTTTAAGGTTTATTTGTTGCTGGTAACCATTCTCAACCAGGAAAAGAGCAAAAATTGTATAACTTGGCATTTCAAAACTATTGTCACCTTCTATTGCTCCCCTTCAGGAGTGCCATTAGGCTTCAGCATCAAATCACGGCTCTTTTCAAAGTTTAGACGGCTGGTTGCTTCAAAAAGCTTCAGTGAGTGAAGAGCCTTTTCAAAGTTTTGAAAAGGTGTTTGGATAAGCACAGGTCAATTTCTACCTTGGTTGGAACATCCCGTCGATTTACACTGAGCTGTCAATGCCCCATGCGGCTGAAAACAGGATGCTGAATCGCGGCACTGCCAAAGAAGTAGGCAGGATACAAAATTAAACACTAGGCGGATGTTCATAACATTGCCATGTGAATGCCACTTGCAAAATTGCAGTGAATTGAAAGTCTTCGCCCATATCATATCAGTCGCATCGCAACGATTGTAACATGCCCTGGCGGCCAGATGAAGCCCAATATCTATACTTTTTCGGTATGTTATGCTGTCTGGTTCGGGACACTGAGGTTCGGCTGTTAAAAACAGCGAATCGGCCTACCGGTCGGGCCATAGGAAATACACTGATCTGTCGGTGACCTGTCACCGAATCGACCGACCAACTAAAAGTCGTAAGATATTTTTGTTGCCGGGTTGGAATGAAGCCTAGAAAAGATACAATGGCGCCGTAGAGCGTGGTAAAGAGCCTTTACCGAAACGTCTGCTGGTGTGGTGTGACAAAATGTATTACCATTGACGCATAACATCTATGAATTGAGATCTCATATTATGTTTTGCGTAGTGTGCTGTACTATTTTGTCTTGGTCGTCACCAAAATTTGCTGTCCAAAAACCTTTTTGGCACCAGTCTTCGCGCAAATATATACATTTTGTCGCCGACCTTATCCACCAAGTCGGCAGGTTTCATCACACCTAATAACAGAGCCCAAATAGAAGCCCTCTGACCGACCTAGCCGCAGTCAACCTCCTTAATTCACTCAGTCGTCTTAGCCCTAGGCCCTTTCCTCAGCCCTGTCACTTCCTGTCGTCTCCTGCCGTGTGGTATCATTTGTTTCACTGCATAGTGCCATCACCTCATGCCCTGTCCCACCCCGCTGTCTCGCGTCCTGCACTCTTCTACGCTATGCATTTCCATCCTGCCACAGCTGCTGATCTGTCCTGGCGTGTTCTATACTGTACCATTGCATTCCCCTAATCCGCCACCCCTGGCCATGTTATGTCAAGCCTCAGCCCCAGTCCCAGCCCTGCCGCATCTTCAGCGCCAGCACCGGTTCCAGTCGCAGTGCCAGCTCCAGCCCCAGCCCCAGACACAGCCTCAGTGCCAGACCCAGCTTCAGTGCGAGCCACAGTCCTAGTCTCAGGCCCAGACCCAGACCCAGACCCAGGGTCTATCCTAGTCCCAGACGCAGGCCCAGCTGCAGTCCCAGACCCAGGCCAAGCCGCAGTCACAGGCTGAGGCCCAGCTGCAGTCCCAGGCCCAAGCCAGCCGCAGTCCCAGGCCCAGGGCCAGCCGCAGACGCAGTCGCAGAAGCAGCCACAGCCCCAGCCCAGCCCTGTGCTTCGTTACCCAGCAGCTCGCTGATCGCATTACGCATGCCACCGACTTGGCGATGTAACCAAGGGGAATTTTGGTGCATGGGCGCGTGGATTATGTTCAAGTTATGGGGCTCCAAAATGCCAAGATGGACCCTCTCCGCTTAGATAATAGGACCCCACAAGCCAAAATGGGCCTTCTGCAGGTCAGAATGGAGTCAGGCTCTCGAATTGAACATAGACTTTCTATTGGTCACGATGGGTCTACATGCCATAATGGGCCATTTACAGGCCGGAAATTTACGGGCCAGAAACTACGTTTCTAATTAGATGCTGAACATTCCCGGATAACAATGGTTTGAACATGCTGATGCAAGTTGTGGACCCATTTTGATCTACAATCTGCGTTCGCGTGGCTCTTTATATGTCTGTAGAATCCTGACAAAATTCTGACAAATCTTCTGAGTTCAATCGAATTAGAAAGAGTTTGCTGACCCATTGTAAAATAAAGTGCGCCGTTCATTTGTTTAATGCAGCCACTTAAAGCAGTTTTCAGGTTTCTGCGCGTAACATGAAGGCGGAATTGATTTTGCAGTAGCTTGTGGCTTCTATTCCAGTTGAGGGGAGCAAAAATAAAAAGAGGAAAAAAGCCTGTATAACGAAATATGCTCGAGCGATTTGCTGGGGGCTATCACCAGCAAGGGGTCTTTGGTCAAACCTGTACCTTTCCTCACGACATGCCTTAAGCCTCTGCTGTAGGGGATAGTTTCTGGTGCTCATTTCGAATGTATTGACAGCAGGAGCCGCATTACACATCTTCAATTGACTTCTTACAGGTCAGAACAGGCCATTGACCTAAGACGACCCGGGTCGAACCTTCTGTTTTAGGAACATACTGTCTAGCGTAATCTTTGTCGCTTATTCAAATGCAAACTCAGAGCGGTCTTGTATCATTTTGGTCGCTATGACCTTCAAAGGGTCAAACAAGGTCACTGACCTCAAATGGGTTTTTGACCTTTTGCTTAGAAACAGTTTCCTAGGTTCCACCGGCACTTTGGTGACCAACCTAGAACTTGACCTTGTTTGGCCTTATTTGACCTGAAGATCATAACCTAGGAAGCTCAAACTTTGACCTAAATGAGTTCACGTACAGGTCCACACACCCTTTTAATTTGGTATCTCAAGCTTTCTTAGTTCCCGAGATCTCAGGGGGTCAATTTGACCCCGCCCCCACCCACCCGAGCTAAGGGTATGTAGCCGGCCACCCAGGCGTGTGTTCAGATAAGTCTGAAGCGGTAGTTTGATTTGGCAGCTCTTGCGTTGGCGAGTACGTTTGGTGGGGTGGGGCACTTAACTCTTATATGGGGTGACATGTGACGTGAGATGGAAGGAATTTAAACGATAACTGTAGCCACGAAAAGGTGAGAGGCACTGATTGGTTTGATGTAGGGTTGCATTGTCCAGTAAATTAATAATGTTAAAGCAAGCATTTAAAATGAGAGGGAAATACTGAAACGAATTGAAAATGAAAACAAGCACTCAACATTTGAGTGGGGTATATGATGGTAATACCGGAGCAGAAGCCACACTTCCAAACACCACTTTGTACCTGGTGTGCCTTCGGTGAGCTCGAATTGGTGTGTGGTCTAAAGTAAAAGGTAAAGGAAGAAGGGAAAGTAAAGTTTAAAAAAAATTCCCGTCAGCCCACACATAGACTGCACCGGCAGCTCGTATGGCGTCACGCATTCCAGCCGACAATTGTGCTGGCGACAGGTCGAACGGGCCTTGTGTCCGTACACCAGTCACCTGGCGGCTGACGAAGGACTATAGTTTTAGACTTTGCTGCTAGATGACACTGCTTGACCTTGGTGCCCTTCTCGGGTAGGCTTCTCGCTGAGCGTTAATCAATCGAATGGGATCACGCGTCATGCGCTGATAAACGATAGGTTGGGATAAAATATTCCATGAGTCTCGGCCGGTGTAGAAGAAATGAATATTACAGAGCACCTATGATCGTAAGAAATTTGTTATTTTGGTTGGATTAAAGTTTTAAGGAATGATTGAGCCAGACATTAATGTGGAAGGTGAAATTTTTGTCGCAACTACCGTGTTCGATGGTCAAATATTCTGATGATTTGTTAGTAGACACAACTCACGAACTAGTTCAGATGTTCGCAATATTTGATTGTTTGAGTATCGCGGAAAGTTTATTAAAATGTGCTGCAAAATTGTAACGGAGCATCAGTTGCCGCCAAGGTGAAGAGACGCAGAAACAGGACGTTTGGCATGGCATTGATGAGGTGATGTTTTTGACACGTCGGTACCACAAATGGAGAGAAAATTACACCACTTGAAACTGTATCTTATTCGTGGCATTGCAGCATTGCAAACTATATCTTATCACATTGATCAATGTATGGTGAAAGGTTTTCGGCGATTTTCGAACTTAACGTACCATGCGGTCGCTAGCATAACTGAGGTCCATAGCATAGTAAGTTCATTGTTGGATCATTTCAGATGGCCGGCGTGCACCAAATGTGTGGTGTCAACTCCTAGCATGTTGATGCCGCCGCAGGCTGATGCCAATATCAGTTTCGTCGCCTAAAAACCTTGCATTTTTGCTTCTCAAAATAATCTTTCGCAAAGCCCAAATAGGCGATATTATATTTGAAAACAACGGCGAGTACCGAGAGCCACTGATACTAGTTTAATGATCAGAGAATCCCAACATTTTGTTCCTGGGAGGCCTCCGGCTAACAAAGGTTTGCGTAAAACAAAACATTACTCAGAATCGCCAAACACAAAAATTCGGAGGTCGTATGATGACAAAACTGCTTAAACCTTACCCATTCTATCTTTGAGAACCTCGTCTCCATGGATTTCTTTGTCTATACTCTGTGGTAATAATTTGGACTAACTATCAAATAATTTTCAGGTTTGGGGTTTTTTGGTGTTTTAAGTTCAAAATTCTGATCTGAGTTGACAGTCTGCAACATTTTAAGAGGCGCTGGCTAAAAGACGCTGAAGTGTTAAACAATAATTACATGGATAGGACTCAATATTTTGAGCTGTTCTCATCCTCATGATCTTAAAACGATGCGGCCTCACGACATTAAAGCAATGTGACCAAATAGCGGTTGGTTTTAATCCAGCACAATCTGTCTTTAACCAAAACAAGATGAAAGTGATTGTATCACATCACTAGAAGCTATGAACCGTCTATGAACAAACGTCACTAAAATGCCTCACCCCCATCTGCTGGCCTGCGCTTATCCTGGAGATATAAGGTCTTGACGGCGAGAGCAACTCGAAATATTGAGTGCTGCAAAAATGATCATTGCTTAGGTCATGTTGTAAGCATACATTTTCTAGCGTTTCATTTTCCCCACCACCCGTCCGGGGTCGGTGGAGCGTGCCGGCGGGGCGGGGCACAGCGAACAGGCCGGCCACGGTCAGGACCTCACTTCCACCGCACCACACACAACCATTGGGCCCAGAGATGTATGTGTAAGGTGTCAGAGAACACCTATGTGCTAGCCAGTGAATGATTGTGCAATACGGCGAGCGCCACTTAGAGGCGCTCCTCGGCTATCTGAGTGCAGTGCTTGACAGCTAGGCTGCGGCCCGTACCTCCCTATGATGAGGAAAGAGCCGCGACTGCTGGCCGAGGTACCCAGCGACCGCTGAAACAGAACATGAGACGCTCTCGGCCTACTCAGCCTCTCGGCCTACGTTTCATTTTCATTTCAAGTCTGTAACATTGCTATGAATGGATTGTCGAAGCAGTGCTATTCTTGTGGTAACTGTGGTAAAGTTGAGCTACCACGAATGTTTATTTTTTGCGCAGTATTATTCATGCAATTGGTAGTCACTGATATACCAACTGATATAGCCAGTGTGGTGCAACAGCATTCCCGCTGGTGGCAGTCCTTCGGCGTTGTTAAATCAGTTATCAGTCATTCATAAATTACAAGCTATTATCTCATAGGCTTGACATCGAGTAGTCAACCAATGTGCTACAATGTGTAATGACACGGGTCAACAGTGTCATCGTGGCACTACCTCAGTGCTGTACTGTGGCATGGCGTAATGAACAATGATATGGTGCCCCATTAGGTAGACATCTGACATATGACTGACCAAAAGCACATGATACATTATACAAATCACTTTCAGCAAAGCCTGCAACCAATAAGTGACATCACTTGCTCAGCCCGTCTTGGGAATCCACAAAACATAGGTGACAAAGATGCAAACACGCACTCTGCCTCCACAGCCATGCAACATGCTGCAGCCATCAGGCCGCTTTACTCAAGAATGTAGTTCACACAAGTAATAACATATGTATAACAAGAACATGCTACCCCGGAACTGCAAACCCAATGATCTTGCACAAGACTGGAGACATGCCAAGTGGACGTAGTCACGGTTGGATTGGTGAAATGCAAGGAAGTGATTAAGCTGCCAATGCACACAAAGCTCACGATAAAGATATAATTAAGTGCTATCCAAAAAGCCAGCAGCAATAATTCCCCACCTTCCGCAGCATCGAGCATCTCACACAAGTTGCAGTGACTAGGACATTGATGACTCACAAGCAATGCTAGCATGCGTACAAAGTTTCTTAAAGCAGCAGTATGCGCATATTCGATAACGCAGCGCAATGTTTTCAGAATTCTTAAGGGAAAGACAATTTTGCAGACCTATTATATGCGAGCTTTTACCAAACATGCGCATTAGTAGTGAGCTACCTGGACCTGCTCCTACTGCCAAGATGAATTGCTAATGTAATGGCACGCAATAGATCAATTACATGCTGTAATACATCAATAGGTTCAAACTATTGTCAGGATCACAATGAAGTAGCCGTTGAACGCCCTTATAGTATATGTGCATGTTTCTTTCAGTTTGCAGACATCTATGCCTTGTCATGTTCGAACGCAAACCTAAAGATTTGGTTTTTATAACATTGACCGATGGCCTAGAAATAAGGAAACATACCCCGCTGACTACAAGTGCCGCACAACCCGAAAGCGCTCACGCTTACGTTCGCGACACGCATTCAGCAACAAAATCTAACAGCCAGTCACCTTCCTCGCATTGTACCATATGTGCCGCATCATGGCTTTTGCGAATGCATCAGAGACCATGCTTCGACCACATCTCAGATCAAAACCCCATGCAAAGAAGGAACATTCCCTTGAATGTCCTTTGACATCTTTCTGCTACTTCTAAATACTACGATGATTGGGACCATACCGAAATTAATGGACAATTGACAAGTGATTTAACATTAAGTATTGACTGGCGATGGACTCCAACAGAAACAAACCACTGTCCCTTACTAATATATATATATATATATATATATATATATATATATATATATATATGTATATATATGCCACCCCATCTCCATTCTACTTTAGAAGGAGGGGTAATTTTTATACTAAATTGAAGCCAATAAGCTTTAGAATGTTGGGCATTGAAAATAAAAGCATCTTAACCCACAATTGCACGTTATTGCCGACCTGGATGGCCAAGCATTTTCACCATGGGAAGTTGGCTGAGGACAGAAGCTAGCAACCTTTCAGTTCATTATATCGTCGGAAAACCACTATACCATAAGAACGAATCAATATTAACATTCCTACGATCACAGAAACAACACCTTTTTTGGTTTCTGTGGCAAAGGCGGCAAAGTACTGGGTCCCACATTGAAGGGGAATGCTCCACCTTTGTATTGTTGTTGGTTTTGGACTGAAATAGCCATTTTGAGGACCTTTTGATTCAATTCACGGTCATACCCTTTTTAAGACCCAAAAACCCTCTAATTCCCGAGTTACACGCCCGCAAAAGTGGAAAAGGCAGACTACTTCAGTCACCTTGGCATTGATGTCTTCATAGAAACGTCATACGATCGCTGTTATATTACAGGCTGTTTTCTGCTTATGGTCAAAACAGCATAGCCGCTGATACATTCGTAAAAGGTGATATACATATATAATACTATGCGCCCAAGGTGGTTGGCTGCTAGCAAGATTTTGCTGCTGAATACGTGTCGTGGACGTAAGCGTGACACTTGTGGGTTGTGCGGCACTCATCAACGGGGTATTTTTACTTATTTCTAAGCCATAGGTCAATGTTTTAAAAAACACGCCACCATCTGCAAAAAATTACGACACTGAAAAAAACGAATTCTCGCGAATGCTATGAAGAAAAAATCGCGGCGACAAATCTGCCTTTTTTTCTCCTGAGTTTTTCTTTCTTCTTCTATTGACGTATTTCTTACAGACAACTTGGTTAACGCATTGTGCACTGGAGCAAAGAACCTTGCACGGGCTTAGGGGTAAGAAAGGCATTATGAAATGAGGGAAACATTACAGCAAATTCAGATATATATCCCACTAAATATTTAGCACATGTTGCACGAAAAATTTAAATCCAAAACAAAAAATTGTATCCTACATATGCAGCCTCTTGAGCTGCAATACCGTGATCTCCCGTCGGTACTTTGTTTTGAAGGGGGCTCACGGCGTAATGCGGTGTAATAACCGAAAACCTATGCGGAATTTGTGAGAAAACCTTCAAGTTGATAGTCCCGCGGTATCTGCAAGTGTAGGATCACACCTATTTGACCAAAGGGTGTGAATCAGGCACTTGAAATGGGTGTGATCACTGGTAGTGCGTACCAGTGGCTGGTGTTGATCTTGACGTGATGGGGAGGGTACATGACGGTTGTACTTCTGAGATAGAACATTATTTTGGTTTTCTTTAAGTCTACTGACTCACAACAAAATATGATATATTGATTCCTGCCTCCATTTTCATGTTGGTGTTTGAACACGACAATGTAGTAATGCCAACAACCTGAAAGAAAGCGGAAGCGGAACAGTGAGGAAGCCGTTCGTTCGGCCCCAAACTGCCCCTGCTGGTCAAGTGGGTACCCATTAATTACTCAGTGGCGGGGTGACGACGCGACCTACCAGACATGACAGTTACACAAAGGTGTTTTTTATTCTTACCATATTGGATCTGGTTTTGTGTATTTGGATCATGTATAGATATTTGTATATATATATACATATATATATATATATGTATATATATATATATATATATATATATATATATATATATATATATATATAACGTACAGCGCTGCTACTGCAGCAGTTGACGTACCCACCGCCGAGGACGCCTGCTTTGTCTGTTGCCGCCCGCTGTCCGTGACAGCCGAAAACTGCCGTGCAGTGCTGTTTAAGTGTTGCTTTTCACAAGTCAGATGCGATGGAGACATTTCTGTGTTCAAGTACGCGTAGTGAACACACCAGATGACACAGAAAACTCGGACACAATTACACAACGTGCCAGAGAAATATCCTCAAAAAATCTTGGTAAGCGGCCGGGAGTTTAAGGCCTCCCACACTTTTTTTATTTGGCTATGATAGTCATCTCCCCTTTTCGCTTGAACAAGCTGCGATCATTCATGTTAGTACACTAGTTATCCGTGTACTCGACTGGATCTAAATATTTCAGGCAGCCTAACGCGGAACATTCGTTCTCCGTGGTCTCGAGGCAAGAAGCTTGCCTCCGGATTGTTTCGCGGTTCTGGTTGCTGGTTGGTTACTGACTGGGCCCACTAGGTCCATGAGCTGCGGACTTAGAACGGACTGTTTGGTACTCGTGTATTTCACGACTTATCATGATTTCCATTTTACCCAAATTGAATCAAGATTGTGTACGCAGTATCCAAGTGCACTTATTGCAGCCCGGAAGCTGTACCGATACTCCCACTCTTATATCCTTTCACAAAAGCACACAGTGGGCTGGGAATTGCTATTTATTCACACAACAGTAAAGGGCGACAGACGTAATAAAGAAGAAAAAGCTTTATCCTTGGATCATTTTTATATCGTCCTTAAACGCGAAGTGTTGCCTTCTTCACCTTCTTGAACTGGCACATCAATCCGAGAGATGTGGTTAGACGTGTGCCAGAGGAGTCTCGCGGCACCTGAAGAGCGGACAAGAGAGCTCGTCCTGGTCCTGATGCTGAGTCGTGTCGTTCGTTCTTCTCCTCCATGGTGTTCGTTGTTTTCCTCAGGGCTTCACTGCATCTCGGCGTGCCGGCCAGCCACCCTCAGCGACACTCGTTGTGGCACGAACCAACACAGCAAGTGTACTTGCCGATTTTCTGGCAGTCGTAGTCATTATAGCACTCGTCGTAGCTATTATAACCACAATGGTCACCAGGATAGGCGCCGTAGCACTGCGGGAGCCCACCACTCGCCGTCACAGAGACGGCCAACAGGAGCAAACCAGCGAACACGAGGAGCTTCATGGCTGATGTGTGACGACTCGGTACCACGGATATCTTTTATACCAGTCCGACGGGAAAACACCGAACGTTTTCGGCTGGGAGTTCCGCCGACCGCGTCGCACTGCAGGATGCAGGAGGCATTTGCTGTAATGCTCTTAACATCGAACCCGTGCCTCGCCACCTCATCACGCCATTGGAAAGGCCAGCCAGTCATACTCGAGTTTTCCGCAACATTATCCTTCGTCATGAGTGTCACGTTATGACCGTGCTGTCAACCGCAATATTATAGAATTAACATCTAACCCAATGCATTGCTCTTGAGTCGTGTAAACATGCTGAGCCTTAGTGTAGCAGCAGCGAGAGTCTAACGTGCAGTTGTGGTTTGATTATGCGCTGACCCGTGTAACCGCTAAAGCCATTGGCGCCGCCTTGTATGGTGAAACTCGAGCCAATGAGCCATACTGCTGGCTGCACGTGGTTAGAACTTCTAGCTTTACCTTGTTGCAACATTGCGCAACATTCTTTCGTTGAATTTCCGCGAGCTTGGTTAGAAAAATACTATTTTGAGTCGAGAACTGGGGCTTTCTAAAGGTTTGGACGCCGCTATTTTGGGCACGCCGTTTCCATTTGCTTCGCTGTTCGAGAACACGGCGCTATTGGCTCCGGGAGCTCTGCCGCTATTGATGTAACATGGACTCTCAGTTTCAATAGCACGAAATCGATCTCAGCCAAAGCCGGTATGGAACCAGAATTTTCCTGAAGAGGGAGAGTGCATATTCAAATGTAACCGAACTCCCGCGGAATTAGATCGAATGCCTTCAGATTAAGACTGATCGTTTGACTCACGCTGATCGAAAGTTCAACTATCTTCTTCCAGTATCCAGTGCAAACTTAAAAGAAGTGTTCCATATCTAACTGAGGTTTTTAACTCGGAGAGCTATTTTGAGGATCATTCAGTTCAGTTCAAAAGGCATACCCTTTTTAGTAGCTATACCTCTCTTGTTTCTGTGCTTGACTCCCACGAATTTGTGTGAACTATTTTAGGTCACACAGACATGCATGACGCTTGAAAAACGTCACATGAACACCGCCATCTCATCTGCATAGCAGTGTTCAAGGTCAAGGAAAATCTGATCATAAAATTATTCGTGTCTGTGGTATCAGCACGACTTGTGGCATGAGTGGACAGCAGTTGGCCTTGAACCAAGTTAATGCGTTGAGTGCAAATTTTGATCACGAACCACGTTTCGTGCAACATTATACAGCAATTTGGGCAGTGGTAGGAGTAATGACAGAACAAAATCAAGTAACTTAAGAATGACACCATAACCGAGAATATCTATGTAAGTCAACGGTATCAAATCAAGGACAAATACGCAACGGTCGCAACATATGGATATGCCACTTTCATGGTTGCTCAGGATTTGCAACATGTCTCCGACAGCATGGTCCTTGTACATCTCGTCTTTCCTACACACGCGAAAAGCGTATTCCTGCCTCAGTGTCAAAGCACGCCCCACCTCGCGCGCGCTGCCTCAAAGCTGGTGCACATTCGGCGAGTTCGGCGGGGTACTCAAGGATGAAGGGAAGTGGGCGGAAAGGTAAGAAGGAGAGGAGAAAAGAGAAAAGGTGGCGTAGGTGACAGGGCAACTCCCAAACACCAAATTGATATATATGTTCCAGTCCACAAAGCCATCTGCATCACCTTGGTTTTGCCTGTTTGAAATCGCGCGTATAACTGGCAGGTATCGGACCCTGTCGCGCCCGGCGATTTCAACTGAGTTCCCCGGCACAGGCTATTAACTGAATTCGAGTTTGTTTCTTGTTCGCGGGTGAGTACAGCGGCGGCCTTTGTAGTTGCTGACAGCGGCAGGCATATGAAACTGCGCCGGCAAAAGAGAAACTCGACCGCAGGGTGAGTCTGCGGCGACATAATCCTATGCAAGCGAGACGATGCTGGTGGTCCCGCCCTTCGACAATTGCAATAAACGCTCTTCCTGTTGCAGCAGTTGCATAAAAGACCACACATCAACCCTGCGCACGATTCATTTACAGAATAGGCATTTATCCATAGCTCCCAACGCAGTTGTAACTGAAGTCGACCTGGCGTTTTCGCATGACTTATGTCTAGACTGATCTCAGTGACCGGACAGAATCTTTACATTACGTTTAAACTGTTACGCAGAGGGCATGCCGCCATCATTATTGACATGACGGCAGCGCTTCGCAAATTGTAAAGTGAATTTGTGAGGAACATTAAGCGTACAGATAAAAAAGTATTAATAGCTTTATTCCTCAAAGCAGAAAGAGGAAAATGGAGAGATAAATGTGATATTTCGGCTACATGCGTTGATGCAAAAGAGAATATCGGTAGCAAAATCAAATTTGTCTGCTGATTTTACTCGACGTTTCAGTTTTGTTTCTTCAAAAACAACTAGCCACAGTTTTTGCAGACCACCAACATGCAGGGGATTAAACAAAGAGCAATTGCCTGTCATTTCTGCGATGCAGTGCACATCTCATTGAGAATTAAAATGCGCGAAAAATGCCTGTATATGCCAATGAATTCAAGTTAACAGGCATCACGCATAACACATAATTTACTTCCGCAAGCGATTTCAAGTAGACATGCATCTTACATCACGCGTTACTTTTGCATGCAAACGATTTCAATTAAACAGACATCGTGTATCAAGCGTCAGACAACACTGATGCATGAGGGCGATTTTAAACCAGCATGCATAGCACATCAAGACAGTAGTCACATTCAAATAATCGTTCATGATGACTCCTGTACATTGAAGTCTGGTCGCCAACTTCCTATAAAAACAGATTCATCATTTTTCTGGTCTGGATGGTCCCGTGCTTTGAAGATACCTTTGAGCTCTAAAAGAAAATGGCCTGTTCTTCCTTGGATTTTAACCTTAGCGTGCACTGGCAAAAAGATGGTCGCAGAAGAGTTCTTTTTATTATATGTTCGTTTTTAGCATCTCGCAGGTGTTCATCACAAATGAATCGAGTAGGACGTATGGACTTCTCAACATAAGCTATGGTTTTCCCATGTTTTTTTCGCGCAGTTTACGCTTAAATTCGTAAGCCGCATTTCTTCGCGTGCAAACCCCCCAAAACCCAGGTATGCATATATGACACCTTTTGCACCCCGGGCACTTATGCTTCGAGATAATATAGTTAACTAGATAATTCTTTAGCTCCTTATCGTTCTTCTAAGCTATCCGTAAGCGCGGTTTTCATTTTGTAAGAATATGTTGAATTTTCCAGAGCAAGTTTTCATCCATGTTAGGTAGTGTTAAGCCGACTTGTTTACCCAATTCAGCCTTTACAATGGAAAATGCAGAAAGGGGGTCCGCATTTGGATACACTAGTGACGGTAGAAAAAAGGAACAATCGCACGACGTTAGAAACGGAGCTGTGATCAAGCCCACCAACTCTGGTATGATTCTGCAATACGAATCTGCGCATCCGACTTCCGCTAAACACAATATAATTCGAAATGCGCTCCATATGACTCTAAGCAACTTATCAAGCAGTGAAAAACACAGATGGAGGATAAAAATATGGACTTAGCTGTTGGGCAATGGATATTCTCCAGGACCTCAAGTCTAACCTTTGTGAAAAAACAGCGGATTGATATCGTCGATGTCGGGGAGGCCTTGCGCCTTGTTGGTTTGAGATATAATGAACATCTGCGAGATGCCAATATAAAAACAGATAATGCCATTTTCGGCGATCTTTTTTGGACAAAACACGTTCGGCTGAAATCCAGCGGGATATGGACCTTTCACCCCTTTTAGAGCTCAGGCCCCTAGAGTAAGTGGAAAGAACCCGATACTAACATGATGGGCCACTGAGCAACTGAGTGTACCTAGGCATATGACGCCCCGGAAAGGGGTACAGAGCCTTTCGGGAAAACGGGAAAAATCCGTGGAGGAAAACCTGATCGATCAAGAGTGCTCAGGCATAGAAGCAGATAGTGTCCGAACAGCGGCATAGGGCCCCACGAGAAAGTGCAAAAATATCAAGGGCAACGTAAAAAGCTCCCTAGGTATCAGACTGACCCAGCAAGTGGATATATAGGGTCCAGGCAACAGCGCTGTGTCTCTGGACACCGTAATCAACCCCAAAATTTCCCCAAGCAACGCGTTCTCAATCAGCAAAGAATTAACTTTATCTGCTGATAAAGTCATTACTTTTGCCAGTAACCGTTCCTGGTCATCTGTAGGCCCAAAGACATGCAATTGAGTTGCATGTAACGTTTTAGTAGAAAACTGCGTCCGGTCGGCCTGTTGTGGGCCCCTTGGGGGCCTATAGATCCCTCGGCATGGTTCACGGGGGGGGGGGGGGGCATGATCCTGTACCTTCTCCTCCCCGTCTGTATCCACCACCGGCTCCAGCAGCTGAATAGGGAAAAGCAGCAGGCCCGTCAAGAACATAGGACCATCCATTCAACTAAGAAGAAACCAAAACACAGCATGGAGAGCCTCGGAACGATCGAGTGTGCCCGAGCAGGTAACGGATGGGGGGCCCCCGACAGAAGCACGTGGCCAGTTCCCGAGCAGGTTATTACATCGGGCCTCCGTCAAGAGCTCAGGGACCTCCATTCAAGTAGAAAGTCCTCAAGACCCAGTGAGGAGGGCTCCCGAAAGATAGAGTGTGTCCGAGCTTCTTAACACATAGGGCTTCTAACAGGAGCGTACGGCTCTCCATTCAAATAAGAAGCACTTGCAGATGCAGACCCAATGCAGATGGCCCCCGAACGATGAAATGCACCCCACCAGCTTATCAGAAGAGGACCGACAAGATCGTATTGCCCTCCATTCAAATAAGAAGTATCCAAACCCTGTGCAGAGGGCCCCCGAAATATTGAGTGTACCCTAGCATATTACAAGACGGCCCACGACAGGAGTGCAGCGCCATAAATTCAAAGGAGGTGAAAAGATGGGGCCGCCAACAAGAGCGTGGGGCCATCCATTCAAATGTGAAATACCCACGGTACGATTTAGAGGGCTCCGAATGATCGAGGGTGCCCGAGGACGTTAGCAGATAGGGCCCCGTGAAGAACTCCACTCAAAAAGTAAGTACCCAAGACCCGATGTAGAGGTCGCCCCACAATCAGATGCACCGTAGCGGCTTATCAGAAGGGGCCACGACAAGAACGCAAGGCCCTACATTCAAAAAAGTAGTGCCGAAAGCCCAGTGCAAAGGGCCCCCGAAAGATGAAGTGTCTCAAATAGATTATCTGATGAACCCTGATAAGAGTGCAGGGCCCTAAATTCAAACGCCAAGACTCAATGTGCAGGGCTCCCGGGCAATCCACTTTGGCCGAACAAGTTAACGGAGGGGGACCGCAGACAAGTTCATAGGGTCTCCATTCAAATAGGGCTTCACCATGACCCAATGTAGAGAGCCCCCGAAAGATCGAGTGTATCCGAGCAGGCTATCAGATGACCTTGACAAGAGCGTAGGTCCCTACATTAAAATACCCAATGTGCCGGGGCCCTAAACATTCCAGTATGCCGGAGCAGGTTAACAGATGGGGCCTCGACAAGTGTGCAGGGTCTTCCATTCAAATGGAAAGTACCCTGGACGCAGTTTCGAGGGCCCTGACCAACAGAGTGTGCATAAGCAGGTTAACAGTTGAGCCCCCGACAAGAACGTAGGGCCCTAAGCAAGTGACATAAATTGGAAGCGCCCTAGACCAATGCAGAGGGCCCATGAGCATATCGCAAGTGTGTCGGTAACCAGTAACAAGTAGCAAGGTAACAAGTAACCAGAACACGCGCCTTAAGGAGATCCTTCTCGCTGGGCTGCGAATAGCCCACACAAAACTAACTCACGCATACATCACAGAACGTAACCCGCCACCACTCTGTCATGACTGCCACACACCATACACGATAGCACATTTCATGCTGGCGTGCCCAGTCTACAGGCGCTGCCGTGAAAAACTCGTGCAGTACACAAACAAACACAGACTCCCATTGACGCTGCCTACCATACTGGGCGACACACATCCTGCACTCTAGGCGCTCCTCTTCGAATACCTACACAAAGGCACTTAAGATGATTACACATAACAACGTAAATGTTGCGAGCTTTTCACCTGCTCAGTTGCCAACGAGCAGGTTTTTCTCATGCCTTGAGGTTTTTTCCACGTACAATTCGGCCAAAACGTGCTGGTATTTCTCATTTGCAAGGTTTTTTTCCGAGCGCAATTCGGCACAAACGTGCCGGTTTTCCACCTTAGGTTTAGGAATCCGGTTTTTTGTAGCTAGGACCTTTCCGAATTATACTACACAACACGACAAGATCGCACCGGGCCGCTCCCCTCATTCAGTGTGGGGGAGCGACCCGGTTCAGGTCGCTGACTGGCTTGAACGCCAAGCCGGGGGCCCGCTGTTTGCCGTGCAGGGAGACCTTTGCTGCGATGAGGTAGTCGTCCGTCATCCAAATCTGTTGTAATTGTTGAATACCATGAATATGTGTGTGTGTGTCGTGTTTTACTTTGCATTTGCTACCGGACAAAATTAGCCGGTTTAACGCAGTTTCGAGCGCATTTCTCATGCATTGATCCCAGACAGCATGAGCCGGTTTAACGTAACGTACCTTATCCCTGTCCCTTGCTTTGCGCCCGATAGCACAAGCCGACTTAACGTAGCTTTTTGCTTGGCCTCAGGCCGGAAGTAAGTTCCCCCAGCCCCGGCTATGACTTTAGGTGGCCGGGGCAATAAAGAAAGGGGGCTACCGTAGCCGATTTCGTCCGTCTCAGCCGACGAGTGACGTCATGCGGTACAGTGCTGCCTAGTTAAGCCATTATGCATGAATATGGACAACGTTCTGTTTGAGCACGCAAACTTCGCAGCGTCAGCACTCCCCTGGCAGCAGCCGCACTAAGTGATTCAAAACTTTCATCCCTGGCTCGTGACATCGGAAATAGGTGGTTACTCGGCAGTAGCTGCACGGTAATCGTGCAAAGCACTTTTCGTGGTGCCTGCCGTTTGATAGTACGGTTTAAGGATACAATTATCTGCAATATTTGGTTCCATTTTTACTGTATGTGTTGGTGATGTTTCGCAGCACATTTTTGGAAGGAAATGACGACTGATGTGTAAGGCTGACGGATTTGATGTCTGCTCCAGCTAGACGCGCATGTAGATCTCCAGCTCTTGGCACGCTAAACTGTATTGTCAGCGATTTAATTTGGCTGTTTCCCTTCCCTCCCCCAATTGCAAACCCTTCCACACCCTCCCGCAAAGAGGGCTTATTCCTAATTTTACATGCCTTTACTGTCAAAGAGCGGGAGTGAGGACTGCCTCATCAGCTAAATCCAGATACTTCTTCCTGGTAAAACACGGTCAGTGGCCCAGCCTAGAAACCATTTGTTTCTTCAGTTAGGTACGTTTAAAACGGGCGCGTGGTTTCTCAAAATAAGTTGGTTGGCTGAGTGATGAAAAACCGACGAAGATTACCGTGATAAGATGACAACAAATTGGTTTCTCTCCTAATTTGATTCACTTTTTCACAAATCTGCGGACTGCAGCCCAAGTTACGATGGGAGATGAGACCCCTGCAATTGAAAAGAGAACCGCACTCCCGGTTACAAGCAAATAGGAAGTATATAAGCAAACGTTGACTGCGAATGTATCTAACTACCTGCCAAACGTCATGCCAAGCAGTGCGCGCTTGCCGCGCTTAAAGGCGCTGTTGATTCACCATCTGAACAGCGAGCCCAGTATATGTCACCGAGCTGGTTTGCATATAGAAGCTAAATGAACTGAGAGAACCGTGAGCTTTCATTCGCCATCCACTTCATCAAACTTGACACGCGTTCTTTTTTTTTACTTTTCAGAACCTCCTAAGTGTAAAATCTGGGTACCCAGCAACACTAGTCTGAAGCTTATCGAAACGGGCGCAGGACGCGCCGCAAAACGGCGATGGTGGCATGGGGGCTAGTGATGAGAGTGCTCATCTTTGGGCTTTCCTATCCTGGCATGGGGTTCTGGCCACACCACTACCGCATCCCACGTATCTAATATCTGATGGATACGTAATAGGCACATTCTGCCTCGAAACAACCCTGGCAGCCGGTGAGACGTAAAGCCCTAATCGGTATTAGAGCCCGTCCACAAACAAATCGTCGCCCGCCAAATTTGCAGACAATGCTTCCGCTCAATTACTGCATATATCTGGGAACAATCATGTGTAATCGGTTAAACGCGGAGCTCGGACATACAGGCCAACCCAAAGGCTACCAAGCTCGATGATCTGGCTGGTAGCCACGCCCGCGGCGGGCCGCCGGACGAGGCAGCCCGGCCGCCAAATAAAGAACGTAGTCACGCTCGCGCCGTCCCTCGCCCGAGAACGGAGCCTCACCACACGCGCGCGCCGTCCCTAGCCCGAGAACGGAGCCTCACCACATGCGCGCGGGGCCTGTCGGTGGGGCAGCCCGTCCACGGTCGAAACACTGCCAGCTCAATCAGGCACGCGCCATCTTCGCGTCAGAGCCTCTGACTCAGTTTCACTCGTTTCGCAGCTGTGCAGATCCCGGCGGACCGGACACCTGAACATGTCGGACATGCTGGCATCTCGCCCGTGCTGGACCGCAGCCTCCCCCCCCCCCCCCCCCCACCCGCCATCCTCCCTCTTGACGAGCGCCTTAACAGAAGAACGGTTAGCGGTGTTGTGATTTGCTGTGCTGTTTGTGCTATTCACAGTATGGGGTGGTAATGATGTCTTCTGCGCAGCTAAATAATTGTTTGCTGCTGCAAGTGCTGTGCAATGAAAACTTAAATGTTGGTCTGCATGCTCGCATTTCATGCTCTGATTTTGGTGTTTAAGGTGCTGCATATCGAAGTGACCGGAAACAGTGGACTCTACGGAAACTAAATCTCCCAGCATCTACACCGCGAAATGCTAGAAAACTGCACAAGACCTCTTTATTAGTGAGCTTTCTAGAGCTCAAGGTTCCATGCGCCGAAAATCCTCGTATTCCTGCCATTGAATTTTAATATTGTTATGTATGCATCTTGTATAACTTACCAAGCTTACTGTGCGCAGCCCCAGAAAACTAGTCGTGTTACGTATACAAATGCATGGTGCTTGTTCACGTTCGCCATATCATGGTGGATCCTTTCATTTTTAGGTTAAGTGTTTTGGAGAAAACATGGCATCATACATATAACTTGGCTGCTAAATACCATGAAAGTCAAGCACAAGCTTGAATCTTATCTTATACACGGCTAGCCGGGTAGCAGACGAGATCAGCTGATGGCTGAGGACTAACACAGAGTTTTTTCTTTGTTGCAAGGGAACACAGAATATCTTCTTCGAAATGTATTAAAATCGTAACGTATGTGTAGAATGTCTCAGAAATTCAATGAACAGTGGAAATAATATGCGTGACGTCGGCGGGGTGCAAAATTACGCTCGACGATTACAAGAACAAAGTCATCGGCGTAATCGGCGTAGCCACGACTTTAGTCACCAGCCGGAACGATGTAAATCCTCAATCAAAGTTATTAAAATTTAGGTCCCCGTCAATGACGTAAGCCCTCCTATAATATGGGAAAACCCGAGCCCAGTAAGGGCGGCACCTGAGCAATCTACACTGCCGTGGCAGGCCCACAAAGAGGCTCCATTGAACAGTGAAGGGTTCTCATAAGAAGCGAGAAGAGCCTAACACCAATATGATGGGACCCCTAAAGTTGATGGAATCCCTAAAATGATCGTGAGCATCGCGGCAGGCTAACATACAGGGTCCCGCCGGAGTACAGGTTCCCCTGGGCAAAGGGGGTCCTCTGAGATCCTCAAACCAAAGATTAGTGTATATGAATTAACGCCCCTGTGTGATCAAGATTGTCCGGGCAGGTTAACAGAGAAGGCTCTGGCAAATGAAAGGTCCTCAGCAAATATGTTGAAAAGGAAACAAACTATAGATCAATGAGGAGGGCCCCTGAGCATCGAGTGCCTCGGTGCATTATCTTATATGGGCCTCAGCAACTGCACGGTGTCTTCCAAGCTAGTGGAAAGAACCCGATACCAAGATGAAGGGCCCCTGAGCAACCGAATGTACCAGCGGCTAGGTGGGACGGCCCACCCGCCCCGCGGGCGCAGCGGTCCCGCCGAGCCCGCGCCGCCTGCCACGTCTCCGGTCGCGTTGCCGCCCAGCGCGCCTGCGCTCAGTCCGTCGATAAACTCTGGGCCGCGGCCGCGCCCAGGTCGGACACGGCCGCTGGCGTCTAGGTAATTTATAGTAATCATGCTCCACTGCACGCATCACGGGATCATCGGTGAAATGCCAGGATGACTGTGCCATCTGTTAACAAAGGCGGGGAATAGCAACAGGAGTCAGAAATGTTTTTGTAGTGTCATCTAACGGCAGGAATCCAAACTAGCCCAATTGCCGGGGATGCTGGACGACTTGAATACTGGCTTTCACGACTCTGGACTTCGCGACTCTGAACGCTACGTGTCTGAACCTTACAAACGCCCCCAATGGGCACGGAAATGGACACATGCTGGACGTTATGAATGGTGGATGTTGCGATCTTGGACATTGTAAACACCGGACGCTGCAATCCAGCACGTTTTGATGGCTCCCTTTCCTGCTAGGGTGAGAAGCAGGTGACGTCATATAACCTCAGCGCTTGCGTGCGTCGTAAAGCCCCAATGACAACATTCGTTCACGAGTCGTACCGACCTCTCGACCTTCTGTGTATTCAGAGTCCCTCTGCTCGCTCACTGGCCGCTTTAACTAATCAGGGCCCTTCAGGTCGCTGAGGACCGCCCTTTCTCCTCAGAAACGTCCTGTGGTTGCAGTTTCTCTCTGACCGCTTAGGGCTTAGCTGGTCGCCCAGATCCCTCTGGTCAAAAAGGGAAATCCGTGCTCGTTCGTCGGCCATTCTGGCCATCGAAGTGTTCGTTTGGTTGCTGAAGACTTAAACCTTAAGTGTGACGGATCGTGAGTAATAGCGGGTCGCACGAGTGACAGGCTGACACTCGGTTTAAAAGTGACGTGGGGAGGAATGGAGGATAAGGGCAGGTGAGAAAAGGAGTGCGCTGACTGAGGAGTCACTGAAGCGAGCCCTCCTTGCCTGCTTCAACGACAACGAAGTTCGCAACACTCTGCGAGATATATTCAAGGAGGAGTTCGAATCTCGCGATAAAGAAATCAAGGAGCTCAACAAGCCAGTAAGTGAGCAACACGAAATCATCCAAGCCCAGTCACAGGCAATCGACGATATTGAACAGTACTCCAGACGGAACTGCCTCAATTTCAACGGCGTGGCTGAAACCGCAAACAAGATGCCGGTGCGCCTGGCCATTGACCTAGCCAGAACTATGGGCGTCCAGCTTTAGCCAGGCGACATTGACCGCGCTCATCGGGTCGGTAGACCTCAGCCCTCCCCGGACGGCGGCGGCCGCAGAGATGAGGAGAAGAGACAGACTTTCAGGCTTGCTCAGAGGTATATGACTGACGACCATTGGGACTGCTGGCGACAACAAAGAAATTTTACCACATGCATGAACAGACGACCTAACAATAACCACTTGCAGTATCAAGCAAACAACCTCTTGCATGCAAAGCGAAACCCACACAAGAACCATTGCATTATTAAACAAATGATACGACAGACACGAGCTGAGAAGGTGCCACCGCTGGTAAGACCTGATTCAACCCCATTGACAGAATAATTAGGTAAAGCTAACCTACCAGGTGACTTTTTGCCAGACAATCACAACTCGCAACTGACGGCCTACCTGTCCCGAGACCGCGCTTGCGGATCCACCCCCCACGTTAGGTAGCATCACCATTACAGAGGATGAAGTACTGAGCGCACTCAACACTCTCGATCCAAACAAGTCAGGTGGTTCTGGCAATCTCTGAGCAAAAATATTAAAAATCACTGCTACATTGATCGAGACTGTTCTCACTTAATTATTCAACATGTCACTAAGCCAAGGTATTTTTCCTGCCACCTGGAAAGAAGCAAAGGTTCATCCGATTTTTTAAAACAAAAGGTCAGACTCGGATCCTGCTCACTACAGAACTATCAGTTTACTTCCTTGTGTGTTAAAAATTATTCGGATAATTATCTTTCATAATATCTATCAACACCTAACTGAGAATGGGCTGCTCTCTGAGAAACAAAGTGGATACCGTCCAAAACATAGCACACAAATTCAGCTGGTATATTTAATTAACAATCGTTATACACCTTTGGACCGAGGCAATGACTTTACAGCCATTTATTTGGACATTACAATTTTTTGACAAGATGTGGCACGGGGGGACTCCCACTCAAGTGCAAGAACTTTTGTGGTTTGTCAGGAACTCTCCTAAATCGGCTGGAATCGTATCTCCCAGACCGTAAGCAGATAGTTATGGTAGGCAAAAGTTTCAGCACGCCTTTGGCCATACATACTGGGTGCCCGCAAGGGTCTGTTGTTGGTCTGAGGTCTGTTCTAGGTCTGTTCTGGGTCTTTGCGCTTACATATCTTAACGACCTAGCCGACAAGACTGATAATGATATGTTGTTCTTTGCCGACGATACTACGCTATACACAGCTCTCTCACACAACCGAGTAACCGTACAAGCGGCACTCCAACACGACTTACATATCATTCAAGAGTTCGGGAAAGACTGGCTCGTCACGTTCAACGCCACAAAAACAATTCAACAAACATTCACCAGCAGAAACACACCTAACGCACCACAGCTGGCATTTAATGGCCAACGAATTCCTTCCGTTACAAGCCACAAACACCTTGGCCTGACGACATCTACTGATTTGCACTTTCATCAGCACGTTAATGACACCATCTCCAAAATCAGTAGAGCCCTTGGACCTCTCTATCCACTATCGCGACTTCTGCCTCGGCATATCCTCAACGACTTATATACGACTTACGCTCTTCCTGTGTTTGAGTATTGTGGCGTAATATACGACGGACTTTTGACAAACAGCGACTCCCTTACTCTTGACAGATCACAGCACAGAGCAGCAAGACTCATCACCGGTGCTCTCTACATAACACACTCACGCACTTTTGGACGATTTGGGATGGAACACTCTCAAATCACGAAGAAACATGCACAAACTGACACTGTTCCACAACCTCATACACAACCAACGTCCACTGTCAAAAAACGTCACGGCACTTTTACCTGACACACGAGCACATGCAACAGGACGCCCACTGCGCAATGTAATGACACTCACATTACCACCGAACAGAACCTCAACATACCAAAAATCCTATATTCCATCAACTACGAGAAGATGGAACCAGCTCCCGCTTGAGGTCTCATCTCTCCAGTCTTCTCGTTACTTCACACGGGAAATACACCAGCGCTGCGATGTGGATGCGCCTCCGGTGTATCACAGCTTTGGATTCAGGCATGGTAACATTCTAAATACTAGGCTGATATTGCGAATGTCAGACCTGAATGCCCACCTGTTCGAATTTCAAAATCCAGCTACACCTAGTCCCTCTTGCCTATGTGGCTATCCATATGAAGACCCTGAACTCTTTGTACCGAACTGTCCTCGCTATCATGAAATCGGATTTCAATGCTACGTAAAACAGATCGTATCATTCCAAACTTTTCTGAGCTCACTCACAACGAGCAACTAAGTATCTATCTGACGGGTAACGGTTTATAGGATGGCAATGGGCGGCACACAGCACAATGTTTCCAAACATTTGGTTTTCAGATCAAACGATTCGCCTAAAAGCTTCCAGCAGGCGGGCGCGGGCAGCAGACGGCCTACTGGGTGGCGTTGCCGGGCCGGGCGTCCGCCGTCGGCCCCAGGCGGCTACATGTGTAGACTGGAGTGGCGGCGGGCGCCTGGCCCGTGTCGGCTGACGGATCGGGCGAGTGGACGGTGTGTCGTGGGTTCCCTGGCGGCGATGACCATATCTTATTATTGTTAGGAGAGGCGCTCAGATTTAAGCGTTCCGCTCATGCACCGATCCACTCATATCATGTACTGCTTAATGTCCATAATCGAAACTAAACATCAAATCAAATCAAATCAAATCAAATGACCCACTGGTAGTTTATCGACCCAATCGGCTGCTAGGGTATGCGCCTATAACTTCACGATCCTTTGGACATTTGCATTTTTGTTGTTTAATGGGGGAGTACTGAAAACCCCATTCTATCACCCGAATGTCCGTATGGCTGCTCTGGGGCTCCGTGATTCACTCAAGTGCCCCATTGGACGCCAGGGCTCTCAGGAATCACCCAAGACGTTCTTGTCTGCTTCGTGCCTCTCTGACCAGCCGGGGGCCTTTTAGCTGAGCAGGGGCTTGTCAGGCTACTGAGGAACCGCCCTAGGCACTGTACAGCTCTCTTACTACTGATATGACCTCCTGGCTCTCAGAGCCCACGGTCCGTTCAGGACTTTTTAAGCGCTCATGGCTCTTTATATCCGTATGACTCTGGACATTCGTGGTTCTTTTAGCTGTACCTGGCATGTTCCCCCTCTAATAGGGCACCTGATCACCAAGTAGCAACTCGGTTGCTTTCAAAAGCGGTTCAGTCAGTTACGCGACCCTGTAAACAAAGATTCCCGCGTACCTTCGGCGCAAATTGCGTGGAAGCACATTGAAGTGTTACTCAAAATGGAAGTGCATGCCAATGTTCGGACACCAATCTATCGTAACCGTATTTACCTCATTTTTTAATGGCAGAATGTGTTAAAAAAGGGGCAGGCGCATGGGTTCAAGGCAATCGTGAGCGTGGAGTTTCTGGTGCATTCGGCTTGTCAAGGCATGCAATATTCTTCTAAAGTTGGGAAACAGCAGTGAATTGTTTTGTTTTTGCTTTTGCTCAGCGTGACAAGGTCATGAAATAGTTGTTTCCAAACAGAACTGTTGTTCCATCTTTCCGTGGCTCCGATGTGTCTTTCGTCCAGCACACCCCACTACCTCTCGCCCAGCATTTGTGAAGACGCTTTTACTTCAACCTGAGCCCAACCCAGAACTCAACATACAGCTCCTTTCTTTCCAGGCGGCACAAAACCCAGTTTAAACCTGTATCATATATACATTGTTGGGGCGCAGCGCAAGGCGTCCACCAGTCCACACACGTCACGACAGGCTTGGAGCATCCCTTAGGTATGGTGGCGTGTAAGATGATGGCTGGGCTGGGACCCTAAGAGCACACGTGGTTTGCATAAGGGGTATGGCCTCGAGGAGGGCCGCATGTTAAACATCATCCCCCAGTTCCGACTGCCACCGGTTCGTATTCTGCCATGTATTGAGCTGCCCCGTCTGCCGAAGTCTTTCGCCGTATTTCTTTTCGCGGTCGGGGATGGCAAATCCAGCCTGACAGTGAGATTAAACATAAGCCCCCGGCTCGTCCCGAGAGTGAAGAAGACTACTTTTGTTATTCGACTATATGGTAGTCTAAGGCCGATGTGCCTGCATTCCTAGAAGCAGCAATAATCCCTACATGAGATGAATGACATTGTATAAATGAGCGTCTCGGTTGTGCACATGATATTGAAAGTTACGGACATGTAATAGTATTTCGGTGATACGCCGATTCCTGCCGACGCTACTGAGCATGGACTTCATTGTCATTTTACATTTTATTTTGTCCGGTTATGCTGCTGGTGACAATTTTGTCCGCAGAAATTCGGCCGGTGATCAAAATACACTTTTACCACCCCTGGAAGGGGAAACAGGCCGATAGGAGAGAACAGGACAGGCAAATCCGTAGAGCACGTTTATTCGTTTTGAGTAATCGCGTGGTGAGCGTAGCTTGAGAGATGCAGCATTGTGCAACAAATACTAGCCATGAAATAGACATTTAACGGCAGAAGATAGCATGACATAACAATATTCAAATTGCTGCGCGCACCGTAAGCTGTTTTCAAGGCTTAATACGCATTTATCGTTTTGTGATGTCGCATGAGCGGTGTTTTTCAGGTAATGTACGTTTATAAATGACGCTTTAGTCAACCATCAATGCTTTAAGCATTGATACTCTATTAGATATCCTTTTTGGCCAAATATTTGCTACCAGTTATCAAAGCTCTAAGTAGAGCAAATGTGATACTTATAAGGTCAAGGCGCTGTAAGGAAGGGGTGGGGTGGGCCTCACCCTTGTGCGAGCCAAGAATGAGTGGGCTGAGGTGGGCGACAGCGGATGCATATGGTTAGAGTGAGTGTGGCGGGGGCGTCAAATGCATGAAGTCTGCATGGATTAATTTTAAAAAAGTGCTAACTGGGGGCTTAACCACCGAAAATGGCAGCAGACAATAAGCTTCGTGCTTTAAAGTGTGTCCTTTCTTCCACTGTGAATTGTTCACTCCTGGATGCATATCGAACATGTTTGGACGACTGGCGAATTCATCCAATTTATGCATGAAGTATATGCAAGTTTGCGGTTGGAACATTCTGCAGAGAAATTGGTCAACCTTTTAAGCCTTAGACGGTACTTTTAAAAATGATCGGAAAGAAAGGAAAATAAAGTTCCATCACATTTGTGTGAGACGAACAAAAAAAAGTAATCAAACATAAAGCGACTTAGAACCGCGAATTTTGCGAATTTTGTAATAAACCGGCTTGACTAAAAATCTGTGAGACTGGGTGCTCAAGCTGTGATAGTCAGCCTTTAGATTTCACATAGCGCGCATTTCTTGACTTTTTCACTCGTAAATTTCGGGAGTGGTGCAATTTAGCGGTCAAGTTTCTTTGGGTAAAAGAAGTACGTGGAGAAAAATTATCTTCCAGGTTTTGCTGGCGTTTGTTTTTGCTTTGCCGTGGTTTTTGCGTGGTATGACCCAAACAATTGGGGATGCGTGAAAACCTTGCATTTGGCACACAGCTGAAGATTGTGATGCATTTTATACACAAAGCAAATTTGATGCATGCAGGCGGCTTGAGTCGCTGAGGTTCTCGGGCTTGAAAGCACCTGGTGCCCTTGCTCTGTGCATACATAGGCATGATTCAGATGTAGGTGAGACAGGATATAGCCATGGGTGTCCAGGTTCAGTGTAGCCTTGTTTATGCTTGATGGTTTCAATTGAGCTCGGTTTTGGATGACACCTTAAAACCTCTAGAAGGGAACTATGGGTTTGGTATGTGTGGTTAGACAATACCAGGTGGGAGCGAAAAAAATCAAATAAAATGTGTGGAAAGGAGTGAAAAACTCCTGCTCATAGGGTGTTGCTTTACACCCAAAGACGGCAATACTAGGACACTGGTACTCAGATCTGGTTCTAATACTCTACCCCTTTCATGCCAGCTGTATTGATACGAAACTCGCAGACAGGCCCCCGTTTTTGTCCGCGCTACGGCCGTCACCTACGCCGGAGCGGTGTTTAATTGTGCCGTAGAACGTCACAAAGGTTATACCCGTTTTGTGTGTAAATGCCACCACCATCGGTGCAGCCGTCTATGCCGTGCGACTCGCTATCAAATCCAGACGTGGACGCGCACACGCACGTGCACGTACACTACTAATTTTGACGAAGATGTTGTGCTGCTGTGTAGCTGAAGGAAGTAGAGAGACATGACGGTCTTCGAGCGAGCGCATGCACTGCGACTTGGAATTGCTGATAGAAAAGTACAAGCAAATACTTACAACCATGTAAGCGGCTTTGCAATGCCACACGTCCAGACGGAATCGGTTTTCCCAGCTCCACGGGTTCTTACAAGGGCCTGCGGTTTGAGGTCTGCCCTCTGTCTCCTGGACACTGGCGCCGACTGGCTATGCCGGTCTCGGGCTGCCGCTTGTGAAGTACGCCGAAAACCGGCCGGCGCGAGGCAGAGCTCGGTGTTCTCAGTACCTTGCCCCCGGCGGCAACGGTAGCGATGTCCCCCAGAGCATACACACTGACGCAGACTAAACTAGATGCTGTAGTAGACTAGATGTTGCCCATCTGTTCCGATGCAATTTCATATCAAGTGTAATTGTAATAACATTGTCATGTTATATATATATATATATATATATGCTACAGCACATTGATATCACTTCGTTATTCATAGCTCATAATCTGACGCGCACAAAGACACGTTCCCTGCGGGACGGCCGGCTGCGGTATCGTGCGTGGTGCAACGCTAGCACTCCTGACTGATGACGTCATGCTGCGATGCACGGCACGGCTCAGGTAACAACACCACCGCTCACGACCTCTCCGGAGGCTCACCCCCACAAAGGACAGAGTTGTGTCGGAAAAGTGAGGACCTGCAGTTAGCGTCCTGTTTATATTCGCATTCATTGTCAAGTTCAGGTTTCCAAAGGCAGCCTTCTCAGTTCAAGCCCACTCAATTAGTAATGAATCTGTAGCTACCTGTTCTCTAAGTCACTGAGTTTGAACTCTATAAGGTCAATAAAAGGTCAAAACTTGGGAACCTTGACATTTACTCGTTTACCTACGAAATGTAAAAAGCTAGGTATGATGTTGATCTTTGTCATTCATTCATTTGTCAAAGCCCTTTCGTCGCATCTAAAAACTAATCAAAGTTAAAGTACAAATGAATGCGAAGAAATAAAAGGGATAAGACCAAACGGGTACCAAAGGAATAAGACACGAAAAGAATAACAGAAAAAATGGACACTCACCAAATAAATATGGCAAAACATATCAAAATGATGCTCCTGACGTCCGCTTTCGTCACAGCTGCAAAAACCAGCTCTCAAGGTCCAAGGTCAAAGTCACACAAATCACAGTACCCTGTAATTTATTCGGTCACCAAATAAATGTGAAACAAAATAGGCATCATAGTCACACTCGCGGTATGTTTTTTCGTTACACCAAGAAAAACGAAGATTAACGGTTGAAATCAAAACAAAAGCGGTAGCTTAGCATTTATTCGTTTAATCAGGGACTACGATAAAATATCGTCATATCTATCTATCATCATATTCCTTTTAATATGTCCCTGCTCCAGGAGTTTCCCCAAAACCCAAACTCCCATCAGCCAGGGACCCGTGCTGTTTTCTCCAATACTAATGGTTTCAAAAACCTTTTTTGAGTGGGCGATCCGATCTGATCGATATCGTGAAACAGTTAGATGACGTCTTGACCAGGCATGACGCAAAACAGTTTGATGACATCTTGACGAGGCATGACGCAGAAACGGATCCGGTCATTTTCGAAATGTATTCCGACATAGCTCGATAAGGTGTGGACAGTGCTTCGTTTACTTATGAACAATGCAGCGCCGTGGCAATACGTAAGAAACGCAAAGCTGCAGATTAAGATGCATCACATGAGTGAGCGCATGCTATGTTCGTGTGGGACGGACACAGCGTCGGCACAGCATGGTAGGAGCATGCATGTTGCCGCTCAGCGGGCCACAGCAGTCATGCATGCCGTAAGTGGCCGCCCGACACGCCCGCCTGGAAGATGGGGCAGATGATGGCATTTTAGTTTAGGTTGGCTTTACTTTCGACCTGTTCCATGAACATGTAACGACATGCCATAGAACCGCATGCCATTTAGTTGCAATTTGCACGTCAAATCGCACGTATTGCGCCACAGGAAGACGCAAACACATGTGCAAAACCAAGCTCGCGGGCCAAAAAACAGCAACTTAAAAATAACTCTTCCTTGAAACAGAACGCAAATCCTTCCCTTTATCCACCACTTCGGCGACCTTCAAGAGCGCTTTAGGACCTCCGCCGTTGTTGAGCATCACGGTTGTCATGAAAACTGCGATGCTTCTGTAATTCCGCTGATTGTTTTTCTGCACGAGCACCACAAAGGCAGCTCTCCAGATGACACGATATGTGACGTCACCAGCTGCAGTGCCGAGCTGAGGTCCTCAGCAAACACGTCTGAACATCGACACTATGCTCCTGGCGCAGAAACATCTCTGAAAGTGTGGGGAGGGGGCGGGGTGCATTGGGTTTTTACACGACGCACTCAGCTGCTGAGGCTACAGCATCGCCTGCCTCACACCCTGGCGGGAAGGGCGGACTCCGCGGGGAATCGAACCCTGTACCTTTGGTTTCTCAGACGTGCAGCGGCTGACACGGATGCCTTAACCATTACGCTATCGACACCCCTACACCTGTGATAGCTATGCGAGAACAAGTACCAGTAGGAATTGATCCCGTGCTCTATAAAGAGTATTCAGAAACATGCATGGATCAATGAGATTGGCATGCGCCGACAAGAAAGCTTAAAATGAAGAGTATTGCGTGGTTCAAAGGTGGCGTGCATGCCGTTTCTACGGAGAATCACGTTTGACTTCCTGGGGTGCCAGATATCAATAGCAGGCAATCATTTACCTATCCCTAGCCGATGGAGGGCCATGAAGATCCCCGTCAGCTCTTCAGTAATTGTTGAAAACCATTACGCATCCCAACGAAATCCGCGCTCCATTTCTCTGGATTTGTTGGCGTTTTCGGTTTCATCCAGGCTGGCTGCAACTAGCCGGTATTCGGTTCAGATGCTAGCCGACCCTATATCGACAGCTGGCCGGCTAACCAGTTGATGATGTCAGTTGATGGCTTATGACTGACGCAGGGTCGCACAATTGGTGCTGCTCTCGCACTGGAACTGGTCAGCTCACCGCTTAATTCAATTCCCAAAGTCATGTTTATCTCTAAATTATAAGAAAATCGTAGCGTCTAAGTAGATTTCCAAGGCCTGTCACGGCATTGGATATTTTCCAAGGTCTTGCCGGACTGCGCAGTAGACATGGGTTGCTTTGGTACCATCTCGTTGCCTTATAGATTAGCAAATCTTGGAAAATTACCCACCAGAGACCGTAACAATCATTCACCTAATCATCATCACAACCACCATCACACAACAAGTTGCTTCCTTCTCCGATTGTTCGACTGTCTTTCCACCACCATAAAGGCTTCTACCCGTTACATCTGGTCCCTTTCCCATAGGATTTAAGTGTTCCATTCGGGTTTTAATAGCACGTAATATATGACGCTTCGCTATTTATTTTTCCAAATTAGGCGTCAGCTTTGCGGCCGTAGATCTTTCATCGTGACTGAATGGTTAATGGATTGGACTCGTGCATCACAGATCCACGGATGGAATCCACGCGCACGCATTTGCACCTATGTTCTCAACTTGCCCAGTCGCCCCTCCCCTAATCTCGGGCCGTAGAGGCCAGTTCATCAATCGCCGGAAAGCCGCCTAGACCGCCTGGTGGAAACCAGTCTTGTTTGCGTCAAGGACGTTCCACACTGGTCGCTACACAGCGAACAGCCGCGACACCACCCCACTCCTAAAGACAAATGAATTATGACAACTATGTGAGCAAACCTTTGCCAGTAGGAGTTAAGGTGCCCACCAAATCTTAAAGATGATGCTGCAGCAAGCCGATTTGTACAGATTCTTACCTGCGTAGCCTAGCTAAAATTCTCTAAAGAAACATACTATGCGGCTGCGTTAAGAACAGAGCTATCGTATGTCCGGCAAAGCATACCATACTTTCACCAGCACATCGCTCTATCACTCACTTTCAGCATCATTCACCTACGCAGCAAAATGTACGGACCCTTTTATTTAAATGTTTGTATCAAACCAACATTGGCTATACTGTCAAACCGCGAGCTGAGCATGGGCCCAGAAAGGGTGGTGCTTGAGTATGGGTGGCGCGGGCTCGGCAGGAACCGCTGTGCCCGCGCGGTGAGCGGGCTCTCCCGCCCCGCCGCTGCTGCCGGGGCAACAAATGTCAGGGACATACGGTTGGTTAGGGGCTGTTCATATTGGTATCGGGTTCTTTCCACTTGCTTGGAGGACCCCCTGCTGTTGCTGGGGACCCATATAAAGTAATGCTCTGAGGCACTCGATGCTCAGGGGTCCTCTTCATTGACCTATGGGTCTTTCCCTTTTTGAGCTTATTTGCTGGGGACCCTTCACTTGTCAGAGCTCTCTCTGTTAACCTGCCCGGGAACTCTTGTTCACACAGGGGCGTTAATTCGTGTACACTAATCTTCGGCTGGTGCCCTTTATTCGGGGGATGCTGTACTCCGGCCGGACCCTATATGTTAGCCTGGCGGGGTGCTCCCAATCGTTCAAGGGTTCCACCAGATTGGTGTTAGGTTCTTCTCGCTCGTTATGAGGACCCTTCACTGTTCGATGGAGCTTCTTTGTTGGCCTGCCACGGCAGTTTCGATTGCTCAGGTGCCGTCCTTATTGGTCTTGGGTTTTCCTATATTATAGGAGGGCTTACGTCATTGACGGGGACCTAAATCTTGATCATTTTTATTGGGTCTTTACTTCTTACCGACTGATGACTGAATTTGCGGCTACGGCGATTGCGCCGATGAATCCGTTATTGTCATTGTCGAACGTAGTTTTACACGCCGCCTACGTCGTGCGTCTTATTTTCATTGTTTATTGAATTTGCGACGATTATTATACCTGTAAGTTACGTTTTAAGATATGTTTTAAGGATAGGATGTTCTGTATTCCCTTCCAACAGACAAAGCAAAAAGTCTCAGCCATCAGCTGTTCTCATCAACCACTCGGCCAACCGTATATCAGCTGGGAATCAAGCTCCTGCTTGATCTTGATGGTATTTAGCAGCCAATTTAAGCGGATGTTGCCATATTTTCTTCGAAATACCTAGCCCTAAAATGGCGGAATCCACTATGATCCGACGAAGATGAACAAGCTCCATGTATTTGCGTGCAAAGCGCGCCTAGTTTTCTAGGACTGTGCGCAGTAAGCTACGTTCCCGTGTACGAAGTGCGCACATAAAAATATTAAAACTTAATGGCCGGAATGCGATAATTTTTGGTGGATACAGCCCTGACGTCAAAGGAGCTCACAAAATAAGAGGACTTCTCCAGATGTCTAGCTTTTTCAAAGTGTGCATGTGTGGAGATCTGGCTACCGTGAAGTTTACTGCTTCCGATCACTCCGATATGATGTGTTAGTTCTGGCCGGTGTTTTTGACCGAATCGCACATAGCGTTTAATATTGGCGTATATATATATATATATATATATATATATATATATATATATGCCTTTATGACGGCAGACACACGAAGCTCACAGTACTTGCACGGTATATCACTGGGGACTGACTCTTCTATATAGCTGGCTCTTTATTTGATTTCGGCACCCTAAACACTTTAGATCAAAGCATAACACACGAGCATGCAAACCAATAATAAACTTTTCACTGGACGGCATTCACTGCCGTTTTGGCTTGGCAAGAACAAACAATTCTTTAGCCGTGCAGAAGATATCATTAGCACCACACACTGTGAGTAACACAATCAAGACAGCAAATCACAACACTGCATGCCAGCCGCCTAATACCCACGCCATTCATCAGCGCCTTGTTAATTGTCTGAGTGATTTACTTGCGATGCTGCTCCAAAGAAATGATTCAGTAGTTTGATTCGTTTCTTTGTTTAGAAGTCGTTCGTGGTCATGAATGAATAATGCATCCATAATGTTGAGTTTCATTGTTTTGTGTATAGATGATGACATTGCAGTGTTTTGTGTAAGCGCTCGGCGAGCGAGGAGAGTATTGTGGTCGGGCTATACTTGATTCCTTGGTGCCCTCTCCGTGAGGTGCTCTGTGAGACGTAGGAACAAAAGTGTTGTAGCTATACCATTGTAGCATACGAAACCTTGCAGTTACACCTGGCAGCAGTCAACAGACGGGTGGAAATGATCACGTATCGAAATCGTTGCTTTCCAACGCTTTATGAAGTCGATGTGTATGCGTGGAAAAGGATGTTTCACTTGCCGGATGTTTCACTAGTGCAATTCTTAGGTTGGTAGTCGGAACGGATTACGGAAAGGCGCAATGGGAAGGCCCAATGACGTAATCTCTCTTGCTCGTAATGCTGCAACTGCTGAACCCATTCAGAGAATCAACCGGTCAGCCAACTAAATTACATTGGTAAAACGTTCTGGTTAGCAGCTGAAGGCATTACGTCCCATCCTGGGGTCCCCAGCAGCTTTTAGTCTAGTGATAGCCTACAGGACCGTACGGAGACCCTCAGAAGGATGCATCACGACCGGTCCCCTCCTCGATGCGGCTGGCCCTCTAACTGAGACATCGAGCAACGGATCGGCGTAGGGGCCTTCACTGATGCAAACAGACTCTTTAGTGGCACAGGAAGTCCAAAAATTGGCATCGAGACACTAATTCGCCTTATTGGTCGATGGTTGAAATGGTGTAGAGGATTCATGGTCCGGTGCTGGTGTCCCCGGCTGGCACAGGCCTCACCACTGTCTCATTGTACATGAGAATCTCCTTTTGTCATTTCTCATGAATCCTTTCATTGTCAGGAGGGTCCAGACCAGCACAATAAGCTCTTTGACACACGGGGGCCCATCATTGTACCTATTCAGTAGATGTACTCCTGGTTGGGGCTCATTATGGGTGTGTGGGCTCATGTGGGTCCTTCATTTGTTCTGGCCTTAATGCTGTGATCCCTCCATACGACCTCTGGCCTGCCCTTCGGACCCTTTAATCGGCCCTTGATCTTCGACCCCAATGGACCAAAAAAGGACATTCGGAACCCATGTGACACTTGCAGCCTAAGGGGAAGGTGGGGGGGATTCGTGCTTAATTCGATTCCCACAAAAATAAAGCTTTAGGTGCCATTTTAAGTGCCCCTGGAATCTGGCATTGCCTTAAAATGGATGCTTGGGGTCATTCTGGTGTTCCAATTTAAATTGGGGGCTCATAAAAATAAATGTTATGATCGCCGCAATCAAGGCTCTTGCTACCTTTTCACAGAAGGAGCCAAACAACGATTTCAACAGTGTAAGGCAGGGCAATTGTGGTGCCCTTGTATTTCGGTGCCTTTTGAAAGGGAAGTTTTGGACTACCTTCA
>NW_023596746.1:52076178-52099216 GCF_011947565.3 Pollicipes pollicipes | reverse complement strand
GTTCGGTGCTAGCCCCCTGAATGACATGGGGCCCTTCCCTTAAGGTGCCCGTCACAGAGGAGCGGGGGGAGGGGGCGGCTCTGCTCCAGCACAAGCGAGATGCCGGAATGTCCGACATGTCCGAATGTCCGGTCGGCCGGGTTCTGTACCGCGGCGAACCGAGTGAAACCGAGTCAGGGGCCTCGGGCTCTAACGCAAATATGAGAAAAAACGAAATGTTTGTAGCCTGGGCCATTGAACGCGTCTAACCAGGGGGGTAGTATCCGGATTCAGCTGATGAGACAGCCCCCACCCCTTCTATTTGAGAGCAAAGGTAGGTAAAATTCGGAATAAACCCTACTTGCAGGAGTGTGTGAAAGAACTTGCAATTGGGGGAGGAAGGGAAAGAGACAAATAAAATGACTAACAATATAGGGTAGCATGTCAGGAGCTGGAGATCTACATGCGCGTCTACCTGGCGTAGTCATTAAATCAATCAACCTTACACATCAGCCATCCATTCCATTAAAAAAGTGAATTGTGAAACATCACCAACAGATAAGTAAATAACGGACCCAAGTACCGCGAATAATTTTATTCATCGCCCGCAAAGCAACAGCACCAAGTGCTTTCCGCGATTACCGTGCAGCTACTGCCGAGTAACCAGCTATTTCCGATGCCGCGAACCAGGGATCAAAGTTTTGAATTTTTAATGCGCCTGCTGCAAAGAGTGTGCTGACGCGTTTAAGTCTGCGTGCATAAACAAAACGTTGTCCATGTCCATGCATAGTAGATTAACTTGGCAGCACCGTACCACATGACGTTGCTCGTCGGCTGCAAAGAACAAAATCGGTTACGGTAGCCCTCTATTGGGCAATATCACAACTATTAAGTTAAGGGTTGTGAGGAAGTGGGACAGTATCTCAACCTCTGGATCTCACGCACGCTGGACTTTATGAACGCTGGACGTTTTGAGCTCTGGATGCTTCGGTTCTGGACTCTACGCGCCTGGTCTTTCGGGTTCTCCTCTGTTCAGGGACATTGGACGGTTTCTCGCTGCTGTGAACACTAGATGCCGCGATTCTGGACGTTATGAGCCAGGGACGTTTCAATGCGCATTCAGGACGCCGTGGTCGACGCCATGGAGTGGATGACGCGTCGAATCGACTCTGAACATGCCGTCGCCGTTACCTCCATAGACCTAATTGAGCTTTCAATAGCATTGACCACGGCATCCTCCTGACCTAGCTGCAGTGGTACGGCACCGATCTTCGATGGTTTTAAAGTTACCTGCATGGACGGCGGCAGGTGGTGAGAGATGGTTCATTATCCCTTCCCCTGTCCCACGGCGTCACTCATGGGACCCTAGTGAGCCCATCCCTCCTCAGCGTCTTCATGAAAGACCTTTCATCCTACCTGCGTCGCGGGCGTCTTGTTTCCTACACCGACGATACTCAGCTCGTCGACTCCGCACGTCCCGACCACTTATCCTCCTAAAATGACGACAGGAGGAAACCATCCTTGCCCTCAAAACCTACTTCACTGCCAGCGCCCTGGAGATGAATCCCACCAAGACCACCATTCCTCTAGCCGGCACGACCCACGGCATCAAAAGCCTCATCCTTCCATTTTAACATCTCCAACTTAATATCGACCCCTTCGCCGTTCGTGAAGATGACCATCTAGGAGTGACCATCGATCGTACCCTGTCCTGAGAGGAGCACTTATCCAAATTAGTCAAAAAGTGTAACTCCCTCCAGTTTGGTCTACATAAAATTCATGATCATCTCACACCCGAAGCCCGCAAACTCTTTATCCAGGTCCATGTTTTCCATCCTATATTGTGCTGGCTCCCAGTCAGGGGCGGGGCCGCCGCCTGCTGTCTCGGCGAGGTACACAGTCGAATTTCGCGGCCAGAATCGTCTGGAGGGCGCGGGTTCGAGATCACATTTTACCGATTGTAAAGCCGCTCGGCTGGCGTGGCATGAATGACCTTGTTACGCGCCGCGACCGCACTGGCGTCTCCAGGGCCCGAAATGACCCCCATGCCCCGGTGGGGGTCCGGTCGCTGTTCACCCCCTCGGACGGCTGTGAGTGAGCTCGGTGGTGGCCGGCGCTTTAGGGCTGCCCGCTTTCCGGCTGGTTATGTCACGTATGGTGTTTTCATATCGCGCGGCTTCGTCCTGAAACTACCTGCCGCCGGTCGTTTTGACCTCCCGGAGCCGTGCTGCGCTCATATATCAACTTGGCCAATGTGAAAAGAGGTTTTTGTTTGACTTTGGTCTTTCCTTAGCACTTGACGTTTTTTCATCATCATAGCATCTTCCTTTATGTCGCGTACCTTGTAACCCATTGACTCGAATTAAACATTAAGTCATACATGCGTTGTTCAGTGCATTAGCGACGAACATTATTCACATAGATAAGAGAGTAGTAGTAGCATTATTCCTCGCACAAAAGCCAGGAGAATGGAGATATAGTTGGGCTGATATTTCGACAACATACCTTTATCAAAACAATAGCAGAAGGTAGAACTCTGCTGTTGTTTCGATAAGGGCGTATTGCCGAAATATCAACCCAATTAAATCTCCATTCTCCTGGTTTTTCTGCGAGGAATGAGGCTATTTCTACTGTCTTATCTATTAGGTCGAACATGTGGAACGATTCGTAGCAAATACATGACATGACATGACAGTGTGGGAGAGTTTCTGTGATGTGGTGCGTGCTCCGCGCTGCTGCCGGACCGTCGCTGGATATTTGTGCGCCGCCAGCTGCTGCTGTCACGCCTCCCCGCAAGAGCGAATTTATACTGAGGCGCCCATTGGTCAGCATACGAGCCAGATGATGTTAGTGCACGACTCAGCACGCTGTGACTCCTGCACGCCCGACATCAACACACATTCATGTGAGCCACAGAGCTGCAATGAAGCGGATGGCCGGGGCGGCGACGAGTATCTTCAAAACATGACATGTTCACCGGTGACCGGGCGTCCCGCGTCCATTAGTCTGGTTCGGTCGGCGGAGAGCAGACATTCCGTTTGGACATGATGGTCCATTTCGGAGGAAGAGACCACTGTTATGGCCTTTCCAGTGTGTGGGGGGGGGGGGGGAGGGGGAGCGGTGGCTCATCCCGCCTGCCCGGGCGACCCACACTGCTTTCCCCACAATCCGATCAGCGATGCGGCTCGATCGTCCGGAGGAACCGCATGTTTAAGTTCTGGTGCTCCTGTGTCTCGCCTCCGGCTCACTGGCACACACGGTATGTCCAAAGTCACTTCTGCATTTGACACTCGTCACAGGCCCCCGTCACAGTCCGCCCCGCCGGCACGTCCGTCCTCTCGCCGGCGGCTCTCAGAATCTTCTCGCTGTTACCGCTCCTCTCTTGGCCCCCGCGGCTCCGTCCCTCGCACGGGGCGCCTGGGACAGGAGGAGCGGAGCGCAACGCCTCTAAGCGACGCTCGCCAAACTACGTAAACATTCACTGGCTAGCACATAGGTGCTCTCTGACACTTGATACCACACCCCTCTTAAAAGACGAGTTCCTTCATAGTTGAATTATTCATCCATGACGTGATGACCAATGCATGGCGCAATGATGACTTAACGTGCACATTAGTAAAGGTTCTTAAGCACTTTCCGTCACGTCATTGCAACTAACCTAAACAACATGGTAACATAAAGAATACAAATACACCATGAGCTATCGCATTCATGGGCAAAATAGATCCAAAGACCGTCTGGCTCGGGCGCTCCACTGTTTGCGATGACCGTTCGAAGACGGCTGCCCTACAGACACCGGGATCAGGGACCTCGGCGCATTCGAATGGGGACTTGGAATTGGTGGTGATTCATTGGTTCGCACCAGGTTACGAAGGGGCAGTGGTGACGTGGGCCGCGAGATACGTAAACTATGGGCCGGGATAGGGCATGGGGCCGGTATCGCTGCTGTCGCCGGCTCGTTAGGCGGTGAAACCGCGGCCTGGGATGGCGTGGAACTTGCAGCATTAGCCTCTGCCGGCTAGTTTGCAGCCGCGGTTTGGGCTCGAGCGAGATTCGCGGCCTCAACCCCGCAGTCTCATACCCGGCCACGTCAGTCCCCTAAGTCACGGGCATGCACACAAATTGCGCGGCTGGTTCAGAAGGCACAGCTGTCTGCTGTCCGTCTGTGGACATCGGTGCGGCCGGTGCTGGTGTGACTGCCTGAGTCGACACCTGGCGTTGCAACTGTGTCGTCTGGCTGTGCGGCGCCGTGGCCGGCGCAGTCTGGTATGTTTGTGTTGCTGACGGCGACTGCTGCTTTGCAGTGTCACCGCTACACGGCTTCAACCGATTGTGGTGGACCACCAGTGTCCTGCGCCTGCCGCCGCACAGCTGAATACGGTAGCTTAGCTCACCTGTCTGTGCAAGCACCACCACTGGATTCCAGGGCCGGACGACCTTGTGATACTCGACTCGGGCGGGTACACCTTCCGGAGCAGGTACACCGCATCACCCGCCTGATAGTGGAACGCGTTTAACTGGGGCCGTACAAATCCCGGCTTACAGCGATGGTCGCCTCTGTGTGTTGTCGCGCGAAGTCATACGCTTTCTGCAGTCCCAGGCGGAGGTGATCCACGTAGGCCGAGAGCGTCTCATGTCCTGTTTCAGCGGTCGCTGGGGACCTCGGCCGGCAGTCGCGGCTCTCTCCTCATCATAGGGAGGTACGGGCTGCAGCCTAGCTGTCAAGCACTGCACTCAGATAGCCGAGGAGCGCCTCTAAGCGGCGCTCGCCGTATTGCACAATCATTCACTGGCTAGCACATAGGTGTTCTCTGACACCTTACACATACATCTCTGGGCCCCACGGTTGTGTGTGGTGCGGCGGATGTGAGGTCCTGACCGTGGCCGGCCTGTTCGCTGTGCCCCGCCCAGCCGGCACGCTCCACCGACCCCGGACGGGTGGTGGGGAAAATGAAACGCTAGAAAATGTATGCCTACAACATGACCAAAGCAATGATCATTTTTGCAGCGCTCAGTATTTCGAGTTGTTCCCACCTTCAAGACCGTATCTCTCCAGGATTAGCACAGGACAGCAGATGGGGGTAAAGTATTTTAATGACGTTTCTTCATAAGCGGTTCATAGCTTCTAATAATGAGTTACAATCATTTCCATCTTGTTTTGGTTGAAGACAGATTATGTGCTGGATCAAAACCAACTGCTATTTAGTCGCATCATTTTAAGGTCTTTAGGTCACATCGTTTTAAGATCTTGAGGATGAAAACAGCTCAAAATATTGAGTCCTATCCATGTAATCATTGTTTAACACTTCAACGTCGTTTAACCAGCGCCTCTTAAAATGTTGCAGACCGTTAACTCAGTTAAGAACTTTGAGCTCCTAACACCAAAACACCAAGAGCATGGAAAATTTTTGATAGCAAGTCCAAATTATGACCACAGAATATATAGGAAGAAATCCATGGAGACATAGTTCTGAAAGATAGAATGGATAAGTTGTATGGGTCCGCCGCTCCCCTGTCCGCCCCTCAACGAAAACACAAAGTACCACACCTCCCTTGCCCATATTCACATCGAATTTTGACAGTGGAACCAGTGTCTGTTTCATAACGTCGTTTAAGCAGTTCCCCCTGCTATAATGAAGGTCGATGCTGTCAGAAAAATAACTCCAAACTCATCACACAACACATACACAGGTTTAGAGACAGGGGAAGGGTGCCCTCCCCCTCCATCACTTTCAGACCGGGGGCAAGGTACCCAACTTAGCCCGGGCAGGTATATAAAAAAGGAAATAAATGCTGCTGTACCACGTTCTCCACTGTTTGGGACTGATCTGCAAAAAGGCATCATTAGAAAGCGCGTGGTCGCTTTCAGCCCAGGTCCCATCAAAACGTCAAACTTCAAAGGCCACTGCCGCGATGAAAAAGCTCCAAAAGCAGTTTTACCTTGGAGTGTGACATTGACTCTGGCGTTCTTGGAAGCTCGGGCTGTAATCGACAACGGGCTTTCTAATGAGGCCTGCATTGCCTAAATCCGTTTCATACCGCGATAATTTGAGACTACCCCGTCATTCGACTTTGATTTAGTTTCTCTACTAGAAGCGACCTTGATGTTTGACGTTTTGACATCCAATGCTGAAATCAACAACGTGATCTCTAATGGCGTCTCATTTGTATAAATACGTCCCATGCAGCGGTAATGTACCGCTAACCCGCAGGCGCGCAGCCAGAGCGTTGACAAAAGAGACACAGGGTTGACAAAAGACCCCGTGATAGTAAAAGGGCCCCCAAAATCGCCGACCGTGGCCTAGCTGTTAATGAGGGTATGCTTGTTTTATATATGTATATATATATATATATATACATATTTATAAACTGGAGGTCAATTCTGCTCGACGTTCAGAGTGGGAAAAACCGCAAAAATTGTGCTTAACGCGACTGCGCGAAATAAATCGCCGTCGCCTTTCATTTTACAATGATCCATTTCACTCTTTATAAGCCGATAGCGCCAATAAACTATGCCAGAATTTTGATCTTGATTGTACGGAGACATTAAGGACTTCACGAATATGGCTTTGAGATAAAATAGGGCATCAGTTTGTATTGACAAAACAGAGCCTGATTTTTGCCAGAAGTTTATATTAACAAGGTAGGCCGTGCCCTTAGACCGTTTCTAAGTCTTTTCAGACCCCTACCGCGTATGGAAGTGACTTGAGTATTTTCCCGTCTCGAAATAGGCCATTTCCAGCCCAAGATGGGCCCTTCGCGGACACCAAACAGCTCTCTTCTGAGCTTGGGATGACCCCTTCCGGGACCAGACATGGGCCCTCTACGCTTGCTTTGTGATACAATAAGCAAGTACTACCACATACGGGGGGGGGGGGGGGCGTTTGGACCACCTAAAATTATGGGGGGGGGGCAAAAGGATGCAGTTGCCCCCGTCTCAAAAGATGGGGGCAGTTTTGCCCCCGCCGCCCCCCACCCCCCCCCCCCCCCCCCACCCCCTCCCCGTAGCTTTGAGCATGCACGCTCGCAAATCTTAACAACAGCAAGCCTCGACGCCAAGCGTTGCAGTGTCCGTAGCGCACACAGCACCGGCCAAGCGGCTAACATTGAGCCTTGGCCTGCGGGTGTACAAAAGCGATGACGCTTCTGAAGGAAGCACGTTTGAAAGCTTTAGGACATCAAATCTTGCCTTTGGAATATAATCAGGGCGTATATTTCACCTGCGCGATTTTTAGATTGATGATAAGATTGGATTGGCCCCAACAGCACCGCGAAATGGTGCTGGAGGCTGGTGGTGAAACTGGAAGCGCTAAGGTAGAATCTTTATTTTTCGTGCTGCTGTACCTGCTAATGGGAAAGATTAACCATGGCGCCGGCCTCTTGGAGCTACCATCGCAGTACTAGTTCGCGAAATTGCACGCGCGCATGTTCAAACCTTTTGATGTCATTTTATCACTTGCCGATTCTGCAAAAAAATGAACGCTCTCAGCCAAGCATGGGATGGTCTCGTTCGTTTCTGCACTCAGTTCGGCCCACTCTATTCAACAATAAAGAGACTCCTTCCGGCCAAGGGGCCCTTGAGTAGAACACTAGGGGCACATTACTGCTCCCGGTCAATGCTGGAAGGTGATACCGTTCCATCGCGGGAAGTCCTCCGGCTGCCATTCTGGTGACATGGGGCGGGATCCCCTGGTTGATCCGGAGGCCCTTAGAGAGGTATATCAAATCATATTGTTCTCCTCCCTGACGCGGGAGGCCTTCTGACCCACACAATTGGCCCGGATCCACATAGGAACCCTCAATGACTGAGCAGATTCCTGACCGCCGCAGGTAGTGCAATAATTATCATATAGACTCCAGTTCAGCTATTTTTTATCTGTTCTTCGGAGATATTGAGGACCTCTGAACTAAGATTGAAGATCGAAATGTAGTCCAAAACATACATGGACATGGCTATCTCATGTTAGTCTTAATTTGTTTTGCATTCAGTCAGGACTGATCACTGAGAAAACGATATGGCATGGGTTTGAGCGCAAGCGCTCGCAAATCTTAGCAACAACAGCCCCGACGCCCGGCATTGCAGTTTCCACAGGCCGCGAGGCGTCCGCCCCGCGGCTGTGACACTGAGCGATGGCCAGTGGGCAAATGACAAAGATGACGCGTCATCAGGAAGATGGCCGGTGAGCTAGGTAAATCTACAGGCATGCTTCTGGAAGTACAGAAGTAAGCTAAGCACAACTTAATTCTAAAAAAGTGGGGGGGGGGGGGGCAGCTGACGTTGCTGGTCCAAAGGCCAAAAGCCCAACAAAGAGGGGGGCATTGGTCCCTTGCCTCCCCTCCCCTCCCCCCCCCCCCCTGTTCCTACACCCACGAACACACGGTATCATGTGTTCTCGAGTGTGCGCCAAAGACACGTCAATAATGGCTGGCGATACTGGCGTCTATGGAGGGGCCGGCAGGCTAGATGGGCGCATCATGACTCGAAAGCTCAATCCACCCTTACGAAGGTCATTGTGAACACGCTGGCAAAAAGGCACGGCGCTTCGCGTTCGCTCGCTGCGGAAAGCATGCGATGTTTGACATGAAGACACCGCACTATGTGTGGGATAATCCAGGAATGGCGCCAGTTTGCTGGCGACCGTAACTCTAACAACTTTCTGTGGATCGCTAGCGGCGCTTCATTAGCTTCGACGAGCAAACTCGCCGCTGGAGACGTCCGAAAAGCACCAGTGATCACTTCCAGCGCAGCGTGATGTACCGCATTGAAGGCGCTTTTGACACGATCCGAGCCACCGTCATATATGAAGCGGGTATAACCTAGCTCGGGGCGGATCAGAGAACGGCACAAAAATACAAGCGCTTTTTATCAGCCCCGTAAGATACTCGCGCGACATCTTTCAGAATGTTGAGAGATTTTAAGCACCTTTTCCTTAGGGTTTTAACATGATGGCGGTATGTCCGATGGCTATCAAGGTGAATTCCGAGAAAACGCACACTTGGTTGGAATGGTATCAGCTGCCTGTATAGCTGAATTTGCATGTTGGAATAATTTCGACGTCTACAAAGCGGACACCTTTTGTCTTTGCCGTTGAGAACGAGTCCCTTGAGCATGCCCCAAGCCTCCAGGCGTCATCTGCAGCTGTCACTCTATAGTCGCTACCCTTCGTGCTCATGACAAGATGACAAAATCGTTGACGAAGAGGGGTCGACTGATGGATTGCTGGTGCGTGGTGTCAGTTCATCTATCGTATCGCGCTTAAACCCTTCCTTGGGTTATTCCATCAACCTGCAATCACCAATCTAGAAGGTGGTGGTCGACTCTCACGCAAAACAGGCGTTCCGACAGAAAGTTCTGCAAAAAAGCTTATAGGGCCACGAATGTCGTGTTTAAAAAGCTTGACGAGAAATCCATAAACCCAGATTGACTCTAAGGCTCTCTCAGTTTCGAAGAAAGTCGCATGATGGTGCTGTTTAAAAGCAACGCTTATGGCAGCGCCAAGTGTTGAAGACAGTCCGCCGTACAGCGGGCTGTCCTTAAAACGCACTGAACTCTTTTCAAGAAGTTTTCTCCACTAAGTGTCATGACAATCTGACGCTTACCACCCATTAGCGAAGGGTTTTACCGACTGGTAACGCAACCACACTCCCTTCATTTCTGCTCGGCATTGCAATTTTTTTTTTTTGCTTTTTTAAGCGACCCCGAATACTTCGTATGCTAACTAGAGTGAAAACGTAAGAGTAACGCATGTGAAGAGGTGTATCCTTCTGTGTACCTTTGGCCACTGCCTACCACTCGAGTAGAATTTCGTTTATCACACTGATGTTAAAATGTTATTGCGATACAAAAACAACAAATTGCACGCAGACACTTGTTGAGCCTAATATATAACCCAAAAACCATGTTGTCCTCCTCAATGACCATAATCGACCATCTTAAAACGCAGAAGCCATTTGCTTGCAGGATGATATGTGATACCTCTGATACGTAACCGCAGATTTTGAGTCTAAAAAAGTCGTCGCCGCTGAAATTTGCGCCGGTTGTTAGGATGATTTATAGAACCCGGTAAGAAGATATATTTTTGTACTAGGATACGATATATATATATATATATATATATATATATATATTTGTTGCACTTGATTTTGGGGAGGGAGCGGCGACCATCTTTTACAACACCGGCCTCTGTTCATTATTTTACAGCAGCGAGCTGAATGTCATCACACAACGCCGAGGCTGTGCGCGCACCGTTTGTCACAAAACACCGGGGTCTCCAGTTTATTTAACTTTTCACACACACAATTTGCGTGGATATGAATATCCATCGAAAGCGCTATCCGTAAAGAAGTTTACTAAAGTATAACTTCTTTTAAGTACGATTAGATTCAGGCGGCGTCGCGGGCAAACCTCCTGGTTTCCACGGCAGACCGACGCCTGGAACATCCACAAAGTATCACATTGTCTTACCCATAAACACCTAGCCGCACGTTAGTGCTCGCATCACTCTTAACCGTAAAGCGACCATACAACTGCACAGTAGTGCACAGCAAATTAATTAACGGGCACAATGTTCAGGCGGCAAATGTCAGCCGAAGCAGAACGACCGCGCGATGATGACGGGCCCGGCGCGGACCGGCGCCAGCGCTCAGGTCTCGCGTCACACGACAGCGCCACCAGGAGCTCCGGCGACCGGCCGGAGACCGGCCATTCCCACCATCGCCAGCGGCACCCAAGGCGTGTGGCGCCACAGCGCCATCTCTGTCCACTTCTGTTACGACAAGACTGGTCCACGGCTGCCGGCAGCGCCGCGCCCGGCGGCGGCCGCCGTCGCAGTCAAAGCTTCCAAGCATTGCCGCTAGGTCGTGTTTCCGAGCACAGATTCGGACACCGGCTAGCGAATGCCCAGCTGCTTTTTTCGCTCAGCAATCATCTGCTGGAAGTCTAGTCTGAAAATAAAACAAACCATGGAAGCAAGCGAGGAAGTCGAATCGTGGTGCCGAGGTGCTATCATTGAGGGGAAACTATCGGATCAGATGATATACGTGCACAAAGCAAAATCATGACGAAAACCATGCATGACGAGAAGTGGACGAGAACATAGAAACACAACAAAGCCGCAGTAAAACACAATAAAAGCGCCAGCAGCTGACTAGGACTCATGCCGAAATGTGAGAAGTTTCGATATTGGCCAAAACTGTACATTTATGTGTGAAAAACGAACAGAGAACAGCAACGGTGTCTACGAAAGGCACAGGCACGGATTAAGCGCTCAGTGTGCAATCCTAGCCTTCCTCATAGCCCAATTCATTTGGGAAATTCATCGCCACAGACGACTATGCGCAATATCTCTATAACCTTTTACAGCGCGCACACACTGTTAGCCAAGATTAAGAGCTTGAAGTGGCAGAACAGCAGCTCCATTTTAAAACATGTAAACACGACGTTCAAGCGTACAGAGCACACAGAGCGTACGCTGACTTGCAAAGTATGACACTCAATCAGCACATATTCAGAATGGACCTTCAAATTAGGCGACGGAAGTCCTCACACTTTCAACAACGTCTTTACACTTTCCTGACCGGCAACATACATCCAGCACAATGGAGCGACAGAGAGAAGCCACGATGCAGGCTTAAAGCAATGGTCCAATTACACACCACCTCAGAGAGCAGTTCTACCAATGTCGCACATGCCACCAGGCAGCGCCGCTGCCTGCGTTTCCTTCCCGGGGTCCCGAGCCCTCCCCAAGCTCAGCCACAGTGGAGAAGCGCTGCTCAGAAGCAGCCCCACTGGCATGCCCCCTGCTGACGTGCGAGATGGACAGAGGTGGTGCTGGTGCAGGGGGCCGGCCGGGGGGTGGCCACATGGGACCACCCCACACCTCCACCCGACCGCCGGTCCCGCGGCGGGGATACGGACGTGGCCCACCCACACCTCCGCCCGAACCGCCGGTCACCGCGGCGGGGGTACGACGTGGCCCACCCCCACCTCCGCCCGACCGCCGGTCACGCGGGCGGGGTTACCACGTTGCCCACTCCCACACCTCCACCCGACCGCCGGTCACCGCGGCGCCCAGGGTATCGCGTGGCCCACCCACACCCTCCACCTGACGCCGGTCACCCGCGGCGGGGTACCGCGTTGGCCCACCCACACCTCCACCCGACCGCCGCGTCACCGCGGCGGGGTAACCGCGTGGCCCACCCACACCTCCACCCGGACCGCCGGTCACGCTGGCGGGGTATCCGCGTGTCCACCCACCACCTCACCTGACCGCCGGTCACCGCTGGCGGGACGTATCGCGTGGCCCAACCCACACCTCCACCCTGACCGCCGGTCACCGCGGCGGGGGTGCCCACCCACACCTTCCACCCGACCGCCGGTCCCAAAACGCGGCGGGTACCACGTGGACCATCCACACCTCCACCCGGACGCGCCGGTCACCAGTGACTACGAACATGCGGCGGCGCAACGAATTACCTCAACTGGTTTCCGCCTTTAACCTGCGACTCTTTTTTTTATCTTATAATATCTTAGTGTGCAAGCAGAGAGGAGGGATAGTTGTCTAATTGTCACTGAAAACTGGAAGGGGAGAGTGTTAGAAGGGGCCCGTGAGTCTAGACAGAGCTGCAAGGATCTCGCACGAGAATGACGCGGACCAAGCGTTATTATGTCGCTGCTTCGAAAGAGAATGTGCGGCGTACTCCACGTGACTTGTCCTTTGACAAATAGCCAATACTGCAGGAATCACCCCACTAGCATGCAGACGACAGTGCGCTATGGTGTCTTAATTGACACCACGAGTCCTAGACACTTCTTTTGGAGACAACGTCATGTCACAGCGCAATGTCACACTGTCACAAAAATAGTTGCTAGGAGTTGCTCGAGCAAACGACCTTCGTATTCAGGCTAGTGACCTGAAGTACAGAGCAACGGAAGTGCTGCGAAATACCACCGTTACGATATATCTTGCGACGAGAGGAAACATAGCCCCAGCCGAAGGACATGCGTTAGCTAGTTCCATCTTTGAAAAGCATGCCAATTATATACCATTAAGAGAATCTAAAAATGATACGATATTACGATACCCCATTAAAAATAATCTTGCACACTAAATACCAGATAAATGTATCAACCACCCTGTTGTCTGGCTGCACAATCTGGCTGTTGTCTGGCTGCACAATTGGCTGTCTGGCTGTCAAGTTGTCTGGCTGCACAATCGGCACCACGACTGGAGTCCCGCAGGTCGGCCCAATCTGACGCAGTGGTCTTCCACCAAACACGAGTTCCCCCACTCGTCCTCGGTAAAGTCCACCCCATCCCCCGCCCCCAGGCACTGCTTCATCCCGGCAGCAGGAGCGAGCACGACCCCCACACGAGACCTCACGTGACCGGCGGCACTCACTGTTTGACACGGTCCGGGATGCACACGTGATCCATTGGCACCAGCTAACTGAGCTCGCGCAGGTCAGCGACGAACCGCAGCTTTCGGCTGAATTTGGAGCTGAAAAACATCACTGAGTCAGGCCGGTTCGGCTGGCCGACAATACCAGCAGGCCCGACCAAGGGGCGGCCGCCTGTTCGTCCCGGACTTGGCGTCGTTTGCGTGCCGCCAACTGGAGGAAAGACCACCACCACTTTCCGGAGCCGAGCGCGTTGACGCCGGCGTGTGGTACAGGGGAACGGCCCAACACGCCACACGACCGTGAATCGACAGTGAGCCCTCGGACGGGCATGACGCATGGCGGCGGCGCTCGCAGCTCGCTCAGCATGCGCCAGCCCACGAGACATCGTCGTCAGTACGGGGATGACATCCTCGTCACACCGGGGGAGACCGGCACAACGGCGTCGTACAAGCCTGATACCATTACCATTACCGCGCGTGGTCCGTTACCTAGCGACGAGCGGGATCCGCAGAAGAAGCCGGTTGATTGATATATAGCGTTGGGGTACCGAACACAGATGAGGGAACGGTTTTTTGAAAGGTACGCGGCAGTCATCAAACGAGCTGATGAAGGGCGAGGCATCATGACTCCACAAGCTGCATGACGTCATCAAGCTATTATTTGCACGAATGGGCGCGTAGTCGGAACATCACACGCGATTTCTCGACAGCTATGAACATCAATCCAACACCACGGTCCGGTGGGCGATTCAAAGGGCGTGCACTTCGCGGGCGGGAGCAGGCAGGACGGAGCCAAAGGGGTTACTCAAACAAACACATCGTCCATCAAACGGCCAACATGGGCGAGACGCCCGCGGCACCGAGAGTAGGCGGCATCAGGGGTGAGGCCTAGGTAGCCACAGATGGCGGGCGGAGACCAATGGCGTGCCAGTCTCCGGACGTGAGCGCGCGCGGCTCCTGTACCAGTACCTGGCGTGCGCGGAGGCGTGCCGGGCGGCTGATGCGCGTTCCTCCAGACGGGTTGGCGCCGAGGCGGGACGGTTCGGTCAACAGATCACCAGATCCGCCTGAGTTGGTGCAAGAGTTGACGGACCATGCCAGGCCCCTGACTTACCTCATGCGGCTCCCAGACACGCCTGGGGGCGATTCGTAGGCACGGGAAAACTAATGGCACACGACGCGTCGCATAAGATCCAAGCCTACCACCAGTATACCAGCGGCGGCACCAGCACGAGCCGGGCGTCGATGCCCTACACGGCAGAGCCGAGCAGAGAGCAATTAACATTGAAATTGTGTGTCGTGCCCCTCCACGCGCTCTCCCCACACCACTGCCATTGACCCACTGACTACACCATTGTCAAGGAGCGCGTCGAGTAACTTCAACGACAGCACACAGCAAAAATCACATCAACGGTAGCTTGTACCTAGCATCTCCAGGGATGCACAAGAGCTTGCATTTCTTTAGAGCTAAAGAAAATGCACTAACGATTATGCCTTCCCAATTTTCGAGGCGCCCTCTGGCATTGCACCTGCAAAGCATGTCACCGTTGTTCGTCAGCTGCTGCTGTATTTTTGTTCTGCCATGTTCGTGTGGAATGTGGTTTAGTGACATGTGGTTCAGTGTTTCCCCGTCACGTGAGGTATGAACGGCCAACAGCTTTGTAAGGCGCTTCATTCGTTCCCGGTCCTAACATCCATCACAGTATCAGTTACATAACGGTGGTCAATGCCAGCTCTCATTTCGTTATTTGTTTGCTGTGTTGCCTGCTAAATATTTCGCAGAGAAATTGATGCCTGAAGACCGGAGAGGTGCAATTATGATGGCAGCGTCAAATCGGCAATGCATTCGTTCATCAGGCCCACGAAAGGAAACTTACATCATCTGTAGTGGGCTTGTAGCGCCCATTCAGAAAGACACCGTGACTTTGTAAGAGGCAGAATTTCAAGATGATTGTATATGCGGTGTATATGTATATATATATATTGGTTTCTTTCAATCGGCACGCTTTTGAAAAAAAAGTTTCCAACGCCTAGGGAAGTGAGCACACCGCCAGGCTGGCTGACACTGCTGTCAGAAAATGCAACGATTAGCGATAACCCTGAAGGCAACGAAACATCGGGAGAGTCGGGCAATCAAGTGCTTTAAAATTTCACAAGGTAACGAGGATATCTTCGAATATATTGAACAAAGAAAACTGCTGGTAGTGCTGCCTTGTTTCTCCGTGCTGCCGCTTCTTGCTTTGTACCACTCCTCCACTGAACTGAACTACCATCTCTGGACTATTCACCTCTTGGGCCATTATTCGCGCCAGGTCACTGGTACATTAGCCTCCTTCGACGTGGAAAGCTTGGTTACTAATGTTCCAGCAGACAGCGCATTTGAAATAATGAATGGACCACGTCTGCGGCGATAACAACCATCATCCCCTCAGCAACATCCCCCTTGTTGAACACTGACAAGTATCAAGTCAGGCATTATTTTTTACAGCCAAAAAAAACATTAGCACAACCTGATGTCATTATTCAAGGAAAAAACCTACCAACTGCCATCAAAGTTTAAAATTACACGTCAACCTTAGCAGGTTCACTCATGTAGGTGACCAGTAATGTTACCGAATGTCATGCGACATTAAGGTTAGAAAGGCAAGCAGCTGAGCTGAGAATAGGCCTTGGTGACCGAGCAAAATTAAGGAAAGGCATTTGCATGCAATATGTTGTGATATTTAAAACCCAGTAAGCACAGCTTGCATTCCAAAACGCAGAACACTTCGAGAAGGAAGATGTGTCTAGAAATCTGGATGAGTACCACAAGCCAATGAACAACACCAGCGCCATCTATAAACGTGGTATTGGTGCCAGTAGCACCACCTCAGTTAGTGTTGCAGCGCCTGTGCAAGATAGCTTGGGGTTCAAAGCTGAGGCAATGAGCTTCAAAAACAAACGTAGCACGTGAGAGGACACACCCTTGGCCTGATTTTGTAAGTGTTTTAGCCGTCTGTGCTTTCTCAATCTGCCCAGAGGCGGCCTCTGAAAAAGGCCTTTTCCTATGGACTCACAGTGCGGTGGCTTGTTGAGGCGCCTCGCATTGGCGTCACGGTGTGGGTTGCTAAATTAACTTGGAGGCCCCTGAATGGGCCCTGAATCACATCCTACAAAGGCCAGATGACCACTTCACCGTGACCTTGATGTTCAATAATTTGTGACGTTGTTTGGTTGACGTGCTGCCCCTTCAACCATTGCATCCGAATGAACTGATCGATGCATTGCATATGAGGTCAAGCTATAACGCGAGATAGCAACAAAATAATCATATGCCCGGTTCATTCAAGTCCAATGCATAATTTCCTATGCTATCGACATGACACACACCCCAACTGACGTATTTCACGCCATATTTTGTCACATCATCTCATGTTGAAAGAGCGTCATGACCGTAATTCCTAGGCAATAATTCTCGAAGCATTATATGCTGCATTTTACTGATAACATGAATAGGCAGATAGCGACCATTGCAAAGCAACCTATAGAGACCAGACAAGACAATGTCTGCTCCGGCCTGATATTTGAAAGCACGACCCTTAAAGGGAATGTTCTACATTTGAAGATATTGAAATAAGCATCAGACCTGATGGGGAAAGGCTTACTTGTAGGAATTGACAGGATTACGAGGTTCAAAACGACCCTACATGGCAAAATTTCAAAGTTTTTACAAATGTGTCCAATTATGTCATCGTTTGATAGCGTCATAGAATCGTTTTGGGACGCCAGTAATGCCTGACAGCATCTGGCAGCCAGATCTATAGAATACCTCGAAACGCACAAAAGCTGATTCCAGTCGGCCATTCTCGTCGCTGGTGATGAGTCGGGTGGCGGGTTAGTGGATGGCTAGTTTGTGGATTTTTTGTTTTGGTTCTGGTCGTAAGAAAAGCTTTGGTGGACTGTTTGCCGTGCGCGACGTAGCGATCGCCAGCTCTTATGGCAGATTATTAATATCAAAGCACGATATGCTGTGAAACCTACCATGTAGTGTCACAAATCTCTTACCGAAACATGCCAAGGACTGTTGAGGATGTCATTATATGTTGCTGTAGTCCTAACATTGATATCATGTGACGTGCACGATAGTTGCTTTTTTATCAGTTGTAACTGGAAATACAGTAGCGTACAACAATAATAAATTTGTAGCATTGCTATGAATCGATTGTCAAAGCATTGTTATTGCCGTGGTAAATCTGGTGGGGTTGAGCTGGCAAGGATGTCTTTGCTGTCTAGGAATATTTATGCAAATACTTATTAACCTTGATACAAGCATTGTGGTGCAACGACATTCGTGCTGGTGATTGTTCTTTGGCGTTGTTAACTTAGTTGTTACCAGTCATTCATAAATAATAGGCTGTTATCTCACAGGCTTGACATAGAGTAGTCAAACCATGTGGTACATTGTGCAATGACACAGGTGAACATCGTCATTGTGGCACTACTTCAGTGTTGTACTATGTCATGACATAATGAGCAGCGACATGATTTTTGTACTGCAATCCCTGCTGCTTTCATAATCAATTCCATCATGAGGTGGCGCAAGCGTTCATTACTGTTTTGACTCCGCATCTGACATATGAGGGTCCAAAAATATGATATAATATACCAATCGCTTTTTGCAAAGTACAAAACCAATAAATGACATCACTTGCTCAACCTGTTCTGAGAATCCACAAAACATAGGTGAAAAGGATGCAAACACATCCCCCGTTTCCACAGCCATGCAACATGCTACAGCCATCTGGCTGCTTCACTAACAAATAACAAAAAAATATTACATTTACCGAAATGACACTGCACACCTACTAACCCTGAACGAGGCTGGAAACATGATAAGTGCATGTAGGTATGGTTGCTGTGCGAGCACCGAGTACAGCGCGCGAGAAGTAGTATGTAGACCGAACGGTAGATGGCAGAGCGTCTCGCGGAGTACAGAAATACAGTCTAGTTCCGACCGCCGACTCGTGTGTTCATTCGCGGAGACAGACTCGAACATGACGCAGCCGACAGGATCAGTGGGAATCGATCCCGCCTCGGTTCCCCCGCCGGACGACATAGCCTACCCTGTGACTAGTGCCGTGCCCCGGGAAACGCGACTCGTGCCAGACTCGATGGCAAAAGATGCCAAACCGGAACGATTGGAGCTGACCGGTGACCGCGTAGTGACGTGCCGCATGTGGCGACAGAGATGGGACGACTACGCGATGTTGTCGGACTTGGGTAGCAGGCCGCCAGCCCTGCGGCTGGCGATTCTCCGGTCGTGCCTCTCGGACGAGGTGCTGATAGTCGTGGCCAACTTCGACATCCCTGCTCCCCAGCGATCGGGCCTCTCCGTCGTCCTCTCGCACCTGGACGGCTACGCCCGCGGTCAGGCCAATGAGGTCATTCAGAGGTGCCCATTTAATATGAGCACCCAGCAGGAGGGCAAGTTATTTAAGGATTTCTCCACCCGCCTCCGTGACTTCAGCCGTGAGTGCGGATTCTGCGATGCCTGCCGTGACAGCCTGATCAGGGACCGTATAGTCGTGGGCCTGCGCGACCCGGCGACAATCAAACGATTGGGCGCCGTCCCACTCCTGCCATCGCAGCAGGCAATCCAGATCTGCCGCTCCGAGGAGGCTGCGACGCGTGACGTCACGGAGATCATCGGCGGCGAGATCGACGCCGTGTCAGCGTGCCGCGCCCCGGTCGGCCGGCGCGCCGGCTGCCCTTCGGACCCCAGGACTCCGCGCGGTGTCGGGTCCCCGTCGCTGAGCCCCACCCTCCCCGCCAAGCGTCGGGTGGGGGCGCCTGCGAGCCAGAGATGGACTCCGCGCGCCCGGTGTGCAGAAACTGCGGGCACCCGTCATGTACGATATGGCTGCGTATCGGGCGTGCTGCCACTGCGGCAGAACGGTCACATCTGCAGGATGTGCCGCAGCGCGCGCCAGTCCACATGAGGCCTCTGTCTCTTCGGTTACGGCTCGCGACCCGCATCAACAGGGATCCGCAACCGATTGTCAGCGGTGTCCGTGTCAGGACGTAAGACGGCCAAGATGACGGCGCTTCCGGACAGCCGGAGCCGACGTGTCAGTCGCTGGGATAGACCTTTTGCTGAACTCATTTAACGAGATGAACGATAACCTCCAGCCGCCGTCGACCCATCCCGCGCTGTGGCCACGTGACGCGCTCGCGCGGGAAGTCTGCCAGTCCGAATCACCCCTGGGTGACGTAACCGGTGTCTGACACGGTGCATATCATCTCAGGAGTGCCATGACTCCTCCTCTTGTGGCGCACTGCCGTCCGTCTTCGTATTGTACCGGCCAATTACCCACGGCAGATAATGCAGTCAGTCGGGTTGCCGGACCGCCCGGCACAGCCGCTTGTCGGCCGCCGCCGACCCAGCTGAGACGCGCGCGCCGCGCCGCAGCCAGCCCTCCCCTGCCGAAACCGGAGACGAGACGGGACGCCGCGAGCGCCCGGCAGGGGGAGGGACCGTCGGACGGCCGACCTCCGACGACGGAGACGGCGGAGACGGGCCGGCCTGCCCGTCCCCAGCGCACCACCCGCCCGATCGGTGCGACCTCTACGGTCCCCGTGCAGCACGCAGCGCCCCAAACAGCCTCAGAGCTGCCTAACGATCACATCTCTTCCGACGTGACCGAGAATGCAGCGCCACTTCACGAGTTTTCCGACGTGTTGGAGGGCAAAGTATGAACCATGCCAGGAGAAGAATACCAAATCCATCTGCGAGAAGACGCCACCCCCTTCGCCGTGCGCTCGCCACGCAGGGTGCGGAAGCTTTGAGAGAGCCCCTGCGCAACGAGCTCGAAAGACTCGATCGAGCGTGACGGTTCATCGAACCCGTCACGGAGCCAGCTGAGTGGTGCGCGCCCATCGTAGTGGCCCCTAAGAAGGACGACATGGGCATTCGACTGTGTGTAGACCTTTCAAAGCTGAAACGGTCTGTGAGGCGGGAGCTGTACCAATCTAACACGCCCGCTGAGTGTGTCGCATCCGTCACAGCGTCGGACGCTAAGTGGTTTAGCGTGTTTGATGCCACCAAAGGACACCACCAGTGCCCTCTAGACGAACACAGCCGAAACCTGACGACGTTTATTACACCAGTCGAGTGCCACCGCCACCACAATCGGCGCATGGACGATTGCTTAAGGAACGTGGACGGCATCCAGCGTGTCGTGGACGACGTCATCATCTTCAGCAAGACGCAAGAAGAACACGTCGCCCGAGTCCGGAAGTTTTTGACGAGGTGCCGTGACCACGGGGTCTCCCCGAACCCCTCCAAGACGCAACACATGAAGACCGGTGCCAAATTCGCCGGCTTCATCGTGTCCCGAGACGGCCACGTGCCCGACCCGGCCCTGACGAACGCCATAGCGGCGTTCCCGGCACCGAAATTGTTCACTGACCTCCGGAGCTTTTTCGGCCAACCAAGTGGCGCCATTCAACGAAGAGACGGCTAAGCTGCTGGAACCGCTGCGTCACCTACTGAGCCCAAAGAGAACCTTCATCAAAGACACCTGCCACGAGGTGACGCTCCAGGCGCCGAGAGAGGCGCTGTCGTCCGTCCGCACTCTAGCGTACTTCGACCCGACAGGGCCGACGAGGCTGTCTACGGACGCCAGCCGTCTCCAGGGGCTCGGGGTTTCTGCTGCAACAAAAACAGCCGGACGGTACCTGGAAAGAAGTGCGGGCCGGGTCGCGCTTCCTCACCGACACCGAATCTCGGTATGCTACAATGGAACTAGAACTGCTGGCAGTCGCCTATGCGGTAAAAAAGTGCCCCCTTTTCGTCTCTGGCATTCCACACCTGGACCTCGTCGTTGGTCACCGCCCTCTCGTGCCCATCATCAACAAAAACCTCGACAAAATCGAGAACCCGCGACTGCAAAGACTGCGCGAAAAAATATCCGACGTCAGCATGACTGCGTCGTGGTGTCGAGGCAAGAGCCACCTGGCGGCTGACGCGCTCAGCAGGTCACCAGTCGACCCGCCCACCGATGACGACGAGCTGGCGGAAGATGACACCGCCCCCACCACCGCCACCGTCGCTGCGCGGGCGATCGACGCGTCGCACCTCGACCTCCGACTACGGGACGTGCTGGAGGCGGCAGATGGCGACGAGGAAGCCCAGCTCCTACCCGAGGCAGTCACGAACGGCTTCCCTCGTCAAAAAGCCGACCTCCCTACCAAATTCGCCCCTGCTGGGCAGTGCACGACAAACTGACATTTGAGGACGGTCTCGTGCTTCACGGGTGCCGCCTCGTGATCCCTCGATTTTTATTCAACGAGGAGGGGGCGAAAACTATTTTCAGTAAGCCTGGATGGGGATCGTTCCGAATATGAAGAAATGCAAATGCACAAGGAAGCTCGGTGGCGAGTAGATTTCTGCGTGCTTGGAACCCTGGCTATTTTGAGGTGACCAAGCATCATTCACCTGGCGGCTGACTACGAGCTAAGGTTTCCAGCTTTGCCGCTAGATGACTCGGAGTAAACTGACGTCATCCTGAGCACGGTGAGGTCGCGCGTTGGAGAGGGGACTGCTCCCAAGTTGAGGAGGCCACCGCCATTTTCAGTCAGCATCCATGACTAACTTTTAGGTTGCAGAAAGTTGGGGAGACAGGCTGTTGGAAGTTTGTTCGTGAGTATATTTTGGCGTGTTGAAAAACCATAGCTATTTTTGGGCCGCGTTCGACCTGTCATCAGCACGTTTGTCAGCACCTATAACGGCCCAATATTCACCCTACGTTTTGTCACGTGACCACGAAGTCACATGGCTTTTATGTGATGCGCCGACTGACGATAATGCAGAATTGTGTTTCAGACCGTCAGCATGGAGAGAAAGCGCCACCAGATTTAACACGCGCTCGGGTGGCGGTGGGAGTCGAATTGACTCCCCCCCGTACGTTTTTCCAGAATGGTTTCCGAATGGTGCGGGGTATCCGCGCCAAATTTGGCATGGCTTTAAACAATTAAATAGCGGATTGTTTTACATCAAAAAATTAAGTGTACCTTGTAAGGTCGCTGACATATCGCAGGCCAAGGTCAGGGCACGGTTTCAGCGAGAGCAATTTCTAGGGAACCGTCCAATCTGATACAATAAAAGAGTGCTTGACGAAAGCATGCATCTCTGAGATGCTTTCTCAGGCACTACAAATATTGAATGAACAAACTACGTTGACCTAAGGTCAGGTATGAAGGTCAGACCAAGGTCACAACCAACCTGATTTATTACTCCTTGGCTTCCTGTATTGGATAGTTTGTGGTGCTCATTTCAAAATTATTGACAGCAGTAACCTCCTTATACATTTTCCATTGACTTTTTTGAGTTCAGAAAAGGTCATTGACCCAATATGACCCAGATTGACGTTTTGTTTAATGAACATGCTGCCTAGCGTTATCTTTGCCGCTTATTTAAATGCAAAACTCAGAGTGGTATTCTATGATTTTGGTCACCAAGACCCTCAAAAGGTGAAACACGAGCACTGACCTCAAATGCGTGGCCAACCTAGTATGTTCAACCAACCAACAATGGAGACTTTGGTGGCCAACCTAGAACTTAACCTCATTTAACCTTGTTTGACGTGAAGGTCATAACTTAGGAAGCTCAAACTTTGACT
>NW_023596746.1:52066261-52075178 GCF_011947565.3 Pollicipes pollicipes | reverse complement strand
TGACAAAATCGTTGACGAAGAGGGGTCGACTGATGGATTGCTGGTGCGTGGTGTCAGTTCATCTATCGTATGACGCTTAAACCCTTCCTTGGGTTATTCCATCAACCTGCAATCACCAATCTAGAAGGTGGTGGTCGACTCTCACGCAAAACAGGCGTTCCGACAGAAAGTTCTGCAAAAAAGCTTATAGGGCCACGAATGTCGTGTTTAAAAAGCTTGACGAGAAATCCATAAACCCAGATTGACTCTAAGGCTCTCTCAGTTTCGAAGAAAGTCGCATGATGGTGCTGTTTAAAAGCAACGCTTATGGCAGCGCCAAGTGTTGAAGACAGTCCGCCGTACAGCGGGCTGTCCTTAAAACGCACTGAACTCTTTTCAAGAAGTGTTTCTCCACTAAGTGCCATGACAATCTGACGCTTACCACCCATTAGCGAAGGGTTTTACCGACTGGTAACGCAACCACACTCCCTTCATTTCTGCTCCGCATCGCAATTTTTTTTTTGCTTTTTTAAGCGACCCCGAATACTTCGTATGCTAACTAGTGTGAAAACGTAAGAGTAACGCATGTGAAGAGATATATCCTTCTGTGTACCTTTGGCCACTGCCTACCACTCGAGTAGAATTTCGTTTATCACACAGATGTTAAAATGTTATTGCGATACAAAAACAACAAATTGCACGCAGACACTTGTTGAACCTAATATATAACCAAAAACCATGTTGTCGTCCTCAATGACCATAATCGACCATCTTAAAACGCAGAAGCCATTTGCTTGCAGGATGATATGTGATACCTCTGATACGTAACCGCAGATTTTGAGTCTAAAAAAGTCGTCGCCGCTGAAATTTGCGCCGGTTGTTAGGATGATTTATAGAACCCGGTAAGAAGATATATTTTTGTACTAGGATACGATATATATATATATATATATATATATATATATATATATATATATATATATATTTTGTTGCACTTGATTTTGGGGAGGGAGCGGCGACCATCTTTTACAACACCGGCCTCTGTTCATTATTTTACAGCAGCGAGCTGAATGTCATCACACAACGCCGAGGCTGTGCGCGCACCGTTTGTCACAAAACACCGGGGTCTCCAGTTTATTTAACTTTTCACACACACAATTTGCGTGGATATGAATATCCGTCGAAAGCGCTATCCGTAAAGAAGTTTACTAAAGTATAACTTTTTAAGTACGATTAGATTCAGGCGGCGTCGCGGGCAAACCTCCTGGTTTCCACGGCAGACCGACGCCTGGAACATCCACAAAGTATCACATTGTCTTACCCATAAACACCTAGCCGCACGTTAGTGCTCGCATCACTCTAACCGTAAAGCGACCATACAACTGCACAGTAGTACACAGCAAATTAATTAACGGGCACAATGTTCAGGCGGCAAATGTCAGCCGAAGCAGAACGACCGCGCGATGATGACGGGCCCGGCGCGGACCGGCGCCAGCGCTCAGGTCTCGCGTCACACGACAGCGCCACCAGGAGCTCCGGCGACCGGCCGGAGACCGGCCATTCCCACCATCGCCAGCGGCACCCAAGGCGTGTGGCGCCACAGCGCCATCTCTGTCCACTTCTGTTACGACAAGACTGGTCCACGGCTGCCGGCAGCGCCGCGCCCGGCGGCGGCCGCCGTCGCAGTCAAAGCTTCCATGCATTGCCGCTAGGCCGTGTTTCAGAGCACATATTCGGACACCGGCTAGCGAATGCCCAGCTGCTTTTTTCGCTCAGCAATCATCTGCTGGAAGTCTAGTCTGAAAATAAAACAAACCATGGAAGCAAGCGAGGAAGTCGAATCGTGGTGCCGAGGTGCTATCATTGAGGGGAAACTATCGGATCAGATGATATACGTGCACAAAGCAAAATCATGACGAAAACCATGCATGACGAGAAGTGGACGAGAACATAGAAACACAACAAAGCCGCAGTAAAACACAATAAAAGCGCCAGCAGCTGACTAGGGCTCATGCCGAAAGGTGAGAAGTTTCGATATTGGCCAAAACTGTACATTTATGTGTGAAAAACGAACAGAGAACAGCAACGGTGTCTACGAAAGGCACAGGCACGGACTAAGCGCTCAGTGTGCAATCCTAGCCTTCCTCATAGCCCAATTCATTTGGGAAATTCATCGCCACAGACGACTATGCGCAATATCTCTATAACCTTTTACAGCGCGCACACACTGTTAGCCAAGATTAAGAGCTTGAAGTGGCAGAACAGCAGCTCCATTTTAAAACATGTAAACACGACGTTCAAGCGTACAGAGCACACAGAGCGTACGCTGACTTGCAAAGGTATGACACTCAATCAGCACATATTCAGAATGGACCTTCAAATTAGGCGACGGAAGTCCTCACACTTTCAACAACGTCTTTACACTTTCCTGACCGGCACAATACATCCAGCACAATGGAGCGACAGAGAGAAGCCACGATGCAGGCTTAAAGCAATGGTCCAATTACACACCACCTCAGAGAGCAGTTCTACCAATGTCGCACATGCCACCAGGCAGCGCCGCTGCCTGCGTTTCCTTCCCGGGGTCCCGAGCCCTCCCCAGCTCAGCACAGTGGAGAAGGCTGCTCAGAAGCAGCCACTGCATGCTGTGACGTGCGAGATGGACAGAGGTGGTGCTGGTGCAGGGGGGCGGCGGGGTGCCACATGGTGCCACCCACACCTCCACCCGACCGCCGGTCACCGCGGCGGGGTATCACGTGGCCCACCTACACCTCCACCTGACCGCCGGTCACCGCGGCGGGGTACCGCGAGACCCACCCACACCTCCACCCGACCGCCGGTTACCGCGGCGGGGTACCGCGTGGCCCACCTACACCTCCACCCGACCGCCGGTCACCGCGGCGGGGTACCGCGTGGCCCACCCACACCTCCACCTGACCGCCGGTCACCGCGGCGGGGTATCGCGTGGCCCACCCACACCTCCACCCGACCGCCGGTCACCGCGGCGGGGTACCACGCGGGCCATCCACACCTCCACCCGACCGCCGGTCACCGCGGCGGGGTACCGCGTGGCCCATCCACACCTCCACCCGACCGCCGGTCACCAGTGACCACGAACATGCGGCGGCGCAACGAATTACCTCAACTGGTTCCGCCCTTTACCTGCAGACTCTTTTTTTATCTTATAATATCTTAGTGTGAAAGCAGAGAGGAGGGATAGTTGTCTAATTGTCACTGAAAACTGGAAGGGGAGAGTGTTAGAAGGGGCCCGTGAGTCTAGACAGAGCTGCAAGGATCTCGCACGAGAATGACGCGGACCAAGCGTTATTATGTCGCTGCTTCTAAAGAGAATGTGCGGCGTACTCCACGTGACTTGTCCTTTGACAAATAGCCAATACTGCAGGAATCACCCACTAGCATGCAGACGACAGTGCGCATGGTGTCTTAATTGACACCACGAGTCCTAGACACTTCTTTTGGAGACAACGTCATGTCACAGCGCAATGTCACACTGTCACAAAAATAGTTGCTAGGAGTTGCTCGAGCAAACGACCTTCGTATTCAGGCTAGTGACCTGAAGTACAGAGCAACGGAAGTGCTGCGAAATACCACCGTTACGATATATCTTGCGACGAGAGGAAACATAGCCCCAGCCGAAGGACATGCGTTAGCTAGTTCCATCTTTGAAAAGCATGCCAATTATATACCATTAAGAGAATCTAAAAATGATACGATATTACGATACCCCATTAAAAATAATCTTGCACACTAAATACCAGATAAATGTATCAACCACCCTGTTGTCTGGCTGCACAATCTGGCTGTTGTCTGGCTGCACAATTGGCTGTCTGGCTGTCAAGTTGTCTGGCTGCACAATCGGCACCACGACTGGAGCCCCGCTGGTCGGCCCAATCTGACGCAGTGGTCTTCCACCAAACACGAGTTCCCCCACTCGTCCTCGGTAAAGTCCACCCCATCCCCCGCCCCCAGGCACTGCTTCATCCCGGCAGCAGGAGCGAGCACGACCCCCACACGAGACCTCACGTGGCCGGCGGCACTCACTGTTTGACACGGTCCGGGATGCACACGTGATCCATTGGCACCAGCTAACTGAGCTCGCGCAGGTCAGCGACGAACCGCAGCTTTCGGCTGAATTTGGAGCTGAAAAACATCACTGAGTCAGGCCGGTTCGGCTGGCCGACAATACCAGCAGGCCCGACCAAGGGGCGGCCGCCTGTTCGTCCCGGACTTGGCGTCGTTTGCGTGCCGCCAACTGGAGGAAAGACCACCACCCCTTTCCGGAGCCGAGCGCGTTGACGCCGGCGTGCGGTGCAGGGGAACGGCCCAACACGCCACACGACCGTGAATCGACAGTGAGCCCTCGGACGGGCATGACGCATGGCGGTGGCGCTCGCAGCTCGCTCAGCATGCGCCAGCCCACGAGACATCGTCGTCAGTACGGGGATGACATCCTCGTCACACCGGGGGAGACCGGCACAACGGCGTCGTACAAGCCTGATACCATTACCATTACCGCGCGTGGTCCGTTACCTAGCGACGAGCGGGATCCGCAGAAGAAGCCGGTTGATTGATATATAGCGTTGGGGTACCGAACACAGATGAGGGAACGGTTTTTTGAAACGTACGCGGCAGTCATCAAACGAGCTGATGAAGTGCGAGGCATCATGACTCCACAAGCTGCATGACGTCATCAAGCTATTATTTGCACGAATGGGCGCGTAGTCGGAACATCACACGCGATTTCTCGACAGCTATGAACATCAATCCAACACCACGGTCCGGTGGGCGGTTCAAAGGGCGTGCACTTCGCGGGCGGGAGCAGGCAGGACGGAGCCAAAGGGGTTACTCAAACAAACACATCGTCCATCAAACGGCCAACATGGGCGAGACGCCCGCGGCACCGAGAGTAGGCGGCATCAGGGGTGAGGCCTAGGTAGCCACAGATGGCGGGCGGAGACCAATGGCGTGCCAGTCTCCGGACGTGAGCGCGCGCGGCTCCTGTACCAGCATCTGGCGTGCGCGGAGGCGTGCCGGGCGGCTGACGCGCGTTCCTCCAGACGGGTTGGCGCCGAGGCGGGACGGTTCGGTCAACAGATCACCAGATCCGGCTGAGTTGGTGCAAGAGTTGACGGACCATGCCAGTCTCCAACTTACCTCATGCGGCTCCCAGACACGCCTGGGGGCGATTCGTAGGCACGGGAAAACTAATGGCACACGACGTGTCGCATAAGATCCAAGCCTACCACCAGTATACCAGCGGCGGCACCAGCACGAGCCGGGCGTCGATGCCCTACACGGCAGAGCCGAGCAGAGAGCAATTAACATTGAAATTGTGTGTCGTGCCCCTCCACGCGCTCTCCCCACACCACTGCCATTGACCCACTGACTACACCATTGTCAAGGAGCGCGTCGAGTAACTTCAACGACAGCACACAGCAAAAATCACATCAACGGTAGCTTGTACCTAGCATCTCCAGGGATGCACAAGAGCTTGCATTTCTTTAGAGCTAAAGAAAATGCACTAACAATTATGCCTTCCCAATTTTCGAGGCGCCCTCTGGCATTGCACCTGTAAAGCATGTCACCGTTGTTCGTCAGCTGCTGCTGTATTTTTGTTCTGCCATGTTCGTGTGGAATGTGGTTTAGTGACATGTGGTTCAGTGTTTCCCCGTCACGTGAGGTATGAACGGCCAACAGCTTTGTAAGGCGCTTCATTCGTTCCCGGTCCTAACATCCATCACAGTATCAGTTACATAACGGTGGTCAATGCCAGCTCTCATTTCGTTATTTGTTTGCTGTGTTGCCTGCTAAATATTTCGCAGAGAAATTGATGCCTGAAGACCGCAGAGGTGCAATTACGATGGCAGCGTCAAATCGGCAATGCATTCGTTCATCAGGCCCACGAAAGGAAACTTACATCATCTGTAGTGGGCTTGTAGCACCCATTCAGAAAGACACCGTGACTTTGTAAGAGGCAGAATTTCAAGATGATTGTATATGCGGTGTATATGTATATATATATATTGGTTTCTTTCAATCGGCACGCTTTTGAAAAAATAAGTTTCCAACGCCTAGGGAAGTGAGCACACCGCCAGGCTGGCTGACACTGCTGTCAGAAAATGCAACGATTAGCGATAACCCTGAAGGCAACGAAACATCGGGAGAGTCGGGCAATCAAGTGCTTTAAAATTTCACAAGGTAACGAGGATATTCGAATATATTGAACAAAGAAAACTGCTGGTAGTGCTGCCTTGTTTCTCCGTGCTGCCGCTTCTTGCTTTGTACCACTCCTCCACTGAACTGAACTACCATCTGGACTATTCACCTCTTGGGCCATTATTCGCGCCAGGTCACTGGTACATTAGCCTCCTTCGACGTGGAAAGCTTGGTTACTAATGTTCCAGCAGACAGCGCATTTGAAATAATGAATGGACCACGTCTGCGGCGATAACAACCATCATCCCCTCAGCAACATCCCCCTTGTTGAACACTGACAAGTATCAAGTCAGGCATTATTTTTTACAGCCAAAAAAAACATTAGCACAACCTGATGTCATTATTCAAGGAAAAAACCTACCAACTGCCATCAAATTTTAAAATTACACGTCAACCTTAGCAGGTTCACTCATGTAGGTGACCAGTAATGTTACCGAATGTCATGCGACATTAAGGTTAGAACGGCAAGCAGCTGAGCTGAGAATAGGCCTTGGTGACCGAGCAAAATTAAGGAAAGGCATTTGCATGCAATATGTTGTGATATTTAAAACCCAGTAAGCACAGCTTGCATTCCAAAACGCAGAACACTTCGAGAAGGAAGATGTGTCTAGAAATCTGGATGAGTACCACAAGCTAATGAACAACACCAGCGCCATCTATAAACGTGGTGTTGGTGCCAGTAGCGCCACCTCAGTTAGTGTTGCAGCGCCTGTGCAAGATAGCTTAGGGTTCAAAGCTGAGGCAATGAGCTTCAAAAACAAACGTAGCATGTGAGAGGACACACCCTTGGCCTGATTTTGTAAGTGTTTTAGCCGTATGTGCTTTCTCAATCTGCCCAGAGGCGGCCTCTGAAAAAGGCCTTTTCCTATGGACTCACAGTGCGGTGGCTTGTTGAGGCGCCTCGCATTGGCGTCACGGTGTGGGTTGCTAAATTAACTTGGAGGCCCCTGAATGGGCCCTGAATCACATCCTACAGGGGCCAGATGACCACTTCACCGTGACCTTGATGTTCAATAATTTGTGACGTTGTTTGGTTGACGTGCTGCCCCTTCAACCATTACATCCGAATGAACTGATCGATGCATTGCATATGAGGTCAAGCTATAACGCGAGATAGCAACAAAATAATCATATGCCCGGTTCATTCAAGTCCAATGCATAATTTCCTATGCTATCGACATGACACACACGCCAACTGACGTATTTCACGCCATATTTTGTCACATCATCTCATGGTGAAAGAGCGTCATGACCGTAATTCCTAGGCAATAATTCTCGAAGCATTATATGCTACATTTTACTGATAACATGAATAGGCAGTTAGCGACCATTGCAAAGCAATCTATAGAGACCAGACAAGAAAATGTCTGCTCCGGCCTGATATTTGAAAGCACGACCCTTAAAGGGAATGTTCTACATTTGAAGATATTGAAATAAGCATCAGACCTGATGGGGAAGGGCTTACTTGTAGGAATTGACAGGATTACGAGGTTCAAAACGACCCTACATGGCAAAATTTCAAAGTTTTTACAAATGTGTCCAATTATGTCATCGTTTGATAGCGTCATAGAATCGTTTTGGGACGCCAGTAATGCCTGACAGCATCTGGCAGCCAGATCTAAAGAATACCTCGAAACGCACAAAAGCTGATTCCAGTCGGCCATTCTCGTCGCGGGTAATGAGTCGGGTGGCGGGTTAGTGGATGGCTAGTTTGTGGATTTTTTGTTTTGGTTCTGGTCGTAAGAAAAGCTTTGGTGGACTGTTTGCCGTGCGCGACGTAGCGATCGCCAGCTCTTTTGGCAGATTATTAATATCAAAGCACGATATGCTGTGAAACCTACCATATAGTGTCACAAATCTCTTACCGAAACATGCCAAGGACTGTTGAGGATGTCATTATATGTTGCTGTAGTCCTAACATTGATATCATGTGACGTGCACGATAGTTGCTTTTTTATCAGTTGTAACTGGAAATACAGTAGCGTACAACAATAATAAATTTGTAGCATTGCTATGAATCGATTGCCAAAGCATTGTTATTGCCGTGGTAAATCTGGTGGGGTTGAGCTGGTAAGGATGTCTTTGCTGTCTAGGAATATTTATGCAAATACTTATTAACCTTGATATAAGCATTGTGGTGCAACGACATTCGTGCTGGTGATTGTTCTTTGGCGTTGTTAACTTAGTTGTTACCAGTCATTCATAAATAATAGGCTGTTATCTCATAGGCTTGACATAGAGTAGTCAAACCATGTGGTACATTGTGCAATGACACAGGTGAACATCGTCATTGTGGCACTACTTCAGTGTTGTACTATGTCATGACATAATGAGCAGCGACATGATTTTTGTACTGCAATCCCTGCTGCTTTCATAATCAATTCCATCATGAGGTGGCGCAAGCGTTCATTACTGTTTTGACTCCGCATCTGACATATGAGGGTCCAAAAATATGATATAATATACCAATCGCTTTTTGCAAAGTACAAAACCAATAAATGACATCACTTGCTCAACCTGTTCTGAGAATCCACAAAACATAGGTGAAAAGGATGCAAACACATCCCCCGTTTCCACAGCCATGCAACATGCTACAGCCATCTGGCTGCTTCACTAACAAATAAAAAAAAATATTACATTTACCGAAATGACACTGCACACCTACTAACCCTGAACAAGGCTGGAACATGAAGTGCATGTA
>NW_023596746.1:52035476-52065261 GCF_011947565.3 Pollicipes pollicipes | reverse complement strand
CACACAACACACACACATGCACACACACACACACCACACACACCATATATATCTAGATTATTTAAAACAGACACGCGAGAAGATCGCCCAGATATATAATGATTCTATATCGATATATATATATATATATATATATCATCTATATATCATATATATAATCTCATATCTATATATATTTTATAACATACCGACCCCCCTCGCAGAACTTGCTCGGTAGATCTGGTGAGTGGCTTTTTTTTGTATCCGACTCTTAACTTCAATCGGGCACCTTAGACACTTAAAAGACAAAACTCAAGCATGTAAATAACAATAAAGCTTTCATTGCACAACACTCCTGCCGTTTTAACTTGGCAGAACAGCCAATTAGTCACGTGCGAAGACATCATTAGCCTCACACGCTGTGAATAACACAACTACACAGCAAATCCAAACTTCATGCTAATACACCCAATACCCGCGCCATCATCAGTGTACTTGTTCCTTGTCTAAGCGATTCACTTGTGATGCTGCTTCAAAGAGATAAGTCAAGGGTTGTTTCATTTGTCTGCTTAGAAGTCGTTTGCGGTCATCAATGAGTAATGAGTCCAGCATGTTGAGTTTTCTTGTTTCATGTCTAGAGGATAGAATTTCAATGTTTTGTGTAAGTTCTTGGCGCGTGAGGAGAGTAATGTGATTGGGCTGTATGCGATTTCTTGGTGCCCCCTCCGTGAGGTGCTCTGTGAGATGTCGGAACAAAAATGTCGCAGTTACACCGCTGTATGAAACGGAGTCTTGCAGCAATGCCTGGCAGCAGTCAGCAGACGGGTGGAGCTAATCACGCATCGGAAATCGGTGCTTTCCAACGCCTTATGAAATCAATTAAAATGCGTGTAAAAGGTGTTCCGGGCCGAATCTTTCACTTGCGCAATGTTCAGATTGGTAGTCGGAACGGATCACCACACAGAGTACCACGAATGTCAGGCGCAAGGACGTAATCTCTCTTGCTCGTAATGCTGCAACTGCTAATTCTGTTCAGAGAATCAACTGGTCATCGAACTAAATTACAATGGTAAAATGTTCTTTTCAGCAGCTGAAGGGCATTGCGTTCCATCCTGGGGTCCCCAGCGGCTTTTAGTCTGGTGATAGCGCCCAGGACCGCGCGGAAACCCTCCGAAGGATGCATAACATCCGATTCTCTCCTCGATGCGGCTGACATTCGGCTGGGAACTGTAGTCACTGACCAGCACTGTGAGTCCTTCATTGTTTCAGGTGTCCCGACGAATGAAGGATGCCTTCTGATTGACATTTCGAGACCCTAGCCCCGTCCCTGCTCGGGACATGATCTCTAGGCCCCAGAATGGCACGGAAAGGCCTGTTCGTTATTGCTGTTCTGAGTCAACTGCCTCAAAAAGAGAAACAGACGCACGGAACCTCTGATCAGTGCTAGAGCTACGCTGACATTCTAGGGTTCGGCCTTCGGGCTATGATTCCTCCATACGACCTCTGGCTTGGCTTTTGGCCCTTTAATCGGGCACTTGATCCTCGTCCCCAAGGGACCAAAAAAGAACCTCGGGACCTATGGGAGCCTCGGACCCTTAGAGGTAGGTTGGGAGAAGTCGTGCTTAATTCGGTTTCCCCTGAAAATAAAGCTTTGGGGGTCATTTCACGTGCCCCTGGAATTTTCTATTGCTTTAAAATAAACTTTTGGACCGCTGTGGTGTTCTAATTGAAATTGGGTGTCTCAAAAAAATGTTATGATGCCCCGAAAACAAAGTTCTTGATGCCTTTTCTCCGAAGGTGTCGAGCCAGGATTTCGTCAGAGTGTAAGACAAGGAAATTGTGGTGCCCCTGTATTTTGGTGTCCCTTGAAAGGAAAGCTTTGGACGACCTCCAAACAGTCTCTCAATCGCCCACTTGCACATGGTGTCTCAAGGAAATGAATGCAGTGGTGGTCCGAAAGAGAGGTGTCCCTTAGCCGAAAGAGCCGATGCAGGATTTCCTAAATGGAGAGGCACGGGCATTGCGATGACTCTTGGGATTATGTGCCTTTGGAAAATAAATGTTATCATGCCTCGAAAAGAAGGTTGCTGGTAAGAAGGCTGAGATGACAGTAGTGTAGTGGTTAGCGCGTCTGTGTTAACTACTGGGCGTCTGTGAAACAAGAGATATGGCATTCGGTTCCCCGTGGTGCCCGCCCTTCCTGCTAGGTTGAGAGGCAGGCGACGCCATATAGCCTCAGCAGTTAAGTGCGTCGTAAAGCCCAATGACAACGAAGGCTGTTGGTGCCTGTTTTCCTGAACAGGGTGCCCCTTCCCTGAACGGTCGGATCCAGATTTTTCCCAGAGTGAAAGGCACACTGACTGCGATGCCACGGGATTTTGGTGCCCTTTTCGAAATTGGGGTTTTGGAATTTGTAAATGTCCCGCTTCGATTAAGTGCCACTTGAAAATAAAGATGATACCGCCCCGCAAGGGAGGTTTTTGTGCCTCCTTCCCAAGGGTTTGATCCAGGACTTTATCAGCGCGGAAAGCTCAAAATAGTTATGCCCCCGGAATTCATGGCTCTTTCAGAATAGAGGGTCGAGCCCTGTCTGGTACTCTCGTAAATTGGGTGCTTCTTAAGAATAAAGGTTATGGTGCCCCGAAATGAAGGGTTTGTTGCTCCCTCGCCGAATGGCACGACGGAGGGTTTCGTCAAGCGGCATCGCATGAGTGTCGTGGTGCCTGTGCAATTTGGTGTCACACAAAAATATAGGTTATGTGGTTCCGAAATAAAAGTATTGTTGTCTCTTTGCGATGAGATGTGTTGCCTTTTCGGGCATCAAAGCTTCATGGGGCCCAAGGGGGAGGGGCATGATCCCCATGGTCTCTCCTCTCTGGACCCGCCCCTGCCTTGTGGTGCTCCAGGAAATGTGTGCCTTTGTGTGCCAGCCCATGGACAGATCACAAATTGTTGCGGGGGAGTTGGTCTTTGAGGACGGTGTCAGGGTGAGGTTATGCTACGAGCAAGCAGATATGACAGGAAACAAACATTGTTTGGCCTGCATCGCCCGTCATGGCTTCCGTTATTAACAAAATGAGGAATGTCGTTTCACGAAAAATCGTTGCCGATACCCAACGCAGCAGTAACATAACGTTCAGTCCTCGCCATGCCATGATAGGTGGCGATTATGGCAAATGTTTTGATGTCAAAACGTTTTTGTCGACTGTTGGTTTCGGAGCAGCGGCAGTTTGTGATGAACACTCCTCGACGATCTACGACTGGCTTGGGAGGCAGGCGGCAACAGAGTCGCAGGGTGTTCCTGGATCACACGCCCTTCCCCCCCCCCCCCCCTTCAACAGTCAGACCCCAATAGTCTTCAAGCAAACCTGGAGGCTCCATGCATTTCCCGTTCGGGGCTAAATGGCTTTTCCGTCCACTTCCTGATCGCCTATCCGTTACTGTTGGTACACAGGATGCATTGGCCCCCTCTCTGACACTGAAGGCCCTCTAACCGAGACTGCTGACTCTGGATCGACGCAGCACCACTCACCGCCGCAAAAAGTTCCCAAGCGTAGCGGGTTTAATAGATGGCACAGGGATCCCAGTTCGGCGCACATGGACCCCAAAGAAAACGGGCAGAGGGACCCTGTTCGGTGCTAGCCCCCTGACTGACATGGGGCCCCTCCCTTAAGGTGCCCTGTCACATAGGAGAGGGGGGCTGGGGGTGGGGGGGGGGGAGGCTTGGTCCAGCACAGACGAGATGCCGAGATGTCCGAAATGTCCGAATATCCGGTCCGCCGGGATCTGTACCGCGGCGAACCGGGTGAAACCGAGTCAGGGGCCTCGGGCTCTAACGCGAATATGAGAAAAAACGAAATGTTTGTAGGCTGGGCCATTAGACGCGTCTAACCAGGGGAGTAGTATCCGGATTCAGCTGATGAGAGAGAGGAGCACATATCCAAATATGTCGAAAAGTGGAACTCCATTCTGTTTGGTCTACATAAAATTCATTGTCATCTCACGCCCGAAGCCCGCAAACTCCTTATCCAGGCCCATGTTTTCCATCATATATTGTGCTGGCTCCCAGTCAGGGGCGGGGCCGCCGCAGCTCTCTCGGCCGGGTGCAAAAAGTTGTGAATTTCGCGCGCAGAATCATCTCGAGGGCGCGGGGTCGAGATCACATTTTACCGATTTAAAGTCGCTGGGCTGGCGTGGCATGAATGACGCGCCGCGACCGCACTGGCGTCTCCAGGGCCCGAAATGACCCCCATGCCCCGGTGGCGGTCTGGTCGCTGTTCACCCCCTCGGACCGCTTTGAGTGAGCCCGGTGGTGGCCGGCGCTTTAGGGCTGCCCGCTTTCCGGCTGTTTATGTCACGTAGGGTGTTTTCATATCGCGTGGCCTCGTCCTAGGACTACCTGCCGCCGGCCGTTATGACCTCTCGGAGCCGTGCTGCGCTCATATATCAACTTGCCCAATGTGAAAAAGAGGTTTTCGTTTGACTTTGGTCTTTCTCTAGCTCTTGACGTTTTTTCATCACCGTACATCTTCCTTTTTATCGCGTAGCTTCTAACCCATAGACTCGAATTAAACATTAAGTCATACATGCGTTGTTCAGTACATTAGTGACGAGCATTATTCACATGGATAAGACAGTAGCAGTAGCATTATTCCTCGCATAAAAACCAGGAGAGTGGAGATATAGTTGAGCTGATGCTTCGACAACATACCTTTATCGAAACAGTAACAGAAGATAGACCTCTGCTATTGCTTCGATAACGGCGTGTTGCCGAAATATCAACCCAATTACATCTCTATTCTCCTGGTTTTTCTGCGAGGAATGAGGCTATTTCTACTGTCTTATCTATTAGGCCATACATGTGGAACGATTCGTAGTAAATACATGACATGACATGACATTGTGGGGGAGTTTCTGCGATGTGGTGCGTGCTCTGCGCTGCTACCGGACCGCCGCTGGGTGTTTGTGCGCCGCCAGCTGTTGCTGTCACGCCTCCCCACAAGAGCGAATTAATACTGAGGGGCCCATTGGTCAGCATACGAGCCAGATGATGTTAGTGCACGACTCGGCACGTTGTGACTCCGGCACACCCGACATCAACAGACATTCATATAAGCCACAGAGCTACAATGAAGCGGGTGGCCGGGGCAGCGACGAGCACCTTCAAAACATGACATGTTGTTCACCGGTGACCGGGCGTCCCGCATCCATTAATCTGGCTCGGCCGGCGGAGGGCAGACGTTCCGCTTGAACATGATGGTCCATTTCGGAGGAAGAGGCCACTGTTATGGCCTTTCCAGTGAGGGGGGGGGGGGAGCGGTGGCTCATCCCACCTGCCCGGGCGGCCCACACTGCTTTCCCCACAATCCGATCAGCGATGCGGCTCGATTGTCCGGAGGAACCGCATGTTTAAGTTCCGCTGTTCCGGTGTCTCGTCTCCGGCTCACTGGCACACACGGTACGTCCAAAGTCACTTCTGCATTCGACACTCGTCACAGGCCCCCCTCACAGTCCGCCCCGCCGGCACGTCCGTCCTCTCGCCGGCGGCTCTCAGAATCTTCTCGCTGTTATCGCTCCTCTCTTGGCCCCCGCGGCCCCGTCCCTCGCCTGGGACAGGAGGAGCGGAGTGCAACGCCTCTAAGCGACGCTCGCCGAACTACGCAAACATTCACTGGCTAGCACATAGGTGCTCTCTGACACTTGATACCACACCCCTCTTAAAAGACGAGTTCCCTCATAGTTGAATTATTCATCCATGACGTGATGACTAATCCATGGCACAATGATGACTTAACGTGCATATTAGGAAAGGTCCTTAAGCACTTTCCGTCACATCATTGCAGCTAATCTAAACAGCATGGTAACCTAAAGAATACAAATACACCATGAGCTATCCCAGTCATCGGCTAAATCGATCCAGAGAGCGTCTGACTCGGGCGCTCCACTGTTCACGATGACCGTTCGATGACGGCTGCCCTACAGACACTGGGATCAGGGACCTCGACGCATTCGAAGGGGGCACGGAATTGGTGGTGATTCATTGGTTTGCACCAGGTTACGGAGGGACAGTGGTGACGTGGGCCGCGAGATACGTAAACTATGTGCCGGGATAGGGCACGGGGCCGGTATCGCTGCCGTCGCCGGCTCGTCAGGCGGTTCAACCGCGGCCTGGGATGACGTGGAACTTGCAGAATTAGCCTCTGCCGGCTGGTTTGCAGCCGCAGCTTGGGCTCGAGCGAGATTCGCGGCCTCAACCCCGCAGGCTCACATCCGGCTTCGTCAGTCCCCGGAGTCACGGACAGGCACACAAATTGCGCGGCTGGTTCAGAAGGTACAGCTGTCTGCTGTTCGTCTGTGGACATCGGTGCGGCCGGTGCTGGTGTGACCGCCTGAGTCGACACCTGGCGTTGCAACTGTGCCGTCTGGCTGTGCGGCGCCGTGGCCGGCGCAGTCTGGTATGTCAGTGTTGCTGACGGCGACTGCTGCTTTGCAGTGTCACCGCTACGTGGCTTCAACCGATTGTGGTGGACCACCAGTGTCCTGCGCCTGCCGCCACACAGCTCAATACGGTAGCTTAGCTCACCTGTCTGTGCAAGCACCACCACTGGATTCCAGGGCCGGACGACCTTGTGATACTCGACTCGGGCGGGTACACCTTCCGGAGCAGGTACACCGCATCACCCGCCTGATAGTGGAACGCGTTTAACTTGGGGCCGTACAAATCCCGGCTTACAGCGATGGTCGCCTCTGTGTGTTGTCGCGCGAAGTCATACGCCTTGTGCAGTCCCGGGCGGAGGTGATCCACGTAGGCCGAGAGCGTCTCATGTTCTGTTTCAGCGGTCGCTGGGGACCTCGGCCGGCAGTCGCGGCTCTCTCCTCATCATAGGGAGGTACGGGCTGCAGCCTAGCTGTCAATCACTGCACTCAGATAGCCGAGGAGCGCCTCTAAGCGGCGCTCGCCGTATTGCACAATCATTCACTGGCTAGCACATAGGTGTTCTCTGACACCTTACACATACATCTCTGGGCCCCACGGTTGTGTGTGGTGCGGCGGAGGTGAGGTCCTGACCGTGGCCGGCCTGTTCGCTGTGCCCCGCCCAGCCGGCACGCTCCACCGACCCCGGACGGGTGGTGGGGAAAATGAAACGCTAGAAAATGTATGCCTACAACATGACCAAAGCAATGATCATTTTTGCAGCACTCAGTATTTCGAGTTGTTCTCACCTTCAAGACCGTATCTCTCCAGGATTAGCACAGGACAGCAGATGGGGGTAAAGTATTTTAATGACGTTTCTTCATAAACGGTTCATAGCTTCTAATAATGAGTTACAATCATTTCCATCTTGTTTTGGTTGAAGACAGATTATGTGCTGGATCAAAACCAACTGCTATTTAGTCGCATCATTTTAAGGTCTTTAGGTCACATCGTTTTAAGATCTTGAGGATGAAAACAGCTCAAAATATTGAGTCCTATCCATGTAATCATTGTTTAACACTTCAACGTCGTTTAACCAGCGCCTCTTAAAATGTTGCAGACCGTTAACTCAGTTAAGAACTTTGAGCTCCTAACACCAAAATACCAAGAGCATGGAAAATTTTTGATAGCAAGTCCAAATTATGACCACAGAATATATAGGAAGAAATCCGTGGAGACATAGTTCTGAAAGATAGAATGGATAAGTTGTATGGGTCCGCCGCTCCCCTGTCCGCCCCTCAACGAAAACACAAAGTACCACACCTCCCTTGCCCATATTCACATCGAATTTTGACAGTGGAACCAGTGTCTGTTTCATAACGTCGTTTAAGCAGTTCCCCCTGCTATAATGAAGGTCGATGCTGTCAGAAAAATAACTCCAAACTCATCACACAACACATACACAGGTTTAGAGACAGGGGGAGGGTGCCCTCCCCCTCCATCACTTTCAGACCGGGGCAAGGTACCCAACTTAGCCCGGGCAGGTATACAAAAAAGGAAATAAATGCTGCTGTACCACGTTCTCCACTGTTTGGGACTGATCTGCAAAAAGGCATCATTAGAAAGCGCGTGGTCGCTTTCAGCCCAGGTCCCATCAAAACGTCAAACTTCAAAGGCCACTGCCGCGATAAAAAAGCTCCAAAAGCAGTTTCACCTTGGGGTGTGACATTGACTCTGGCGTTCTTGGAAGCTCAGGCTGTAATCGACAACGGGCTTTCTAATGAGGCCTGCATTGCCTAAATCCGTCTCATACCGCGATAATTTGAGACTACCCCGTCATTCGACTTTGATTTAGTTTCTCTACTAGAAGCGACCTTGATGTTTGACGTTTTGACATCCAATGATGAAATCAACAACGTGATCTCTAATGGCGTCTCATTTGTATAAATACGTCCCATGCAGCGGTAATGTACCGCTAACCCGCAGGCGCGCAGCCAGAGCGTTGACAAGGGAGGCACAGGGTTGACAAAAGACCCCGTGATAGTAAAAGGGCCCCCAAAATCGCCGACCGTGGCCTAGCTGTTAATGAGGGTATGCTTGTTTTATATATATATATATATATATATATATATATATATGTGTGTGTGTGTGTGTGTGTGTGTGTGTGTGTGTGTGTGTGTGTGTGTGTGTGTGTTGTGTGTGTGTGTGTGTGTGTGTGTGTGTGTGTGTGTGTGTGTGTGTGTGTGTGTGTGTGGTGTGTGTGTGTGTGGTGGTGTTGTGGTGTGTGTGTGTGTGTGTGTGGTGTGTGGTGTGTTGTGTGTGTGTGTGTGTGGTGTGTGTGTGGTGTGTGGTGTGTTGTGTGGTGTGTGTGTGTGTGGGTGTGTGTGTGTGTGTGTGTGTGTGTGTGTGTGTGTGTGTGTGTGTGTGTGTGTGTGTGTGTGTGTGTGGGGGGTGTGTGTGTGTGTGTGTGTGTGGGTGTGTGTGTGTGGTGTGTGTGTGTGTGTGTGTGTGTGTGTGTGTGTGTGTGTGTGTAGGTAGATATATAAAATTCACACTCTATCTGTGTTTCTAAAATATGATTTCTTTCTTTCCATAATTCGAATAGAAGCCAGACGCTTCCGAGAGATGAATTCTGCTCGCCGCTCAGAGTGGAAAAAACTGCAAAAATTGTGCTTAACGCGACTGCGCGAAATAAATCGCCGTCGCCTTTCATTTTACAATGATCCATTTCACTCTTTATAAGCCGATAGCGCCAATAAACTATGCCAGAATTTTGATCTTGATTGTACGGAGACATCAAGGACTTCACGAATATGGCTTTGAGATAAAATAGGGCATCAGTTTGTATTGACAAAACAGAGCCTGATTTTTGCCAGAAGTTTATATTAACAAGGTAGGCCGTGCCCCTAGACCGTTTCTAAGTCTTTTCAGACCCCTACCGCGTATGGAAGTGACTTGAGTATTTTCCCGTCTCGAAATAGGCCATTTCCAGCCCAAGATGGGCCCTTCGCGGATACCAAACAGCTCTCTTCTGAGCTTGGGATGACCCCTTCCGGGACCAGACATGGGCCCTCTACGCTTGCTTTGTGATACAATAAGCAAGTACTACCACATACGGGGGGGGGGCCTTTGGACCACCTGAAATTATGGGGGGGGGCAAAAGGGATGCAGTTGCCCCCGTCTCAAAAGATGGGGGCAGTTTGCCCCCGCCGCCCCCCCCCCCCCCCACCCCCTCCCCGTAGCTTTGAGCATGCACGCTCGCAAATCTTAACAACAGCAAGCCTCGACGCCAAGCGTTGCAGTGTCCGTAGCGCACACAGCACCGGCCAAGCGGCTAACATTGAGCCTTGGCCTGCGGGTGTACAAAAGCGATGACGCTTCTGAAGGAAGCACGTTTAAAAGCTTTAGGACATCAAATCTTGCCTTTGGAATATAATCAGGGCGTATATTTCACCTGCGCGATTTTTAGATTGATGATAAGATTGGATTGGCCCCAACAGCACCGCGAAATGGTGCTGGAGGCTGGTGGTGAAACTGGAAGCGCTAAGGTAGAATCTTTATTTTTCGTGCTGCTGTAACTGCTAATCGGAAAGATTAACCATGGCGCCGGCCTCTTGGAGCTACCATCGCAGTACTAGTTCGCGAAATTGCACGCGCGCATGTTCAAACCTTTTGATGTCATTTTATCACTTGCCGATTCTGCAAAAAAATGAACGCTCTCAGCCAAGCATGGGATGGTCTCGTTCGTTTCTGAACTCAGTTCGGCCCACTCTATTCAACAATAAAGAGACTCCTTCCGGCCAAGGGGCCCTTGAGTAGAACACTAGGGGCACATTACTGCTCCCGGTCAAGGCTGGAAGGTGATACCGTTCCATCGCGGGAAGTCCTTCCGGCTGCCATTCTGGTGACATGGGGCGGGATCCCCTGGTTGATCCGGAGGCCCTTAGAGAGGTATATCAAATCATATTGTTCTCCTCCCTGACGCGGGAGGCCTTCTGACCCACACAATTGGCCCCGGATCCACATAGGAACCCTCAATGACTGAGCAGATTCCTGACCGCCGCAGGTAGTCCAATAATTATCATATAGACTCCAGTTCAGCTATTTTTTATCTGTTCTTCGGAGATATTGAGGACCTCTGAACTAAGATTGAAGATCGAAATGGAGTCCAAAACATACATGGACATGGCTATCTCATGTTAGTCTTAATTTGTTTTGCATTCAGTCAGGACTGATCACTGAGAAAGCGATATGGCATGGGTTTGAGCGCAAGCGCTCGCCAATCTTAGCAACAACAGCCCCGACGCCCGGCATTGCAGTTTCCACAGGCCGCGAGGCGTCCGCCCCGCGGCTGTGACACTGAGCGATGGCCAGTGGGCAAATGACAAAGATGACGCATCATCAGGAAGATGGCCGGTGAGCTAGGTAAATCTACAGGCATGCTTCTGGAAGAACAGAAGTAAGCTAAGCACAACTTAATTCTGAAAAAGTGGGGGGGGGGGGCAGCTAACGTTGCTGGTCCAAAGGCCAAAAGCCCAACAAAGAGGGGGGCATTGGTCCCTTGCATCCCCTCCCCTCCCCCCCCCCCCTGTTCCTACACCCACGAACACACGGTATCATGTGTTCTCGAGTGTGCGCCAAAGACACGTCAATAATGGCTGGTGATACTGGCGTCTATGGAGGGGCCGGCAGGCTAGATGGGCGCATCATGACTCGAAAGCTCAATCCACTGTCACGAAGGACATTGTGAACACGCTGGCAAAAAGGCACGGCGGCACGCACAAAAAGACACAGCGCGGTGCTTCGCGTTCGCTCGCTGCGGAAAGCATGCGATGTTTGACATGAAGACACCGCACTATGTGTGGGATAATCCAGGAATGGCGCCAGTTTGCTGGCGACCGTAACTCTAACAACTTTCTGTGGATCGCTAGCGGCGCTTCATTAGCTTCGACGAGCAAACTGGCCGCTGGAGACGTCCGAAAAGCACCAGTGATCACTTCCAGCGCAGCGTGATGTACCGCATTGAAGGCGCTTTTGACACGATCCGAGCCACCGTCATATATGAAGCAGGTATAACCTAGCTCGGGGCGGATCAGAGAACGGCACAAAAATACAAGCGCTTTTTATCAGCCCCGTAAGATACTCGCGCGACATCTTTTAGAATGTTGAGAGATTTTAAGCACCTTTTCCTTAGGGTTTTAACATGATGGCGGTATGTCCGATGGCTATCAAGGTGAATTCCGAGAAAACGCACACTTGGTTGGAATGGTATCAGCTGCCTGTATAGCTGAATTTGCATGTTGGAATAATTTCGACGTCTACAAAGCGGACACCTTTTGTCTTTGCCGTTGAGAACGAGTCCCTTGAGCATGCCCCAAGCCTCCAGGCGTCAGCTGCAGCTGTCACTCCATAGTCGCTACCCTTCGTGCTCATGACAAGATGACAAAATCGTTGACGAAGAGGGGTCGACTGATGGATTGCTGGCGCGTGGTGTCAGTTCATCTATTGTATCACGCTTTAACCCTTCCTTGGGTTATTCCATCAACCTGCAATCACCAATCTAGAAGGTGGTGGTCGACTCTCACGCAAAACAGGCGTTCCGACAGAAAGTTCTGCAAAAAAGCTTATAGGGCCACGAATGTCGTGTTTAAAGAGCTTGACGAGAAATCCATCAACCCAGATTGACTCTAAGGCTCTCTCAGCTTCGAAGAAAGTCGCATGATGGTGCTGTTTAAAAGCAGCGCTTATGGCAGCGCCAAGTGTTGAAGACAGTCCGCCGTACAGCGGGCTGTCCTTAAAACGCACTGAACTCTTTTCAAGAAGTGTTTCTCCACTAAGTGCCATGACAATCTGACGCTTACCACTCATTAGCGAAGGGTTTTACCGACTGGTAACGCAACCACACTCCCTTCATTTCTGCTCCGCATCGCAATTTTTTTTTTGCTTTTTTAAGCGACCCCGAATACTTCGTATGCTAACTAGTGTGAAAACGTAAGAGTAACGCATGTGAAGAGATATATCCTTCTGTGTACCTTTGGCCACTGCCTACCACTCGAGTAGAATTTCGTTTATCAGACTGATGTTAAAATGTTATTGCGATACAAAAACAACAAATTGCACGCAGACACTTGTTGAACCTAATATATAACCCAAAAACCATGTTGTCGTCCTCAATGACCATAATCGACCATCTTAAAACGCAGAAGCCATTTGCTTGCAGGATGATATGTGATACCTCTGATACGTAACCGCAGATTTTGAGTCTAAAAAAGTCGTCGCCGCTGAAATTTGCGCCGGTTGTTAGGATGATTTATAGAACCCGGTAAGAAGATATATTTTTGTACTAGGATACGATATATACATATATATATATATATATATATATATATATATATATTTGTTGCACTTGATTTTGGGGAGGGAGCGGTGACCATCTTTTGCAACACCGGCCTCTGTTCATTATTTTACAGCAGCGAGCTGAATGTCATCACACAACGCCGAGGCTGTGCGCGCACCGTTTGTCACAAAACACCGGGGTTTCCAGTTTATTTAACTTTTCACACACACAATTTGCGTGGATATGAATATCCGTCGAAAGCGCTATCCGTAAAGAAGTTTACTTAAGTATAACTTCTTTTAAGTACGATTAGATTCAGGCGGCGTCGCGGGCAAACCTCCTGGTTTCCACGGCAGACCGACGCCTGGAACATCCACAAAGTATCACATTGTCTTACCCACAAACACCTAGCCGCACGTTAGTGCTCGCATCACTCTTAACCGTAAAGCGACCATACAACTGCACAGTAGTACACAGCAAATTAATTAACGGGCACAATGTTCAGGCGGCAAATGTCAGCCGAAGCAGAACGACCGCGCGATGATGACGGGCCCGGCGCGGACCGGCGCCAGCGCTCAGGTCTCGCGTCACACGACAGCGCCACCAGGAGCTCCGGCGACCGGCCGGAGACCGGCCATTCCCACCATCGCCAGCGGCACCCAAGGCGTGTGGCGCCACAGCGCCATCTCTGTCCACTTCTGTTACGACAAGACTGGTCCACGGCTGCCGGCAGCGCCGCGCCCGGCGGCGGCCGCCGTCGCAGTCAAAGCTTCCAAGCATTGCCGCTAGGCCGTGTTTCAGAGCACATATTCGGACACCGGCTAGCGAATGCCCAGCTGCTTTTTTCGCTCAGCAATCATCTGCTGGAAGTCTAGTCTGAGAATAAAACAAACCATGGAAGCAAGCGAGGAAGTCGAATCGTGGTGCCGAGGTGCTATCATTGAGGGGAAACTATCGGATCAGATGATATACGTGCACAAAGCAAAATCATGACGAAAACCATGCATGACGAGAAGTGGACGAGAACATAGAAACACAACAAAGCCGCAGTAAAACACAATAAAAGCGCCAGCAGCTGACTAGGACTCATGCCGAAAGGTGAGAAGTTTCGATATTGGCCAAAACTGTACATTTAGGTGTGAAAAACGAACAGAGAACAGCAACGGTGTCTACGAAAGGCACAGGCACGGATTAAGCGCTCAGTGTGCAATCCTAGCCTTCCTCATAGCCCAATTCATTTGGGAAATTCATCGCCACAGACGACTATGCGCAATATCTCTATAACCTTTTACAGCGCGCACACACTGTTAGCCAAGATTAAGAGCTTGAAGTGGCAGAACAGCAGCTCCATATTAAAACCATGTAAACACGACGTTCAAGCAAGCACGCAGGCATTCGTCTGCGTATGCAACCTGTTTATTTGTACGCTCGTGAAAATACAACAAGTTGACATTTAGCAGAGCGTACGCTGTCTTGCAAAGGTATGACACGCAATCAGCACATATTCAGAATGGCTCTTCAATTAGGCGGCGGAAGTCCTCACACTTTCAACACGTCTTTACACTTCCTGACCGGCAACAATACATCCAGCACAATGGAAGCGACAGAGAGAAGCCACAATGCAGGCTTAAAACAATGTCCAATTATACACACCACCTCAGAGAGCAGTTATACCACTGTCGCGCATGCCACCAGGCAGCGCCGCTGCCTGGCGTTTCCTTCCAGTGTCCCGAGCCCTCCCCAACTCAGTACAGGGGAAACGACTGCTCAAAGCAGCCACTGCAGCTGTGACTGCGAGGGCGGAACAAGAGGCGTTGATGGTGGCAGGGAGGCGGCGGGGTGGCCACATGGTCCACCCGCCCTCCCCCGAACGCGCCGTCACCTGCGGCGGGGTACCTGCTGTGGCCCACCCACACCTCCGCCCGACCGCAGGTCACCGCGGCGGGGTATCGCGTGGTCCACCCACACCTCCACCCGACCGCCGGTCACCGCGGCGGGGTACCACGTGGCCCACCCACACCTCCGCCCGACCGCAGGTCACCGCGGCGGGGTATCGCGTGGCCCACCCGCACCTCCACCCGACCGCCGGTCACCGCGGCGGGGTACCGCGTGGCCCACCCACACCTCCGCCCGACCGCCGGTCACCGCGGCGGGGTACCACGTGGCCCACCCACACCTCCGCCCGACCGCCGGTCACCGCGGCGGGGTACCACGTGGCCCACCCACACCTCCGCCCGACCGCCGGTCACCGCGGCGGGGTACCGCGTGGCCCACCCACAACTCCGCCCGACCGCAGGTCACCGCGGCGGGGTATCGCGTGGCCCACCCACACCTCCGCCCGACCGCCGGTCACCAGTGGCTACGAGACATGCGGCGGCGCAACGAATTACCTCAACTGGTTCCGCCCTTTACCTGCAGACTCTTTTTTTATCTTATGATATCTTAGTGTGAAAGCAGAGAGGAGGGATAGTTGTCTAATTGTCACTGAAAACTGGAAGGGGAGAGTGTTAGAAGGGGCCCGTGAGTCTAGACAGAGCTGCAAGGATCTCGCACGAGAATGACGCGGACCAAGCGTTATTATGTCGCTGCTTCGAAAGAGAATGTGCGGCGTACTCCACGTGACTTGTCCTTTGACAAATAGCCAATACTGCAGGAATCACCCACTAGCATGCAGACGACAGTGCGTATGGTGTCTTAATTGACGCCACGAGTCCTAGACACTTCTTTTGGAGACAGCGTCATGTCACAGCGCAATGTCACACTGTCACAAAAATAGTTGCTAGGAGTTGCTCGAGCAAGCGACCTTCGTATTCAGGCAAGGGACCTGAAGTACGAAGCAACGGAAGTGCTGCGAAATACCACCGTTACGATATATCTTGCGACGAGAGGAAACATAACCCCAGCCGAAGGACATGCGTCAGCTAGTTCCATCTTTGAAAAGCATGCCAATTATATACCATTAAGAGAATCTAAAAATGATACGATATTACGATACCCCATTAAAAATAATCTTGCACACTAAATACCAGATAAATGTATCAACCACCCTGTTGTCTGGCTGCACAATCTGGCTGTTGTCTGGCTGCACAATTGGCTGTCTGGCTGTCAAGTTGTCTGGCTGCACAATCGGCACCACGACTGGAGCCCCGCTGGTCGGCCCAATCTGACGCAGTGGTCTTCCACCAAACACGAGTTCCCCCACTCGTCCTCGGTAAAGTCCACCCCATCCCCTCCCCCCCCCCCCCCCAGGCACTGCTTCATCCCGGCAGCAGGAGCGAGCTCGACCCCCACACGAGACCTCACGTGACCGGCGGCACTCACTGTTTGACACGGTCCGGGATGCACACGTGATCCATTGGCACCAGCTGACTGAGCTCGCGCAGGTCAGCGACGAACCGCAGCTTTCGGCTGAATTTGGAGCTGAAAAACATCACTGAGTCAGGCCGGTTCGGCTGGCCGACAATACCAGCAGGCCCGACCAAGGGGCGGCCGCCTGTTCGTCCCGGACTTGGCGTCGTTTGCGTGCCGCCAACTGGAGGAAAGACCACCACCACTTTCCGGAGCCGAGCGCGTTGACGCCGGCGTGCGGTACAGGGGAACGGCCCAACACGCCACACGACCGTGAATCGACAGTGAGCCCTCGGACGGGCATGACGCATGGCGGCGGCGCTCGCAGCTCGCTCGGCATGCGCCAGCCCACGAGACATCGTCGTCAGTACGGGGATGACATCCTCGTCACACCGGCGGAGACCGGAACAGCGGCGTCGTACAAGCCTGATACCATTACCATTACCGCGCGTGGTCCGTTACCTAGCGACGAGCGGGATCTGCAGAAGAAGCCGGTTGATTGATATATAGCGTTGGGGTACCGAACACAGATGAGGGAACGGTTTTTTTAAAGGTAGGCGGCAGTCATCAAACGAGCTGATGAAGTGCGAGGCATCATGACTCCACAAGCTGCATGACGTCATCAAGCTATTATTTGCACGAATGGGCGCGTAGTCGGAACATCACACGCGATTTCTCGACAGCTATGAACATCAATCCAACACCACGGTCCGGTGGGCGGTTCAAAGGGCGTGCACTTCGCGGGCGGGAGCAGGCAGGACGGAGCCAAGGGGGTTACTCAAACAAACACGTCGTCCATCAAACGGCCAACATGGGCGAGGCGCCCGCGGCACCGAGAGTAGGCGGCATCAGGGGTGAGGCCTAGGTAGCCACGGATGGCGGGCGGAGACCAATGGCGCGCCAGTCTCCGGACGTGAGCGCGCGCGGCTCCTGCACCAGTACCTGGCGTGCGCGGAGGCGTGCCGGGCGTCTGATGCGCGTTCCTCCAGACCGGTTGGCGCCGAGGCGGGACGGTTCGGTCAACAGATCACCAGATCCGCCTGAGTTGGTGCAAGAGTTGACGGACCATGCCAGGCCCCTGACTTACCTCATGCGGCTCCCAGACACGCCTGGGGGCGATTCGTGGGCACGGGAAAACTAATGGCACACGACGCGTCGCATAAGATCCAAGCCTACCACCAGTATACCAGCGGCGGCACCAGCACGAGCCGGGCGTCGATGCCCTAAACGGCAGAGCCGAGCAGAGAGCAATTAACATTGAAATTGTGTGTCGTGCCCCTCCACGCGCTCTCCCCACACCACTGCCATTGACCCACTGACTACACCATTGTCAAGGAGCGCGTCGAGTAACTTCAACGACAGCACACAGCAAAAATCACATCAACGGTAGCTTATATCTAGCATCTCCAGGGATGTACAAGAGATTGCATTTATTTAGAGCTAAAGAAAATGCATTAACAATTGTGCCTTCCCAAATTTCGAGGCGCCCTCTGGCATCGCACCTGTAAAGCATGTCACCGTTGTTCGTCAGCTGCTGCTGTATTTTTGTTCTGCCATGTTCGTGTGGAGTGTGGTTTAGTGACACGTGGTTCAGTGTTTCCCCGTCACGTGAGGTATGAACGGCCAACAGCTTTGTAAGGCGCTTCATTCGTTCCCGGTCCTAACATCCTTCACAGTATCAGTTACATAACGGTGGTCAATGCCAGCTCTCATTTCGTTATTTGTTTGCTGTGTTGCCTGCTAAATATTTCGCAGAGAAATTGATGCCTGAAGACCGCAGAGGTGCAATTACGATGGCAGCGTCAAATCGGCAATGCATTCGTTCATCAGGCCCACGAAAGGAAACTTACATCATCTGTAGTGGGCTTGTAGCGCCCATTCAGAAAGACACCGTGACTTTGTAAGAGGCAGAATTTCAAGATGATTGTATATGCGGTGTATATGTATATATATATATATATATATATATATATATATATATATATATATATATATATATATATGTATATATATTGGTTTCTTTCAATCGGCACGCTTTTGATATAAGTTTCCAACGCCTAGGGAAGTGAGCACACCGCCAGGCTGGCTGACACTGCTGTCAGAAAATGCAACGATTAGCGATAACCCTGAAGGCAAGGAAACATCGGGAGAGTCGGACAATCAAGTGCTTTAAAATTTCACAAGGTAACGAGGATATCTGCGAATATATTGAACAAAGAAAACTGCTGGTAGTGCTGCCTTGTTTCTCCGTGCTGCCGCTCCTTGCTTTGTACCACTCCTCCACTGAACTGAACTACCATGTCTGGACTATTCACCTCTCGCGCCAGGTCACTGGTACATTAGCCTCCTTCGACGTGGAAAGCTTGGTTACTAATGTTTCAGCAGACAGCGCATTTGAAATAATGAATGGACCACGTCTGCGGCGATAACAACCATCATCCCCTCAGCAACATTCCCTTTATTGAGCACTGACAAGTATCAAGTCAGGCATTATTTTTTACAGCCAAAAAAAACATTAGCACAACCTGATGTCATTATTCAAGGAAAAAACCTACCAACTGCCATCAAAGTTTAAAATTACACGTCAACCTTAGCAGGTTCACTCATGTAGGTGACCAGTAATGTTACCGAATGTCATGCGACATTAAGGTTAGAAAGGCAAGCAGCTGAGCTGAGAATAGGCCTTGGTGACCGAGCAAAATTAAGGAAAGGCATTTGCATGCAATATGTTGTGATATTTAAAACCCAGTAAGCACAGCTTGCATTCCAAAACGCAGAACACTTCGAGAAGGAAGATGTGTCTAGAAATCTGGATGAGTACCACAAGCTAATGAACAACACCATCGCCATCTATAAACGTGGTATTGGTGCCAGTAGCGCCACCTCAGTTAGTGTTGCAGCGCCTGTGCAAGATAGCTTAGGGTTCAAAGCTGAGGCAATGAGCTTCAAAAACAAACGTAGCATGTGAGAGGACACACCCTTGGCCTGATTTTGTAAGTGTTTTAGCCGTCTGTGCTTTCTCAATCTGCCCAGAGGCGGCCTCTGAAAAAGGCCCTTTCCTATGGACTCACAGTGCGGTGGCTTGTTGAGGCGCCTCGCATTGGCGTCACGGTGTGGGTTGCTAAATTAACTTGGAGGCCCCTGAATGGGCCCTGAATCACATCCTACAAGGGCCAGATGACCACTTCACCGTGACCTTGATGTTCAATAATTTGTGACGTTGTTTGGTTGACGTGCTGCCCCTTCAACCATTACATCCGAATGAGGTGATCGATGCATTGCATATGAGGTCAAGTTATAGCGCGAGATAGCAACAAAATAATCATATGCCCGGTTCATTAAAGTCCAATGCATAATTTCCTATGCTATCGACATGACACACACGCCAACTGACGTATTTCACGCCATATTTTGTCACATCATCTCATGTTGAAAGAGCGTCATAACCGTAATTCCTAGGCAATAATTCTCGAAGCATTATATGCTGCATTTTACTGATAACATGCATAGGCAGTTAGCGACCATTGCAAAGCAATCTATAGAGACCAGACAAGACAATGTCTGCTCCGGCCTGATATTTGAAAGCACGACCCTTAAAGGGAATGTTCTACATTTGAAGATATTGAAATAAGCATCAGACCTGATGGGGAAGGGCTTACTTGTAGGAATTGACAGGATTACGAGGTTCAAAACGACCCTACATGGCAAAATTTCAAAGTTTTTACAAATGCGTCCAGTTATGTCATCGTTTGATGGCGTCATAGAATCGTTTTGGGACGCCAGTAATGCCTGACAGCATCTGGCAGCCAGATCTAAAGAATACCTCGAAACGCACAAAAGCTGATTCCAGTCGGCCATTCTCGTCGCGGGTAATGAGTCGGGTGGCGGGTTAGTGGATGGCTAGTTTGTGGATTTTTTGTTTTGGTTCTGGTCGTAAGAAAAGCTTTGGTGGACTGTTTGCCGTGCGCGACGTAGCGATCGCCAGCTCTTATGGCAGATTATTAATATCAAAGCACGATATGCTGTGAAACCTACCATATAGTGTCACAAATCTCTTACCGAAACATGCCAAGGACTGTTGAGGATGTCATTATATGTTGCTGTAGTCCTAACATTGATATCATGTGACGTGCACGATAGTTGCTTTTTTATCAGTTGTAACTGGAAATACAGTAGCGTACAACAATAATAAATTTGTAGCATTGCTATGAATCGATTGCCAAAGCATTGTTATTGCCGTGGTAAATCTGGTGGGGTTGAGCTGGTAAGGATGTCTTTGCTGTCTAGGAATATTTATGCAAATACTTATTAACCTTGATATAAGCATTGTGGTGCAACGACATTCGTGCTGGTGATTGTTCTTTGGCGTTGTTAACTTAGTTGTTACCAGTCATTCATAAATAATAGGCTGTTATCTCATAGGCTTGACATAGAGTAGTCAAACCATGTGGTACATTGTGCAATGACACAGGTGAACATCGTCATTGTGGCACTACTTCAGTGTTGTACTGTGTCATGACATAATGAGCAGCGACATGATTTTTGTACTGCAATCCCTGCTGCTTTCATAATCAATTCCATCATGAGGTGGCGCAAGCGTTCATTACTGTTTTGACTCCGCATCTGACATATGAGGGTCCAAAAATATGATATAATATACCAATCGCTTTTTGCAAAGTACAAAACCAAAAAATGACATCACTTGCTCAACCTGTTCTGAGAATCCACAAAACATGGGTGAAAAGGATGCAAACACATCCCCCGTTTCCACAGCCATGCAACATGCTACAGCCATCTGGCTGCTTCACTAACAAATAACAAAAAAATATTACATTTACCGAAATGGCACTGCACACCTACTAACCCTGAACAAGGCTGGGAACATGATAAGTGCATGTAGGTATGGTTGCTGTGCGAGCACCGAGTACAGCGCGCGAGAAGTAGTATGTAGACCGAACGGTAGATGGCAGAGCGTCTCGCGGAGTACAGAAATACAGTCTAGTTCCGACCGCCGACTCGTGTGTTCATTCGCGGAGACAGACTCGAACATGACGCAGCCGACAGGATCAGTGGGAATCGATCCCGCCTCGGTTCCCCTGCCGGACGACATAGCCGACCCTGTGACTAGTGCCGTGCCCCGGGGAACGCGACTCGTGCCAGACTCGATGGCAAAAGATGCCAAACCGGAACGATTGGAGCTGACCGGTGACCGCGTAGTGACGTGCCGCATGTGGCGACAGAGATGGGACGACTACGCGATGTTGTCGGACTTGGGTAGCAGGCCGCCAGCCCTGCGGCTGGCGATTCTCCGGTCGTGCCTCTCGGACGAGGTCCTGATAGTCGTGGCCAACTTCGACATCCCTGCTCCCCAGCGATCGGGCCTCTCCGTCGTCCTCTCGCACCTGGACGGCTACGCCCGCGGTCAGGCCAATGAGGTCATTCAGAGGTGCCCATTTAATATGAGCACCCAGCAGGAGGGCAAGTTATTTAAGGATTTCTCCACCCGCCTCCGTGACTTCAGCCGTGAGTGCGGATTCTGCGATGCCTGCCGTGACAGCCTGATCAGGGACCGTATAGTCGTGGGCCTGCGCGACCCGGCGACAATCAAACGATTGTGCGCCGTCCCACTCCTGCCATCGCAGCAGGCAATCCAGATCTGCCTCTCCGAGGAGGCTGCGACGCGTGACGTCACGGAGATCATCGGCGGCGGCGTCGACGCCGTGTCAGCGTGCCGCGCCCCGGTCGGCCGGCGCGCCGGCTGCCCTTCGGACCCAAGGACTCCGCGCGGTGTCGGGTTCCCGTCGCTGAGCCCCACCCTCCCCGCCGAGCGTGGGGTGGGGGCGCCTGCGAGCCAGAGATGGACTCCGCGCGCCCGGTGTGCAGAAACTGCGGGCACCCGTCATGTACGATATGGCTGCGTATCGGGCGTGCTGCCACTGCGGCAGAACGGGTCACATCTGCAGGATGTGCCGCAGCGCGCGCCAGTCACATGAGGCCTCTGCCTCTTCGGTTACGCTCGCGACCGCATCAACAGGATCCGCACCGATTGTCAGCGTGTCCGTGTCAGGACGTAAGACGGCCAAGATGACGGCGCTCTTGGACACCGGAGCCGACGTGTCAGTCGCTGGGATAGACTTTGCTGAACTCATTTACGAGATGAACGATAACCTCCAGCCGCCGTCGACCCATCCCCGCGCTGTGGCCACGTGACGCGCTCGCGCGGGAGTCTGCCAGTCCGAATCACCCTGGGTGACGTAACGGTGTCTGACACGGTGCATATCATCTCAGGAGTGCCACGACTCCTCCTCTTGTGGCGCACTGCCGTCCGTCTTCGTATTGTACCGGCCAATTACCCACGGCAGATAAATGCAGTCAGTCGGGTTGCCGGACCGCCCGGCACAGCCGCTTGTCGGCCGCCGCCGCCCCACCCAGCCGCGGCTGAGACGCGCGCGCCGCGCCGCAGCCAGCCCTCCCCTGCCGAAACCGGAGACGAGACGGGACGCCGCGAGCGCCCGGCAGGGGGAGGGACCGTCGGACGGCCGACCTCCGACGACGGAGACGGCGTAGACGGGCCGGCCTGCCCGTCCCCAGCGCACCACACCGCCCGATCGGTGCGACCCTCTACGGTCCCCGTGCAGCACGCAGCGCCCCAAACAGCTTCAGAGCTGCCTAACGATCATATCTCTTCCGACGTGACCGAGAATGCAGCGCCACTTCACGAGTTTTCCGACGTGTTGGAGGGCAAAGTATGAACCATGCCAGGAGAAGAATACCAAATCCATCTGCGAGAAGACGCCACCCCCTTCGCCGTGCGCTCGCCACGCAGGGTGCGGAAGCTTTGAGAGAGCCCCTGCGCAACGAGCTCGAAAGATTCGAGCGTGACGGTATCATCGAACCCGTCACGGAGCCAGCTGAGTGGTGCGCGCCCATCGTAGTGGCCCCTAAGAAGGACGACATGGGCATTCGACTGTGTGTAGACCTTTCAAAGCTGAAACGGTCTGTGAGGCGGGAGCTGTACCAATCTAACACGCCCGCTGAGTGTGTCGCATCCGTCACAGCGTCGGACGCTAAATGGTTTAGCGTGTTTGATGCCACCAAAGGACACCACCAGTGCCCTCTAGACGAACACAGCCGAAACCTGACGACGTTTATTACACCAGTCGAGTGCCACCGCCACCACAATCGGCGCATGGACGATTGCTTAAGGAACGTGGACGGCATCCAGCGTGTCGTGGACGACGTCATCATCTTCAGCAAGACGCAAGAAGAACACGTCGCCCGAGTCCGGAAGTTTTTGACGAGGTGCCGTGACCACGGGGTCTCCCTGAACCCCTCCAAGACGCAACACATGAAGACCGGTGCCAAATTCGCCGGCTTCATCGTGTCCCGAGACGGCCACGTGCCCGACCCGGCCCTGACGAACGCCATAGCGGCGTTCCCGGCACCGAAATCGCTCACTGACCTCCGGAGCTTTTTCGGCCAACCAAGTGGCGCCATTCAACGAAGAGACGGCTAAGCTGCTGGAACCGCTGCGTCACCTACTGAGCCCAAAGAGAACCTTCATCAAAGACACCTGTCACGAGGTGACATGTGACTCCAGGCGTCGAGAGAGGCGCTGTCGTCCGTCCGCACTTTAGCGTACTTCGACCCGACAAGGCCGACGAGGCTGTCTACGGACGCCAGCCGTCTCCAGGGGCTCGGGGTTTCTGCTGCAACAAAAACAGCCGAACGGTACCTGGAAAGAAGTGCGGGCCGGGTCGCGCTTCCCCACCGACACCGAATCTCGGTATGCTAGAATGGAACTAGAACTGCTGGCAGTCGCCTGTGCGGTAAAAAAGTGCCCCCTTTTCGTCTCTGGCATTCCACACCTGGACCTCGTCGTTGGTCACCGCCCTCTCGTGCCCATCATCAACAACAAAAACCTCGACAAAATCGAGAACCCGCGACTGCAAAGACTGCGCGAAAAAATATCCGACGTCAGCATGACTGCGTCGTGGTGTCGAGGCAAGAGCCACCTGGCGGCTGACGCGCTCAGCAGGTCACCAGTCGACCCGCCCACCGATGACGACGAGCTGGCGGAAGATGACACCGCCCCCACCACCGCCACCGTCGCTGCGCGGGCGATCGACGCGTCGCACCTCGACCTCCGACTACGGGACGTGCTGGAGGCGGCAGATGGCGACGAGGAAGCCCAGCTCCTACCCGAGGCAGTCACGAACGGCTTCCCTCGTCAAAAAGCCGACCTCCCGTACCAAATTCGCCCCTACTGGGCAGTGCACGACAAACTGACATTTGAGGACGGTCTCGTGCTTCACGGGTGCCGCCTCGTGATCCCTCGATTTTTATTCAACGAGGAGGGGGCGAAAACTATTTTCAGTAAGCCTGGATGGGGATCGTTCCGAATATGAAGAAATACAAAGGCACACAAGGAAGCTCGGTGGCGAGTAGATTTCTGCGTGCTTGGAACCCTGGCTATTTTTGAGGTGACCAAGCATCATTCACCTGGCGGCTGACTACGAGCTAAGGTTTCCAGCTTTGCCGCTAGATGACTCGGAGTAAACCTGACGTCATCCTGAGCACGGTGAGGTCGCGCGTTGGAGAGGGGACTGCTCCCAAGTTGAGGAGGCCACCGCCATTTTCAGTCAGCATCCATGAGACTAACTTTTAGGTTGCAGAAAGTTGGGGAGACAGGCTGTTGGAAGTTTGTTCGTGAGTATATTTTGGCGTGTTGAAAAACCATAAGCTGTTTTTGGGCCGCGTTCGACCTGTCATCAGCACGTTTGTCAGCACCTATAACGGCCCAATATTCACCCTACGTTATGTCACGTGACCACGAAGTCACATGGCTGTTACGTGATGTGCCGACTGACGATAATGCGAGAATTGTTTGTCAGACCGTCAGCATGGAGAGAAAGCGCCACCAGATTTAACACGCGCTCGGGTGGCGGTGGGAGTCGAATTGACTCCCCCCCGTACGTTTTTCCAGAATGGTTTCCGAATGGTGCGGCGTATCCGCGCCAAATTTGGCATGGCTTTATACAATTAAATAGCGAATTGTTTTACATCAAAAAATTAAGTGTACCTTGTAAGGTCGCTGACATATCGCAGGCCAAAGTCAGGGCACGGTTTCAGCGAGAGCAATTTCTAGGGAACCGTCCGATCTGATACAATAAAAGAGTGCTTGACGAAAGCATGCATCTCTGAGATGCTTTCTCAGGCACTACAAATATTGAATGAGCAAACTACGTTGACCTAAGGTCAGGTATGAAGGTCAGACCAAGGTCACAACCAACCTGATTTATTACTCTTTGGCTTCCTGTATTGGATAGTTTGTGGTGCTCATTTCAAAATTATTGACAGCAGTAACCTCCTTATACATCTTCCATTGACTTTTTTGAGTTGAGAAAAGGTCATTGACCCAATATGACCCAGATTGACGTTTTGTTTAATGAACATGCTGCCTAGCGTTATCTTTGCCGCTTATTTAAATGCAAAACTCAGAGTGGTATTCTATGATTTTGGTCACCAAGACCCTCAAAAGGTGAAACACGAGCACTGACCTCAAATGCGTGGCCAACCTAGTATGTTCAACCAACCAACAATGGGGACTTTGGTGGCCAACCTAGAACTTGACCTCATTTAACCTTGTTTGACGTGAAGGTCATAACTTAGGAAGCTCAAACTTTGACCTAAATGAGTTCACGTACAGGTCCAGACACCCTTTGAATTTGGTATCTCAAGCTTTCTGAAATCCCGAGATCTCAGCTGGGTTTCATTTGACCTCCACCCCACCCACCCGAGCGAAGTGTACGTAGCCGGCCAACCAGGTGCGTGTTAAAATCAGTCTGAAGTGGTAGTTTCATTTGGCAGCTCTTGCGTTGGCGAATACGTTTGGTGGGGTGGGGCACTTGTCTGTAATTTTGGGGGACATGTGACGTGAGATGGAGGGAATTTAAACGCCATCTGTAGCCACGAAAAGGTGAGTGGCACTGATTGGTGTGATGCCGGGTTACATTGCCCAGTCAATTAATAATGTTAAAGCAAGCATTTAAAATGTGAGGGAAATACTGAAACGAATTGAAAATGAAAACAAGCACTCAACATTTGAGTGGGGTATATGATGGCAATACTGGAGCAGAAGCCACACTTCCAAAGACCACTTTGTACATGGTGTGCCTTCGGTAAGCCCGAATTGGTGTCTGGTCTCAAGTAAAAGGTAAATGAAGAAGGGAAAGTAAAGTTTAAAAAACTTTCCGTCAGCCACACATAGACCGCACCGGCAGCTCGTATCGCATCACGCATTCCAGCTGACAATTGTGCTGACTACAGATTGAGCGGGGCCTTGTTGTGTCCGTACACCAGTCACCTGGCGGCTGACGAAGGGCTATAGTTTTAGACTTTGCCGCTAGATGACACTGCTTGACCCTGGTGCCTTTCTCGGGTAAGCTTCGCGCTGAGCGCTAATCAATCGAATACGATCACGCGTCATGTGCTGAGAAACGATAACTTGGGAAAAAATATTCCATGGGTCTCGACCGGTAAAGAAAAAATGGATATTGCAGAATACCTATGACCGTAAAAAATTTGTTATTTTAGTAGCATTAAAGTTTAAGAAATGATTGAGCCAGACATTAATATGGAAGGTGAAATTTGTGTCGGAACTGCCGTGTTCGATGATCAAATATGCAGATGATTTGCTAGTAGACACAAGTCACGAACTAGTTCAGATGTTTGCAATATTTGAGTGTTTGATTATCGCGAAAAGTTTGTTAAAATGTGCTGCTAACTTATAACGGAGCATCAGTTGCCGCCAAGGTGAAGAGCCTGCAGAACAGGACGTTTGGCATGGCATTGATGAGGTGATATTTTTGACAGGTCGGTAACACAAATGGAGAGAAAATTACACCACTTGAAACTGTATCTTATTCGCGTCGTTGCAGCATTGCAAACTATATCTTATCACAATGATCAATGTATGGTGAAAGGTTTTAGGCGATTTTCGAACTTAAGGTGCCATGCGGTCGCTAGCACAACTGAGGTCCATGGCATACAATCAGCAAGTTCATTGCTGGATCATTTCAGGTGACCGGCGTGCACCAAATGTGTGGTGTCAACTCCTAGCATGTCGATTCCGCTGCAGGCTGATGCCAATATCAGTTTCGTCGCCTAAACGCCCTGCATTTTTGCTTCTCGAAATAATCTTTCGCGAAGCCCAAATAAGCGATATTATATTTGAAAACAACAGTGAATACCGAGAGCTACTGATACTAGTCCAATGATCAGAGAATCCTGACAATTTGTTCCTGGGAGGCCTGCGGCTACCAAAGGTCTGCATATAACAAAACACTACTCAAAATCGCCAAACACAAAAATTCGGAGGTCGTATGGTGACAAAACTGCTTTTAAACGAAACAAGAACAAAGTATGAGATTGCCACAAACTCTGTACGGTGACAATTTTTTCTTATAACTCCATCAGCAATGGTCAAATCAGTCAGCTTGTATTCCATGACTTAGAAATCATCGTGGGTTGTGAGCGGAAAGGTGGCACCCGCTGGAAGGTGGGCCAAGCTCATCGTCTGACCCGCCTCGTTGCGGGCGATTGCCTGCAGCACTTTGCCATGCAATTTTGTGTCTCCTTTATGTCCTCCAGAGCGGTAAGGATAGGCTCCAGTAGGTTCATCGACTTGCCTGGAACAAAGGCCAAACACTTACAGCCTGGATGAAACTCGAGTGATATGGAGCGCGCAGCTGTCGTCTGTGAGAATGCACAGTAGATCCACGTCAGTTTTAGCTCCGACCGTGATTAAAAAAGATGCAACGTTTACTGTTTAACCTATCGGTAGACCTACCGTGATGTGCTGGTTCGTCGTTGGCTGTCGACTTGCTTGTCTGTCGCCGGTTATCTCTGTATGCCTCCGGTCGTTTCTCGTCGGCATGCAATCCAGAGGGAACTGGGATACCATGTCTATGTTTCGTTTACTGAGAGGAGAATGTTCAACATGGTGTTCCTCATCCGACATCGGCCTAAATTCCTCTCCGGTTGTCAATGCTGCACCCAGGTCAGAAAAGGCAATCCTCCCCCTCGTAAATTCGCCAAGTGCATGCCATCTTTCACATCCGCGGCGCGCATTGTCCTTTCACGTCTTTGTTGAATGCACGCGCTGAGGCATCTCAGATGAGTGCACCCAGCCCAACATTGAAATTTCTTGACCGGGTCAGGCCTTCCTGGAGAATCACCTCCAACTCTTCCACTAAATCATGTGAAAAAAATCAGCGACTGATTACGGTTTGCTGTTACCGGAGTACACTGCAATGGTGAACACTCTCTTCTCAGGTAGCTCGCTGACAAGTCGAGGAATTTGTCACAAGCTTTCCCTTGAACTCCTAAACCGATGCAGTCCATCTATATTTAAATCGAGCGTGAGGGAATCCACGCCAAGTGCTGCCAGTGATTGGCCAATGGCCGTGCGAATGCCGTTTGCAACTACAAGGTAGTGATATTTGCCACCTGCTAAGCTCTTACTGCAATAAAGCGATACATTGTTCCTTTTAACGATACCGGTTGTGATAATGTTTTTTTGGCTGTAAAAAATAATGCCTGACTTGATACTTGTCAGTGCTCAATAAATGGAATGTTGCTGAGGGGATGATGGTTGTTATCGCCGCAGACGTGGTCTATTCATTATTTTAAATGCGCTGTCTGCTGAAACATTAGTAACCAAGCTTTCCACGTCGAAGGAGGCCAATGTGCCAGTGACCTGGCGCGAATAATGGCCCAAGAGGTGAATAGTCCAGAAATGGTAGTTCAGTTCAGTGGAAGAGTGGTACAAAGCAAGAAGCGGCAGCACGGAGAAACAAGGCAGCACTACCAGCAGTTTTCTTTGTTCAATATATTCGCAGATATCCTCGTTACCTTGTGAAATTTTAAAGCATTTGATTGCCCGACTCTCCCGATGTTTCGTTGCCTTCAGGGTAATCGCTAATCGTTGCAGTGTCAGCAGTGTCAGCTAGACTGGCGGTGTGCTCACTTCCCTAGGCGTTGGAAACTTTTTTCAAAAGCGTGCCAATTGAAAGAAACCAATATCTATACACCGCATATACAATCATCTTGAAATTCTGCCTCTTACAAAGTCACGGTGTCCTCCTGAATGAGCGCTACAAGCCCACTACAGATGATGTAAGTTTCTTTCGTGGGCCTGATGAACGAATGCATTGCCGATTTGACGCTGCCATCATAATTGCACCTCTCCGGTCTTCAGGTATCAGTTTCTCTGCGAAATATTTAGCGGGCAACACAGCAAACAAATAACGAAATGAGAGCTGGCATTGACCACCGTTCTGTAACTGATACTGTGAAGGATGTTAGGACCGAGAACGAATGAAGCGCCTTACAAAGCTGTAGGCCGTTCATACCTTAAGTGACGGGGAACCACTGAACCACATGTCACTAAACCACATTCCACACGAACATGGCAGAACAAAAATACAGCAGCAGCTGACGAACAACGGTGACATGCTTTACAGGTGCGATGCCAGAGGGCGCCTCGAAATTTGGGAAGGCACAATTGTTAATGCATTTTCTTTAGCTCTAAATAAATGCAATCTCTTGTACATCCCTGGAGATGCTAGATATAAGCTACCGTTGATGTGATTTTTGCTGTGTGCTGTCGTTGAAGTTACTCGACGCGCTCCTTGACAATGGTG
>NW_023596746.1:52003604-52034476 GCF_011947565.3 Pollicipes pollicipes | reverse complement strand
GCATGCCTTCAACATAACAATTTAAACGTAATGTAATGATTTTGTCCGCTCATTTAGATCAGTCTAGACCAAAGTCATGCCATAACGCCAGGACGACTTCAGTTACAACTGCGTTAGGGGCCATGGATAAATGCCTATTCTGTAAATGAATTGCGTGCAAGGTTTATGTGTGGTCGTATCTGCAACTGCTCCAACGGTAAGAGCGTTCATTGCAATTGTCGAAGGGCGGGACCACCAGCATCGTCTCGCTTGCATAGGATTATGTCGCCGCAGACTCACCCTGCGGTCGAGTTTCTCAGTTGTCGGCGCAGTATCACATGCCTGCCGCCGTCATCAACTACAATGGCCGCCCCTGTACCCACCCGCGAACAATAAACCAACTCGAATTCAGTTGGTAGCCTGTTTCCGGGGAACTCAGTTGAAATCGCCGGGAGCGACAGGGTCCGATACCTGCCAGTCATACGTGCGATTTCAACAGCAAAACCAAGGTGATGTAGATGACTTTGTGGACTGGAACATGCATATCGTTGGTGATTGGGAGCTGCCTTGTCACCGACGCCACATTTTTTCCTTTCTCCTCTCCTTCTTACCTTCCCGCCCACTTTCCTTAATCCTTGAGTTCCCCCCCCCCGCCGACTCGCCGAATGTGCACCAGCGTGTTGACCAGGTGGGGCGTGCGTTGACACTCAGGCAGGAATACGCTTTTCGCGTGTGTAGGGGAGACGGGATGTACAAGGACCATGCTGTCGGAAGCATGTTGCAAATCCTGAGCAACCATGAATGTGGCATATCCACATGCTGCGACTGTTGCGTATTTGTCCTTGATTTGATACCGTTAACTTGCATAGATGTCCTCATTTATGGTGTTATTCTTAAGTTACTGATTTTCAGTCTTTATTCTGTCATTGCTCGTACCACTGCCCAAATTGCTGTATAATGTTGCACGAAACGTGGTTCGTGATGAAAATTTGCGCTCAACGCATTAACTTGGTTCAAGGCCAACTGCTGTCCGCTCATGCCACGAATCGTGCTGATACGACAGACACGAATAATTTTATGATCAGATTTTCCTTGACCTTGAACACTGCTAGGCAGATGAGATGGCGGTGTTCATGTGACGTTTTTTTAAGCGTCATGCATGTCTGTGTGACCTAAAATAGTCCACACAACTTCGTGGGAGTCAAGCACAGAAACAAGAGAGGTATAGCTACTAAAAAGGGTATACCTTTTGAACTGAACTGAATGATCCTCAAAATAGCTCTCCGAGTTAAACACCTCAGTTAGATACGGAACACTTCTTTTAAGTTTGCACTGGATACTGGAAGAAGATAGCTGGACTTTCGATCAGCGTGAGTCCAGCGATCAGTCTTAATCTGAAGGCATTCGATCCAAATCCGCGGGAGTTCGGTTACATTTGAATATGCACTCGCTCTCTTCAGGAAAATCCTGGTTCCATACCGGCGTTGACTGAGATCGATTTCGTACTATTGAGACCGGGAGTCTATGTTACATCAACAGCGGCAGAGCTCCCGGAGCCAATAGCGCCGTGTTCTCGAACAGCGAAGCAAATGAAAACGGCTTGTCTAAGATAACGGCGTCCAAAGCCTTATAAAGCCCCCGTTCTCGACTCAAAGTAGTATTTTGCTAACCAAGCTCGCGGAAATTCAACGAAAGAACATTGCGCAATGTTGCAGCAAGGTAAAGCTAGGAGTCCAAACCACGTGTAACCAGCAGTATGGCTCATTGGCTTGAGTTTCACCATACAAGGTGGCGCTAATGGCTTTAGCGGTTACATGCGTCAGTGCATGATCAAACTACAACTGCGCGTTAGACTCACACTGCTGTTACGCTAAGGCTCAGCATGCTTATACGACTGACGAGCAATGCGCTTGGTCAGATGTCAATTCGATAATCTTGCGGATGCCGGCGCGGTCATAACGTCACATAAGGAAGGATAATGTTACGGAAAACCCGAGTTTGGCTGGCTGACCTTTCCAATCGCGTGATGACGTGACGAGGCACGGGTTCGATGTTAATAGCATTACAGTTAATGCCTCCTGCACCCTGCAGTGCGACGCGGTCGGCGGAACTCCCAGCCGAAAACGTCCGGTGTTTTCCCGTCGGACTGGTATAAAAGATATCCGTGGCACCGAGTCGTCACACATCAGCCATGAAGCTCCTCGTGTTCGCTGGTTTACTCCTGTTGGCCGTCTCTGTGACGGCGAGTGGTTGGCTCCCGCAGTGCTACGGCGCCTATAATAACCATAATTGTGGTTATAATAACTACGACGAGTGCCAGAATGACTACGACTGCCAGAAAATCGGCAAGTACACTTGCTGTGTTGGTTCGTGCCACAACGAGTGTCGCTGAGGGTGGCTGGCCGGCACGCCGAGATGCAGTGAAGCCCTGAGGAAAACAACGAACACCATGGAGGAGAAGAACGAACGACACGACTCAGCATCAGGACCAGGACGAGCTCTCTTGTCCGCTCTTCAGGTGCCGCGAGACTCCTCTGGCACACGTCTAACCACATCTCTCGGATTGATGTGCCAGTTCAAGAAGGTGAAGAAGGCAACACTTCGCGTTTAAGGACGATGGAAACATGATCCAAGCATAAAGGTTCTTTCTTCTTTATTACGTCTGTCGCCCTTTACTGTTGCGTGAATAAATAGCAATTCCCAGCCCACCGTTTGCTTTTGAGAAGGCTATGGAGTGTGAGCTTCGGTACAACTTCCGGGCTACAATGAGTGCACTTGGATACTGCGTACACGATCCTGATTCAATTTCGGTAAGATAGAAATCGTGATAAGTCGTGAAATACGCGAGTACCAAACAGATGATTCTATGTCCAAAGCTCGTGGACCTGGTGGACCCAATCATTAACCAACCAGCAACCAGAACCGGGGAACAATCCGGAGGCAAGCTTCTTGCCTCGGGACCACGGAGAACGAATGTTCCCCGTTCGGCTGCCTGAAATATTTAGATCCAGGCGAGTACACGCATGACTAGAGCTCTAACATAACGAATGATCACAGCTTGTTCAAGCGAAAACGGGAAATTACTATTATAGCCAAATGAAAAAGAAGTGAAATACTTTAAAAGCCTTACAGACAAAAGACGTACAGGGCAAAAAGGTCACAAAAAGGCCGATGACTTTCTTGACCTTAGAATATAATTGGCATACCATAAAATACAATTGGCATTTGGCGGAAAATGAAGGGCACCGGCGGTTTGTGTCATGCTGTCATTTATTGCGTAATTTTTGTCAGTTTGTTTAATATAAAGTTAAGACAGAATTGATCTCGTATATACATATATATATATATATATACATATATATATATATATATATATATATATATATATATATATATATTTATATGTATGTATGTATATGCGGCTGTAGATATGCGTAAGAAAAACATGCACATAGCAAAGGGCGGGTCATATTCGGTTTTTTATTTTCGGGGTCTCTTTTATCGTCATGGGTCCTTTGTCAGCCCTGTGACGCCCGCCCCCCCCCCCCCCTACCAAAGCTCTGGGTGCGCCTCTGTCTGTAAGTTATCCCCAATAGCCTAGCACCGTGAAGAGAATGATTATTTCTTTCAAAATGAGATCACGATTACTGGATCTACAGGTTTTGAACCTGACAACTGGTGACGCACTCATGGAGGACTAAATTTTATGCTGGATAAGGCGTCTTATCGTTTAGATTACTGGCCTGATGCAACTTCCCGTAATCACATGGCCTCGTATGGGACGAAGGTAAACCGGGGAAATTTTGTAGCTACTTCTGTTCGGTGCCAAGCATTTCAGTAGTGGTTAATTTCATACCCTCACAAAATCCATTGGTGCTGTTGCCGTTGTAGATACGGGTCTCCCCAAATTTATAGTACGGCATAAGCTCGCGTAACAAAGTTAAAGGCGTGTAAAGGTACTATTTTTAGCTGATCCACATCGCTAAGGACTTTCTGCGCAGAATTGGGCGGCAGTGTGTTGTGAAACAAGAATATGGCGTTTACCCCTCATTATTGTCTCTCGATGAAATCAGTTGAGACTCGCAGTTCGACATGGTTTTGCGTCCGCCAACATACAGCGCCTGTTCGACATTTGAAGAGTCTGGGTTCGTTCGATCATTTTATTGCAAAAGGGTCTGGAGCGTAAGATGAAGTTTCAATTACTCCATCCCGCAAACGACCCAGATTCAATCCCTGTGCGCAAGCCTAACGCGTACACAGCAAAAGGAAGCATCTCCCGTGGCGGCCGCCAGCCCCCTGGGGCAGCGTAGGCGCTGAAGCCGCAGCTGGCTACCCAGACAGATGCATGACTATGGCTTGTGCATTTTTTATTTGCATGCGCTCTCAAACTAATCAAGCTCTCCCTGATAAGGTCAATGAGGTGGAGAATACCATCGAGGTGCCTCCACCCCCCCCCCCCCCCCCCCCGCTTCCTAAGGTTTTATAGAATGTCTTTCTGGTACGTTGTCTAATTGTGTCCAAATGTTCTGTGTCATCTGGTGTATTCATTACGCGTACATGAACACATAAATGCGTCCATCGCATCTGGCTTGTGAAAAGCAACAATTTAACAGCACTGCACGGCAGTCTTCGGCCGTCACGGGCAGCGGGCGGCAACCGACAAACCAGGCGTCCTGGGCGTTGGCTACGTCGACTGATACAGTGGCAACGCTATGCATTATATATATATATATATATATATATATATATATATATATATATATATATTTATTTATTTATTTATTTATGTATATAACTACATGATCCAAATACACAAAACCGGATCCAATATGCGCAGAATAAAGCAGCTGACACCTTTGTGTAACGTTCATGGCTGGTAGGTCGCGTCGTCTCCCCGCCACTGAGTAATTAATTAATGGATACCCATTTGGCCAGCAGGGGCAGTTTCGGGCCGAACGAACGGGTTCCTCACTGTTCCGCTGGTTGGATGGAGGGGAAGGGGGGACGGATTAGGTTCCATGTCCCGGCACGCTTCCTAAATCTGGTGAGTGCGCACCTTGGACGCATGGTTCCGATGCGTAGAAGGCAGGTGACACCTTCCCGACTACATCGTGCGACTACCATTTGGCCTGGACGCGAAGGCTCCGATGCATCTCTGTGTGTCTTGATGCGGACAGCATGACGCCTCGCTTGTCCACTGCTACAAACCTTTTGGTTTTATTACTTCTTGCTCTGCCTCTGGCATTTAGTAAATATGTCATTATGTAGTATCGTGTTGTCCACCTGTAGCGTATTTCTATTTTACACATGCTTTTCATCCGGTACATCGCTATATATGCACCGAAATTATTAGTTCGTTCGGGGCTGTAATCTTTCTGCATATGGCCCGCATCTCATACATGGACAGGATTGTCGTTTTTTGGAGTGGAGTTACTGTTCTGTCAAGCTGCTCACCTAATAATGGTGGTAAGTTCGAAATGTCGCATGTCTATGTCACGCGTTCAACATTTATCCAATTTTAGGGGTTTAAAGTGTCAATTATGCCGCAAACTTCAAGTTTAAAATTATACGTCAACCTTAGCAGGTTCACCCATGTAGGTGACCAGTACAGTTGCCGAATGTCATGCGACATTTAGGCTAGAAAGGCAAGCAGCTGAGCTGAGAATATGCCTTGGTGACCGAGTAAGATTAAGGAAAGGCATTTACATGCAAAATGTTATGACATTTCAAACCCAGTAAGCACAGCTTGCATTCCAAAACGCAGAACACTTCGAGAAAGAAAAACTGGACGAGTATCACAAGGCAATGAACAACACCAGCGCCATCTATAAACGTGGTATTGGTGCCAGTGGCACCACCTCAGTTAGCGTCGCAGCGCATGTGCAAGATAGGTTGGGTTTCAAAGCTGAGGCAATGAGCTTCAAAAACAGACGTAGCATGTGAGAGGGCTCACCCTTTGCCTGACACTGTCAGTGTTTCAGCCGGCTGTGCCTTCTCAGTCTGCCCAAAGGCCGCCTGTAAAGAAGTCCCATTCCTATGGACTCACAACGCGGTGGCTTGTTCAGGCGCCCCGCGTTGGCGTCATGGTGTGGGTTGCTAGATTACCTTTGAGGCCGCTGAAGGGGCCCTAAATCACATCCTACAAAGGCCAGATGGCCATTTCACCGTAGCCTTGGAGTTCAACAATTTGTGACGTTGTTTGGTTGGCGTGCTACCCCTTCAACCATCAATTCCGAATTAGGTGATCGATGCATTGCATATGAGGCCAAATTATAACGCAGGATAGCAACGGAATAATCATATGCTCGGTTCAGTCAAGTCCAATGCATAATTTCATATGCTATCCGCATGACACATACGCCAACTGACGTATTTCACGCCATAGCTTGTCGTGTCATATCGTGTTGAAAGAGCGTCATGACCGTAATTCCTACGCAATAATTCTCGAAGCATTAAATACTGCATTTAAATGATAACATGAATAGGCCGTTAGCGACCATTGCAAAACAATCTATGGAGACCAGACAAAACAATTTCTGCTCCGGCCTGATATTTGAAAGCACGACCCTTAAAGGGAATGTTCCACACTTGAAGATATTGAAATAAGCATCAGACATGATGGGAAAAGCCTTCTTGTAGCTATTGATAGGATTACGAGGTTCAAAACGACCCTACCTAGCAAAATTTCAAAGTTTTTACAAATGCGTTCAATTATGCCATCGTTTGATGGCGTCATAGAATGGTTTTGGGACGCCAGTAATACCTGGCAGCATCTGGCAGCCAGATCTAAAGAATGCCTCGAAACGCACATAAACTGACGCCAGCCGGCCATTCTCGTCGCGGGCGATGAGTCGGGTGGCGGGTTAGTGGATGGCTAATTTGTGGATTTTTTGTCTTGGTTCTGGCTGAAAGAAAAGCTTTGGTGGACTGTTTGCCGTGCGCGACGTATCGATCGCCAGCTCTTATGGCAGATTATTAATATCAAAGCACGATATGCTGTGAAACCTGCCATATAGTGCCAAAAATTTATCACCGAAACCTGCCAAGGACTGTTGAGGATGTCAAAATATATTGCTGTAGTCCTAACACTGATATCATGTGACTTGCACAATAGTTGCTTTCTTTATTATTTGTATCTGGAAATACAGTAGCGTACAACAATAATGAATTTGTAGCATTGCTGTGAATCGACTGCCAAAGCATTGTTATTGCCATGGTAAATATGGTAAGGTTGAGCTAGCAAGAATGTCTTTGTTGTCTAGGAATAGTTATGCAATGCTAATCAACCTTGATATAATCATTGTGGTGCAACGACATTCGTGCTGGTGATGGTTCTTTGGCGTTGTTAAATTAGTCGTTACCAGTCATTCACATACCATAGGCTGTTATCTTATAGGCTTGACATAGTCAAACCATGTGGTACATCGTGCAATGATACAGGTGAACATCGTCATTGTGGCACTACCTCAGTGTTGGACTGTGTCATGACATAGTGAGCAACGACATGATTTTTGTACTGCAATCCCTGCTGCTTTCATAATCAGTTCCATCATGAGGTGGCGCAAGCATGCATTCCTGTATTAACTCGGCATCTGAGATATGAGGGGCCAAAAATATGATAAAATATGCCAATCGCTTTCTGCAAAGTACACAACCAATAAGTGACATCACGTGCTCAACCTGTTTTGAGAATCCACAAAGCGTACGTGACAAAGATTCAAACGCATCCCCGTTTCCACAGCCATGCAACATGCTACAGCCATCAGGCTGCTTCACTAGAAAATAACAAGAAAATATTACGTGCAATGAAATAACACTGCACATCTACTAACCCTGAACAAGGCTGGGGACATGACAAGTGCATGTAGTATGGTTAGTGTGTGAGTACCGGGTATAGCGCGCGAGTAGTAGTATCTAGACCGAACGATAGGTGGCAGAACGTCTCGCGGAGTACAGAAATACGGTCTAGTTCCGACGGCCGACTCGGGTGCTCATACGCAGAGACAGACTCGAACATGACGCAGCGGACAGGGTCAGTGGGAATCGATCCCGCCTCGGTTCCCCTGCCGGACGACATAGACGGCCCTGTGACTAGTGCCGTGCCCCGGGGAACGCGACTCGTGCCAGACTCGATAGCAAAAGATGCCAAACCGGAACGATTGAAGCTGACCGGTGACCGCGGAGTGACGTGCCGCATGTGGCGACAGAGATGGGACGACTACGCGATGTTGTCGGACTTGAGTAGCAGGCCGCCAGCACTGCGGCTGGCGATTCTCCGGTCGTGCCTCTCGGACGAGGTGCTGATAGTCGCGGCCAACTTCGACATCCCTGCTCCCCAGCGATCGGGCCTCTCCGTCGTCCTCTCGCACCTGGACGGCTACGCCCGCGGCCAGGTCAATGAGGTCATCCAGAGGCGCACATTTAATATGAGCACACAGCAGGAGGGCGGGTCCTTTAAGGATTCCTCCACCCTCCTCCGTGACTTCAGTCGTGAGTGCGGATTCTGCGATGCCTGCCGTGACAGCCTGATCAGGGACCGTATAGTCGTGGGCCTGCGCGACCCGGCGACAATCAAACGATTGTGCGCCGTCCCACTCCTGCCATCACAGCAGGCAATCCAGATCTGCCGCTCCGAGGAGGCTGCGACGCGTGACGTCACGGACATCATCGGCGGCGAGGTCGACGCCGTGTCAGCGTGCCGCGCCCCGGTCGGCCGGCACGCCGGCTGCCCTTCGAACCCCAGGACTCCGCGCGGTGTCAGGTTCCAGTCGCGGAGCCCCACCCCTCCCCGCCGAGCGTCGGGTGGGGGCGCCTGAGAGCAAGAAATGGACTCCGCGCGCCCGGTGTGCAGAAACTGCGGGCACCCGTCATGTACGATATGGCTGCGGATCGGGCGTGCTGCAACTGCGGCAGAACGGGTCACATCTCCAGGATGTGCCGCAGCGCGCGCCAGTCACATGAGGCCTCTACCTCTTCGGTTACGCTCGCGACCGCATCAACGGGATCCGCACCGATTGTCAGCGTGTCCGTGTCAGGACGTAAGACGGCCAAGATGACGGCGCTTTTGGACACCGGAGCCGACGTGTCAGTCGCTGGGATAGACTTTGCTGAACTCATTTACGAGATGAACGATAACCTCCAGCCGCCGTCGACCCATCCCCGCGCTGTGGACGGCCACGTGACGCGCTCGCGCGGGAGTCTGCCCGCCCGAATCACCCTGGGTGACGTAACGGTGTCTGACACGGTGCATATCATCTTAGGAGTGCCACGACTCCTCCTCTTGTGGCGCACTGCCGTCCGTCTTCGTATTGTACCGGCCAATTACCCACGGCAGATCAATGCAGTCAGTCGGGTTGCCGGACCGCCCGGCACAGCCGCTTGTCGGCCGCCGCCGCCCCACCCAGCCGCGGCTGAGACGCGCGCGCCGCGCCGCAGCCAGCCCTCCCCTGCCGAAACCGGAGACGAGACGGGACGCCGCGAGCGCCCGGCAGGGGGAGGGACCGTCGGACGGCCGACCTCCGACGACGGAGACGGCGGAGACGGGCCGGCCTGCTCGTCCCCAGCGCACCACACCGCCCGATCGGTGCGATCCTCTACGGTCCCCGTGCAGCACGCAGCGCCCCAAACAGCCTCAGAGCTGCCTAGCGATCATATCTCTTCCGACGTGACCGAGAATGCAGCGCCACTTCACAAGTTTTCCGACGTGTTGGAGGGCAAAGTATGAACCATGCCAGGAGAAGAATACCAAATCCATCTGTGAGAAGACGCCACCCCCTTCGCCGTGCGCTCGCCACGCAGGGTGCGGAAGCTTTGAGAGAGCCCCTGCGCAACGAGCTCGAAAGACTTGAGCGTGACGGTTTCATCGAACCCGTCACGGAGCCAGCTGAGTGGTGCGCGCCCATCGTAGTGGCCCCTAAGAAGGACGACATGGGCATTCGACTGTGTGTAGACCTTTCAAAGCTGAAACGGTCTGTGAGGCGGGAGCTGTACCAATCTAACACGCCCGCTGAGTGTGTCGCATCCGTCACAGCGTCGGACGCTAAGTGGTTTAGCGTGTTTGATGCCACCAAAGGACACCACCAGTGCCCTCTAGACGAACACAGCCGAAACCTGACGACGTTTATTACACCAGTCGAGTGCCACCGCCACCACAATCGGCGCATGGACGATTGCTTAAGGAACGTGGACGGCATCCAGCGTGTCGTGGACGACGTCATCATCTTCAGCAAGACGCAAGAAGAACACGTCGCCCGAGTCCGGAAGTTTTTGGCGACGGTGCCGTGACCACGGGGTCTCCCTGAACCCCTCCAAGACGCAACACATGAAGACCAGTTCCAAATTCGCCGGCTTCATCGTGTCCCGAGACGGCCACGTGCCCGACCCGGCCCTGACGAACGCCATAGCGGCGTTCCCGGCACCGAAATTGTTCACTGACCTCCGGAGCTTTTTCGGCCAACCAAGTGGCGCCATTCAACGAAGAGACGGCTAAGCTGCTGGAACCGCTGCGTCACCTACTGAGCCCAACGAGAACCTTCATCAAAGACACCTGCCACGAGGTGACGCTCCAGGCGTCGAGAGAGGCGCTGTCGTCCGTCCGCACTCTAGCGTACTTCGACCCGACAAGGCCGACGAGGCTGTCTACGGACGCCAGCCGTCTCCAGGGGCTCGGGGTTTCTGCTGCAACAAAAACAGCCGAACGGTACCTGGAAGGAAGTGCGGGCCGGGTCGCGCTTCCTCACCGACACCGAATCTCGGTACGCTACAATAGAACTAGAACTGCTGTCAGTCGCCTGGGCGGTAAAAAAGTGCCGACTTCTCGTCTCTGGCCTTCCACACCTGTACCTCGTCGTTGGTCACCGCTCTCTCGTGCCCATCATCAACAACAAAAACCTCGACAAAATCGAGAACCCGCGACTGCAAAGACTGCGCGAAAAAATATTCGACGTCAGCATGACTGCGTCGCGGTGTCGAGGCAAGAGCCACCTGGCGGCTGACGCGCTCAGCAGGTCACCAGTCGACCCGCCCACCGATGACGACGAGCTGGCGGAAGATGACACCGCCCCCACCACCGCCACCGTCGCTGCGCGGGCGATCGACGCGTCGCACCTCGACCTCCGACTACGGGACGTGCTGGAGGCGGCAGATGGCGACGAGGAAGCCCAGCTCCTACCCGAGGCAGTCACGAACGGCTTCCCTCGTCAAAAAGCCGACCTCCCGTACCAAATTCGCCCCTGCTGGGCAGTGCACGACAAACTGACATTTGAGGACGGTCTCGTGCTTCACGGGTGCCGCCTCGTGATCCCTCGATTTTTATTCAACGAGGAGGGGGCGAAAACTATTTTCAGTAAGCCTGGATGGGGATCGTTCCGAATATGAAGAAATGCAAATGCACACAAGGAAGCTCGGTGGCGAGTAGATTTCTGCGTGCTTGGAACCCTGGCTATATTTGAGGTGACCAAGTATCATTCACCTGGCGGCTGACTACGAGCTAAGGTTTCCAGCTTTGCCGCTAGATGACTCGGAGTAAACTTGACGTCATCCTGAGCACGGTGAGGTCGCGCGTTGGAGAGGGGACTGCTCCCAAGTTGAGGAGGCCACCGCCATTTTCAGTCAGCATCCATGAGACTAACTTTTAGGTTGCAGAAAGTTGGGGAGACAGGCTGTTGGAAGTTTGTTCGTGAGTATATTTTGGCGTGTTGAAAAACCATGAGCTATTTTTGGGCCGCGTTCGACCTGTCATCAACACGTTTGTCAGCACCTATAACGGCCCAATATTCACCCTACGTTTTGTCACGTGACCACGAAGTCACATGGCTTTTATGTGATGCGCCGACTGACGATAATGCGAGAATTGTTTGTCAGACCGTCAGCATGGAGAGAAAGCGCCACCAGATTTAACACGCGCTCGGGTGGCGGTGGGAGTCGAATTGACTCCCCCCCGTACGTTTTTCCAGAATGGTTTCCGAATGGTGCGGAGTATCCGCGCCAAATTTGGCATGGCTTTAAACAATTAAATAGCGGATTGTTTTACATCAAAAAATGAAGTGTACCTTGTAAGGTCGCTGACATATCGCAGGCCAAAGTCAGGGCACGGTTTCAGCGAGAGCAATTTCTAGGGAACCGTCCAATCTGATACAATAAAAGAGTGCTTGACGAAAGCGTGCATCTCTGAGATGCTTTCTCAGGCACTACAAATATTGAATGAACAAACTACGTTGACCTAAGGTCAGGTATGAAGGTCAGACCAAGGTCACAACCAACCTGATTTATTACTCTTTGGCTTCCTGTATTGGATAGTTTGTGGTGCTCATTTCAAAATTATTGACAGCAGTAACCTCCTTATACATTTTCCATTGACTTTTTTGAGTTCAGAAAAGGTCATTGACCCAATATGACCCAGATTGACGTTTTGTTTAATGAACATGCTGCCTAGCGTTATCTTTGCCGCTTATTTAAATGCAAAACTCAGAGTGGTATTCTATGATTTTGGTCACCAAGACCCTCAAAAGGTGAAACACGAGCACTGACCTCAAATGCGTGGCCAACCTAGTATGTTCAACCAACCAACAATGGAGACTTTGGTGGCCAACCTAGAACTTAACCTCATTTAACCTTGTTTGACGTGAAGGTCATAACTTAGGAAGCTCAAACTTTGACCTAAATGAGTTCACGTACAGGTCCAGACACCCTTTGAATTTGGTATCTCAAGCTTTATTAAATCCCGAGATCTCAGCTGGGTTTAATTTGACCTCCACCCCACCCACCCGAGCGAAGTGTATGTAGCCGGCCAACCAGGTGCATGTTAAAATCAGTCTGAAGCGGTAGTTTGATTTGGTAGCTCTTGCGTTGGCGAGTACGTTTGGTGGGGTGGGGCACTTGTCTGTAATTTTTGGGGACATGTGACGTGAGATGGAGGGAATTTAAACGCCATCTGTAGCCACGAAAAGGTGAGTGGCACTGATTGGTGTGATGCCGGGTTACATTGCCCAGTTAATTAATAATGTTAAAGCAAGCATTTAAAATGTGAGGGAAATACTGAAACGAATTGAAAATGAAAACAAGCACTCAACATTTGAGTGGGGTATATGATGGTAATACTGGAGCAGAAGCCACACTTCCAAAGACCACTTTGTACATGGTGTGACTTCGGTAAGCCCGAATTGGTGTCTGGTCTCAAGTAAAAGGTAAATGAAGAAGGGAAAGTAAAGTTTAAAAAACTTTCCGTCAGCCACACATAGACCGCACCGGCAGCTCGTATCGCATCACGCATTCCAGCTGACAATTGTGCTGACTACAGATTGAGCGGGGCCTTGTTGTGTCCGTACACCAGTCACCTGGCGGCTGACGAAGGGCTATAGTTTTAGACTTTGCCGCTAGATGACACTGCTTGACCCTGGTGCCCTTCTCGGGTAAGCTTCGCGCTGAGCGCTAATCAATCGAATACGATCACGCGTCATGTGCTGATAAACGATAACTTGGGTAAAAATATTCCATGAGTTTCGACCGGTAAAGAAAAAATGGATATTGCAGAATACCTATGACCGTAAAAAATTTGTTATTTTAGTAGCATTAAAGTTTAAGAAATGATTGAGCCAGACATTAATATGGAAGGTGAAATTTTTGTCGGAACTGCCGTGTTCGATGATCAAATATGCAGATGATTTGCTAGTAGACACAACTCACGAACTAGTTCAGATGTTTGCAATATTTGAGTGTTTGATTATCGCGAAAAGTTTGTTAAAATGTGCTGCTAACTTATAACGGAGCATCAGCTTCCGCCAAGGTGAAGAGCCTGCAGAACAGGACGTTTGGCATGGCATTGATGAGGTGATATTTTTGACAGGTCGGTAACACAAATGGAGAGAAAATTACACCACTTGAAACTGTATCTTATTCGCGTTGTTGCAGCATTGCAAACTATATCTTATCACAATGATCAATGTATGGTGAAAGGTTTTAGGCGATTTTCGAACTTAAGGTGCCATGCGGTCGCTAGCATAACTGAGGTCCATGGCATACAATCAGCAAGTTCATTGCTGGATCATTTCAGGTGACCGGCGTGCACCAAATGTGTGGTGTCAACTCCTAGCATGTCGATTCCGCTGCAGGCTGATGCCAATATCAGTTTCGTCGCCTAAACGCCCTGCATTTTTGCTTCTCGAAATAATCTTTCGCGAAGCCCAAATAAGCGATATTATATTTGAAAACAACAGTGAATACCGAGAGCTACTGATACTAGTCCAATGATCAGAGAATCCTGACAATTTGTTCCTGGGAGGCCTGCGGCTACCAAAGGTCTGCATATAACAAAACACTACTCAAAATCGCCAAACACAAAAATTCGGAGGTCGTATGGTGACAAAACTGCTTTTAAACGAAACAAGAACAAAGTATGAGATTGCCACAAACTCTGTACGGTGACAAATTTTTCTAATAACTCCATCAGCAATGGTCAAATCAGTCAGCTTGTATTCCATGACTTAGAAATCGTCGTGGGTTGTGAGCGGAAAGGTGGCACCCGCTGGAAGGTGGGCCAAGCTCATCGTCTGACCCGCCTCGTTGCGGGCGATTGCCTGCAGCACTTTGCCATGCAATTTTGTGTCTCTTTTATGTCCTCCAGAGCGGTAAGGATAGGCTCCAGTAGGTTCATCGACTTGCCTGGAACAAAGGCCAAACACTTACAGCCTGGGTGAAACTCGAGTGATCTGGAGCGCGCAGCTGACGTCTGTGAGAATGCACAGTACATCTACGTCAGTTTTAGCTCCGACCATGACTAAAAAAGATGCAACGTTTACTGTTTAACCTATCGGTAGACCTACCGTGATGTGCTGGTTCGTCGTTGGCTGTCGACTTGCTTGTCTGTCGCCGGTTATCTTTGTATGCCTCCGGTCGTTTCTCGTCTGCATACAATCCAGAGGGAACTGGGATACCATGTCTATGTTTCGTTTACTGAGAGGAGAATGTTCAACATGGTGTTCCTCATCCGACATCGGCCTAAATTCCTCTCCGGTTGTCAATGCTGCACCCAGGTCAGAAAAGGCAATCCTCCCCCTCGTAAATACGCCAAGTGCATGCCATCTTTCACATCCGCGGCGCGCATTGTCCTTTCACGTCTTTGTTGAATGCACGCGCTGAAGCATCGCAGATGAGTGCACCCAGCCCAACATTGAAATTTTTTGACCGGGTCAGGCCTTCCTGGAGAATCACCTCCAACTCTTGCACTAAATCATGTGAAAAAAATCAGCGACTGATTACGCTTTGCTGTTACCGGAGTACACTGCAATGGTGAACACTCTCTTCTCAAGTAGCTCGCTGACAAGTCGAGGAATTTGTCACAAGCTTTCCCTTGAACTCCTAAACCGATGACGTCCATCTATATTTAAATCGAGCGTGAGGGAATCCACGCCAAGTGCTGCCAGTGATTGGCCAATGGCCGCGCGAATGCCGTTTGCAACTGCAAGGTAATGATATTTGCCACCTGCTAAGCTCTTACTGCAATAAAGCGATACATTGTTCCTTTTAACGATACCGGTTGTGCTAATGTTTTTTTGGCAATAAAAAATAATGCCTGACTTGATACTTGTCAGTGCTCAACAAATGGAATGTTGCTGAGGGGATGATGGTTGTTATCGCCGCAGACGTGGTCTATTCATTATTTTAAATGCGCTGTCTGCTGAAACATTAGTAACCAAGCTTTCCACGTCGAAGGAGGCTAATGTACCAGTGACCTGGCGCGAATAATGGCCCAAGAGGTGAATAGTCCAGAAATGGTCGTTCAGTTCAGTGGAAGAGTGGTACAAAGCAAGAAGCGGCAGCACGGAGAAACAAGGCAGCACTACCAGCAGTTTCCTTTGTTCAATATATTCGCAGATATCCTCGTTACCTTGTGAAATTTTAAAGCATTTGATTGCCCGACTCTCCCGATGTTTCGTTGCCTTCAGGGTTATCGCTAATCGTTGCAGTGTCAGCAGTGTCAGCCAGCCTGGCGGTGTGCTCACTTCCCTAGGCGTTGGAAACTTTTTTCAAAAGCGTGCCGATTGAAAGAAACCAATATCTATACACCGCATATACAATCATCTTGAAATTCTGCCTCTTACAAGGTCACGGTGTCTTTCTGTATGAGCGCTACAAGCCCACTACAGATGATGTAAGTTTCCTTTCGTGGGCCTGATGAACGAATGCATTGCCGATTTGACGCTGTCATGACAATTGCACCTCTCCGGTCTTCAGGTATCAGTTTCTCTGCGAAATATTTAGCGGGCAACACAGCAAACAAATAACGAAATGAGAGCTGGCATTGACCACCGTTATGTAACTGATACTGTGAAGGATGTTAGGACCGAGAACGAATGAAGTGCCTTACAAAGCTGTAGGCCGTTCATACCTTAAGTGACGGGGAACCACTGAACCACATGTGACTAAACCACATTCCACACGAACATGGCAGAACAAAAATACAGCAGCAGCTGACGAACAACGGTGACATGCTTTACAGGTGCGATGCCAGAGGGCGCCTCGAAATTTGGGAAGGCATAATTGTTAATGCATTTTCTTTAGCTCTAAATAAATGCAAGCTCTTGTACATCCCTGGAGATGCTTGGTATAAGCTACCGTTGATGTGATTTTTGCTGTGTGCTGTCGTTGAAGTTACTCGACGCGCTCCTTGACAATGGTGTAGTCAGTGGGTCAATGGCAGTGGTGTGGGGAGAGCGCGTGGAGGGGCACGACACACAATTTCAATGTTAATTGCTCTCTGCTCGGCTCTGCCGTGTAGGGCAGCGACGCCCGGCTCGTGCTGGTGCCGCCGCTGGTATGCTGGTGGTAGGCTTGGATCTTATGCGACACGTCGTGTGCCATTAGTTTTCCCGTGCCTATGAATCGCCCCCAGGCGTGTCTGGGAGCCGTATGAGGTAAGTCGGAGACTGGCATGGTCCGTCAACTCTTGCACCAACTCAGCCGGATCTGCTGATCTGTTGACCGAACCGTCCCGCCTCGGCGCCAACCCGTCTGGAGGAACGCGCGTCAGACGCCCGGCACGCCTCCGCGCGCGCCAGATGCTGGTACAGGAGCCGCGCGCGCTCACGTCCGGAGACTGGCACGCCATTGGTCTCCGCCCGCCATCTGTGGCTACCTAGGCCCCACCCCTGATGCCGTCTACTCTCGGTGCCGCGGGCGTCTCGCCCATGTTGGCCGTTTGATGGACGACGTGTTTGTTTGAGTAACCCCCTTGGCTCCGTCCTGCCTGCTCCCGCTCGCGAAGTACACGCCCTTTGAATCGCCCACCGGACCGTGGTGTTGGATTGATGTTCATAGCTGTCGAGAAATCGAGTGTGATGTTCCGACTACGCGCCCGTAATAGCTTGATGACGTCATGCAGCTTGTGGAGTCATGATGCCTCGCCCTTCATCAGCTCGTTTGATGAGTGCCGCGTACCTATCAAAAAACCGTTCCCTCATCTGTGTTCGGTACCCCAACGCTATATATCAATCAACCGGCTTCTTCTGCGGATCCCGCTCGTCGCTAGGCAACGGACCACGCGCGGTAATGGTAATGGTATCAGACTTCTACGACGCCGTTGTTCCGGTCTCCCCCGGTGTGACGGCCCCGTACTGACGACGATGTCTCGTGGGCTGGCGCATGCCGAGCGAGCTGCGAGCGCCGCCGCCATGCGTCACGCCCGTCCGAGGGCTCACTGTCGATTCACGGTCGTGTGGCGTGTTGGGCCGTTCCCCTGTACCGCACGCCGGCGTCAACGCGCTCGGCTCCGGAAAGGGGTGGTGGTCTTTCCTCCAGTTGGCGGCACGCAAACTACGCCAAGTCTTGGACGAACAGGCGGCCGCCTCTTGGTCGGGCCTGCTGGTATTGTCGTCCAGCCGAACCGGCCTGACTCAGTGATGTTTTTCAGCTCCAAATTCAGCCGAAAGCTGCGGTTCGTCGCTGACCTGCGCGAGCTCAGTCAGCTGGTGCCAATGGATCACGTGTGCATCCCGGACCGTGTCAAACAGTGAGTGCCGCCGGTCACGTGAGGTCTCGTGTGGGGGTCGTGCTCGCTCCTGCTGCCGGGATGAAGCAGTGCCTGGGGGGGGGGGGGATGGGGTGGACTTTACCGAGGACCGAGTGGGGGGACACGTGTTTGGTGGAAGACCACTGTGTCAGATTGGGCCGACCTGCGGGGCTCCAATAGTGGTGCCGATTGTGCAGCCAGACAACTTTCCGTGTTGTAGAAATGGTGGGAGATTGTTCGCTTACAGCTCCTATGTCATGAGACGTCAGCCGACGGCTTTTATGAAAAGCGTCTCATGGTATCGCACCCTGACAATACGTCCGTCAAATGGAATTTGAGGCTGCCTTTGTATCCATTACCAATTACCTGCGAACCTACACCCAGCAGAGAATCTTATGTTAGTTGTGGTACGATACGATTGTAGCATTTTTGCGACTGGTGAGGCCGCCTACAAGCTACTCATCTCGCTGATATTAATATCCGTCGTGAAAATGCATTATTTCTCTAGCAATGCAGCATCGTTAGCTTTCATCACCACGCGTTTTCAAAAATCGGTTAATAAAATACGTGATAAGTAAGAGTAGGTACGATCTTGTGCGTATGGTGGTTGATACATTTATCTGGTATTTAGTGTGCAAAAATATTTTTAATGGGGTATCGTAATATCGTATCATTTTTAGATTCTCTTAGTGGTATAAAATTGACATACTTTTCAAAGATGGAACTAGCTGACGCATGTCCTTCGGCTGGGGTTATGTTTCTCCTCGTCGCAAGATATGTCGTAACGGTGGTATTTCGCAGCACCTCCGTTGCTTCGTACTTCAAGTCCCTTGCCTGAATACGAGGGTCGCTTGCCCGAGCAACTGCTAGAGACTATTTTTGTGAGTGTGACATTGCGCTGTGACATGACGCTGTCTCCGCAAGAAGTGTCTAAGACTCGTGGCGTCAATTAAGACACCATATGCACTGTCGTCTGCATGCTAGTGGGTGATTCCTGCAGTGTTGGCTATTTGCCAAAGGACAAGTCACCTGGAGTACGCCGCACATTCTCTTTTGAACCAGCGATATGATAACGCTTGGTCTCCGTCATTCTCGTGCAAGATCCTTGCAGCTCTGTCTAGACTCACGGGCCTATTCTAACACTCTCCCCTTCCAGTTTTCAGTGATTCGTTGCGCTGCCGCATGTCTCGTAGCCACTGGTGACCGGCGGTCGGGTGGAGGTGTGGGTGGGCCACGCGGTACCCCGCATCGGTAACCGGCGGTCGGGTGGAGGTGTGGGTGGACCACGCGGTACCCCGCCTCGGTGACCGGCGGTCGGGTGGAGGTGTGGGTGGACCACGCGATACCCCGCCGCGGTGACCGGCGGTCGGGTGGAGGTGTGGGTGGGCCACGCGGTACCCCGCCACGGTGACCGGCAGTCGGGCGGAGGTGTGGGTGGACCACGCGGTACCCCGCCTCGGTGACCGGCGGTCGGGCGGAGGTGTGGGTGGGCCATGTGTACACCCTGCACCATCACCACCTCTGTCCACCTCGCACGTCACAGCATGCAGTGGCTGCTTCTGGGCAGCGTTTTCCCCTGTGCTGAGCTGGGGAGGGTTCGGCACCCTGCGAAGCACACGCAGGCAGCGGCGCTGCCTGGTGGCATGCGCGACATCGGTATAACTGCTCTCTGAGGTGGTGTATAATTGGTCCATTGTTTTAAGTCTGCATTGTGGCTTCTCTCTGTTGCTCCATTGTGATGAATGTATGTTGGCGGTCTGGAAAGTGTAAAGACGTTGTTGAAAGTGTGAGGACTTCCGTCGCCTAATTTGAAGATCCATTCTGAATATGTGCTGACTGAGTGTCATACCTTTGCAGGACAGCGTATGCTCTGTATACTGTCAGTCTGCTGTATTTTCACGAGACGTACAAATCAGTGGGTTCCATACGCAGACGCATTCCTGCGTCCTTGCTTGAGCGTCGTGTTGGCATGTTTTAATATGGAGCTGCCGTTGTGCCACTTCAGGGTCTTGGCTATTTTGGCTAACAATCTTGGTGCCACTACCTTGTGTCAGCTAATGGTGCCACAATCTTGGCTAAAAGCGTGTGCGCGCTGTGGAAGGTAATAGAGCTATTGCACATAGTCGTCTGTGACGATGAATTTCCCGGATGAACTGGGCGATGAGGAAGGCCAGAATTGCGCATTGAACGCTTAATCCGTGTCTGTGCCTTTCGTAGACACCGTTGCTGTTCTCTGTTCGTTTTTCACACATAAATGTACAGGTTTGACCAATATCGAAACTTCCCACATTTCGGCATAAGTCCTAATCAGCTTCTGGCGCTTTTACTGTGTTTCACTGTGGTTAAGTTGTGTTTCCATGTTCTCGTCCACTTCCCGTCTTGCATGGTTTTCGTCATGGTTTCGTTTTGTGCACGTGTATCGTCTGATCAGATAGCTTCCGCTCAATGAGAGCACCTCGGCACCACGATTCGACTTCCTCGCTTGCTTCCATTGTTTGTTTTATTTTCACATTAGACTTCCACCAGATGATTGCTAAGCGAGAAAGCAGGTGGGCATTCGCTAGCCGGTGTCCGATCTGTGCTCTGAAACACGGCCAAGCGGTACTGCTTGGAAGCTTTGACTGCGACGGCGGCCGCCGCCGGGCGCGGCGCTGCCGGCAGCCGTGGACCAGTCTAGTCGTAACAGAAGTGGACAGAGATGGCGCTGTGGCGGCACACGCCTTGGGCGCCGCTGGCGATGGTGGGAATGGCCGGTCTCCGGCCGGTCGCCGGAGCTCCTGGTGGCGCTGTCGTGTGACGCGAGACCTGAGCGCTGGCGCCGGTCCGCGCCGGGCCCGTCATCATCGCGCGGTCGTCCTGCTTCGTTCTGCCGCTCCCTCCCCAAAATCAAGTGTGACAAAAATAACCCTCCTCTTACCAAGTTTTATCAATCATCCTAACGACCGGCGTAAATTTCAGCGGCGACGAATTGTTTAGACTCAAAATCTGCGGTGACGCATCAGATGTATCACATATCATCCTGCAAGCAAATGGCTTCTGCGTTTTAAGATGGTCGATTATGCTCACTGAGTGCCACAACATGGTTGTTGGTTAGATATTAAGTTCAACAAGTGTCTGCGTGCAATTTATTGTTCCTGTATCGCAATAACACTTCAACATCTGTGTGATAAACGAGTTTCTACTCGAGTGGTAGGCAGTGGCCAAAGGTACGCAGAAGCATATACCTCTTCACATGCGTTACTTTGGCGTTTTCACACTAGTTGGGGCACAAAGTATTCGGAGTTGCTTAAAAAAGCAAAAAATTGTCATGCGAAGTAGAAATGAAGGGAGTGTGGTGCGTTACCAATCGGTAAAACCCTTCGCTAATGGGTGGTAGGCGTCGGATTGTCACGGCACTTAGTGGAGATACGCTTCTTGAAAAAGTTCCGTGCGTTTTAAGGGCAGCCCGCTGTACGGCGGACCGTCTTCAACACTTGGCAGTGCTGTAAGCGTTGCTTTTAAACAGCGTCACCATGCGACTTTCTTCGAAGCTCAGAGAGCCTGCGAGTCAACCTGGGTTTATGAACTTCTCGTCCAGCTCTTTAAACACGACATTTGTGGCCCTACGAACTTTTTTGTAGAACTTCCTGTCGAAACGCCTTTTTTGCGTTTGAGTCGGCCACCACCTTCTAGATTCGTGTTTACAGGTTGATGGAATTACCAAGGTAAGGGGTTAAGCGCGATATCATGATCAATGAACCGACACCACTCTCCCCCAATCCATCGGCCCCTCCTCGTCAACACTTTTGTCATCTTGTCATGCGTATGAAGGGCAGCGACTATAGAGTGACAGCTGCAGATGACGCCTGGAGGCTTGGGGCATGCTCAAGGGACTCGTTTTCAATGGCGAAGACAAAAGATGTCCGCTTTGTAGACGCCGAAAGTATTCCAACATGCAAATTCAGCGTTACAGGCAGTAGATACCACCCCAACCAAGTTTGCGTTTTCTCGGATTTCATCTTTGTCGTCATCGGACACACCGCCGTCATGTTAAAACCCTAAGGGAAAGGTGCTTAAAATCTCTCAACATTCTAAAATATATCGCACGAGTATCTTACGGGGCTGACAAAAAAGCGTTTGTATTTTTGTGCCGCTCTCTGATCCGCCCCGAGCTGGGTTATGCCTGCTTCATATATGACGGTGGCTCGGACTGTGTCAAAAGCGCCTTCAATGCGGTACATCACGCTGCGCTGGAAACGATCACTGGTGCTTTTCGGACGTCTCCAGTGGTCAGTTTGCTCGTCGAAGCTAATGAAGCGCCGCCAGCGATTCACAGGAAGTTGTTAGGGTTACGGTCGCCAGCAAACTGGCGCCATTCCCGGATTAGCCAACACGTGATGCAGTGTCTTCATGTCAAACATCGCGTGCTTTCCACAGCGAGCGAACGCGAAGCGCCGTGCCTTTTTGCCAGCGTGTTCACAATGACCTTCGTGAGAGCGGATTGAGCTTTCGAATCATGACACGCCCATCTAGCCTGCCGGCCCCTCCATAGACGCTATCATCACCAGCCAGCATTGACGTGTCTTTGGCGCACACTCGAGAACACATGATACCGTGTGTTCATGGGTGTAGGAACAGGGGGGGGGGGGGGGAGGAGGCAAGGGACCAGTGCCCCCCTCTTTGTTGGGTTTTTGGCCTTTGGACCAGCAATGTTAGCTGCCCCCCCCCCCACTTTTTCAGAATTAAGTTGTGCTTAGCTTACTTTTGTACTACCAGAAGCATGCCTGTAGATTTACCTAGCTCACCGGCCATCTTCCTGATGATGTGTCATCTTTGTCATTTGCCCACTGGCCATCGCTCAGTGTCACAGCCGCGGGGCGGACGCCGCGCGGCCTATGGAAACTGCAGTGCCGGGTGTCGAGGTTGTTGTTGCTAAGATGTGCGAGCGCTTGCGCTCAAACCCATGCCATATCGTTCTCTCAATGATCAGTCCTGACTGAATGCAATACAATTTAAGACTAGCATGAGATAGCCATGTCCATGTATGTTATGGACTCCATTTCGATCTACGATCTTACTTCAGGGGTCCTCAATATCACCGAAGAACAGAGAAAAATAGTTGAACTGGAGTCTATATGATAATTATTGGACCACCTGCGGCGGTCAGGAATTTGCTCAGTCATTGAGGGTTCCTATGTGGATACGGAGCCAATTGTGTGGGTCAGAAGCCTCCCGCGTCAAGGAGGAGAACAATATGATTTGATATACCTCTCTAAGGGCCTCCGGATCAACCAGGGGATCCCGCCCCATGTAACCAGAATGACATCCGGAGGACAACCCGCAATGGAACGGTACGACCTTTCAGCCCTTGAGAGGGAGCAGTAATGTGCCCCTAGTGTTCTACTCGAGGGGCCCCTTGCCCGGAAGCAGTCTCTTTATTGTTGAATAGAGTGGGTCGAACTGAGTTCAGAAACAAACAAGACCATCCCATGCTTGGCTGAGAGCGTTCATTCTTTTGCAGAATTGGCAAGTGACAAAATTACATCAAAGGGTTTGAGCATGCGTGCGTGCAACCTCTCGAGCTAGGACTGCGATGGTAGCTCCAAGAGGCGGGCACCATGGTTAATCTTTCCGATTAGCAGTTACAGCAGAACGAAAAATACAGATTCTACCTTAGCGCTTCCGGTTTCATCACCAGCCTCCAGCACCATTTCGCGGTGCTGTTAGGGCCAGTCCAATCTTATCATCAATCTAAAAATCGCGCAGGTGAAATATAAGCCAAGGTTATGTTCTAAAGGCAAGATTTGATGTCCTAAAGCTTTCAAACGTGCTTCCTCCAGAAGCGTCATCGCTTTTGTACACCCGCAGGCCAAGTCTCAATGTTAGCCGCTTGGCCGGCGCTGTGTGCGCTACGGACACTGCAACGCTTGGCGTCGAGGCTTGCTGTTGTTAAGATTTGCGAGCGTGCATGCTCAAAGCTACGGGGAGGGGGTGCGGGGGGGGGGGCAGCAGGAGATGCAGACTGCCCCCATCTTTTGAGGCGGGGGCAACTGCGTCCTTTTGCCCTCCCCCACAATTCCAGTAGGTCCAAAGGAGGAGGAGGTATGTGGTAGTACTTGCTAAGGAGGAGATATGTGGTAGTACTTGCTTATTGTATCACCAAAGCAAGCGTAGAGGGCCCATGTCTGGTCCCGGAAGGGGTCATCTCAAGCTCAGAAGAGAACTGTTTCGTGTCCGTCAAGGGCCCATCTTGGGCTGGTAATGGCCTATTTCGAGACGGGAAAACACTCAAGTCCCTTCCAGACACGGTAGGGGTCTGGAAAGACCTAGAAACGGTCTAGGGGCACGGCCTGCCTTGTTAATATATATACTTCTGGCAAAAAACAGGCTCTGCTTTGTCAGTACAAACTGATGCCCTATTTTATCTCAAAGCCATATTCGTGAAGTCCTTAATGTCTCTGTACAATCAAGATCGAAATTCTGGCATAGCTTATTAGCGCTATCGGCTTATAAAGAGTGAAATGGATCATTGTAAAATGAAAGGCGACGGCGATTTATTTCACGCAGTCGCGTAAAGCACAATTTTTGCGGTTTTTCCCACTCTGAACGTCGAGCAGAATTGACCTCTAGGAAGCGTTTGGCTTTTATTCGAACTATGGAACGAAAACAATCATATTTTAGAAATATAGATAGAGCGTGAATTTTATATATCTACACACACACACACACACACACACACATATATATATATATATATATATATATATATATATATATATATATATATATATATATATATAAAACGAGCAAACCCTCATCAATGACTAGGCCACGGTCGGCGAATTTGGGGGCCCTTTTACTATCATGGGGTCTTTTGTCAACCCTGTGCCTCCCTTGTCAACGCTCTGGCTGCGCTCCTACGGGTTAGCGGTACATTTCCGCTGCATGGGACGTATTTATACAAATGAGACGTCATTAGAGATCACGTCGTTGATTTCAGCATTGGATATCAAAACGTCAAACATCAAGGTCGCTTCTAGTGGAAAAATTAAATTAGAGTCGAATGGCGGGGTAGTCTCAAATTATCGCGGTATGAAACGGATTTAGGCAATGCAGGCCTCATTAGAAAGCCCGTTGTCGATTACGGCCTGGGCTTCCAAAAACGCCAGAGTCAATGTCACACCCTAAGGTGAAACTGCTTTCGGAGCTTTTTTATCGTGGCAGTGGCCCTTGAAGTTTGACGTTTTGATAGGACCGGGGCTGAAAGCGACCACGCGCTTTCTAATGATGCCTTTTTGCATATCAGTCCCAAACAGTGGAGAATGTGATACAGCAGCACTTATCTCATTTTCTATATACCTGCCCGGGCTAAGTTGGGTACCTTGCCCCGGTCTGAAAGTGAGGGGGGTGGGAGGGTACCCTCTCCCTGCCTCTAAACCTGTGTATGTGTTGTGTGATGAGTTTGGAGTTATTTTTTCTTACAGCACCGACCTTCATTATAGCAGGGGGAACTGCTTAAACGACGTTATGAAACAGACACTGGTTCCACTGTCAAAATTCGATGTGAATATGGGCAAAGGAGGTGTGGTAATTTGCGTTTTCGTTGAGGGGCGGACAGAGGAGCGGCAAACGCATAAAACTTACCCATTCTATCTTTCAGAACTATGTCTCCACGGATTTCTTCCTATATATTCTGTGGTCATAACTTTACTTGCTATCAAAAATGTTCCATGTTCTTGGTTTTTTGGTGTTGTGAGTTCAAAGTTCCCATCTGAGTTGACGACCTGCAACATTTTAAGAGGCGCTGGTTAAACGACGTTGAAGTGTTAAACAATGATTACATGTATAGGACTCAATATTTTGAGCTGTTTTCATCCTCAAGGTCTTAAAACGATGTGACTTTAAGACCTTAAAATGATGCAACTAAATAGCGGTTGGTTTTGACCCAGCACATAATCTGTCTTCAACCAAAACAAGATGGAAATGATTGTAACTCATTATTAGAAGCTATGAACCGTTTATGAAGAAACGTCACTAAAATGCTTTACCCCCATCTGCTGTCCTCTGCTTATCCTGGAGAGATACGGTCTTGAAGGTGAGAACAACTCGAAATATTGAGTGCTGCAAAAATAATCATTGCTAAGGTCATGTTGTAGGCATACATTTTCTAGCGTTTCATTTTCCCCACCACCCGTCCGGGGTCGGTGGAGCGTGCCGGCGGGGCGGAGCACAGCGAACAGGCCGGCCACGGTCAGGACCTCACCTCCGCCGCACCACACACAACCATGGGGCCCGGAGATGTATGTGTAAGGTGTCAGAGAACACCTATGTGCTAGCCAGTGAATGATTGTGCAATACGGCGAGCGCCGCTTAGAGGCGCTCCACGGCTATCTGAGTGCAGTGCTTGACAGCTAGGCTGCAGCCCGTACCTCTCTCTGATGAGGAGAGAGCCGCGACTGCCGGCCGAGGTCCCCAGCGACCGCTGAAACAGGACATGAGACGCTCTCGGCCTACGTGGATCACCTCCGCCTGGGACTGCACAAAGCACATGACTTAGCGCGACAACACACAGAGGCGACCATCGCTGTAAACCGCGATTTATACGGGCCCCAGTTAAACACGTTCCACTATCAGGCGGGTGATGCGGTGTACCTGCTCCGGAAGCTGCCCGCCCGAGTCATCACAAGGTCGTCCGGCCCTGGAATCCAGTGGTGGTGCTTGCACAGACAGGTGAGCTACACTGCCGTATTCAGCTGTGCGGCGGCAGGCGCAGGACACTGGTGGTCCACCACAATCGGTTGAAGCCGCGTAGTGGTAACACTGCAAAGCAGCAGTCGCCGTCAGCAACACAAACATACCGGACTGCGCCGGCCACGGCGCCGCACAGCCAGACGGCACAGTTGCAACGCCAGGTGTCGACTCAGGCAGTCACACCAGCACCGGCCGCACCGATGTCCACAGACGAACAGCAGACAGCTGTACCTTCTGAACCAGCCGCGCAATTTGTGTGCCTGTCCGTGACTCAGGAGACTAACGTGGCTGGGTGTGAGACTGCGGGATTGAGGCCGCGAATCTCGCTCGAGCCCAAGCTGCGGCTGCAAACCAGCCGGCAGAGGCTGATGCTGTGGGTCTCACGCCATCCCAGGCCGCGGTTGAACCGCCTGACGAGCCGGCGACAGCAGCGATACCGGCCCCATGCCCTATCCCGGCCCATAGTTTACGTATCTCGCGGCCCACGTCACCACTGCCCCTCCGTAACCTGGTGCGAACCAATGAATCACCACCAATTCCGAGTCCCCATTCGAATGCGTCGAGGTCCCTTATCCCGGTGTCTGTAGGGCAGCCGTCTTCGAACGGTCATCGCGAACAGTGGAGCGCCCGAGTCAGACGGTCTCTGGATCGATTTAGCCCATGACTGCGATAGCTCATGGTGCATTTGTATTCTTTATGTTACCATGTTGTTTAGGTTAGTTGCAATGACGTGACGGAAAGTGCTTAAGAACCTTTCCTAATGTGCACGTTAAGTCATCATTGTGCCATGCATTGGTCATCACGTCATGGATGAATAATTCAACTATGAGGGAACTCGTCTTTTAAGAGGGGTGTGGTGTCAAGTGTGAGGGAGCACCTATGTGTTAGCCAGTGAATGTTTGCGTAGTTCGGCGAGCGTCGCTTAGAGGCGTTGCACTCCGCTCCTCCTGTTCCAGGCGCCCCGTGCGAGGGACGGGGCCGCGGGGGCCAAGAGAGGAGCGGTAACAGCGAGAAGATTCTGAGAGCCGCCGGCTAGAGGACGGACGTGCCGGCGGGGCGGACTGTGAGGGGGGCCTGCGACGAGTGTTAATGCAGAAGTGACTTTGGACGTACCGTGTGTGCCAGTGAGCCGGAGGCGAGACACCGGAACAGCAGAACTTAAACATGCGGTTCCTCCGGACGATCGAGCCGCATCGCTGATCGGACTGTGGGGAAAGCAGTGTGGGTCGCCCGGGCAGGCGGGGTGAGCCACCGCTCCTCCCCCCCCCCCCCCGCCGGAACGGCCGTGACAGTGGTCTCTTTCTCCGAAATGGACCATCGTGTTCAAGCGGAACGTCTGCCCTCCGCCGGCCAAACAAGATTAATGGATGCGGGACGCCCGGTCACCGGCGAACATGTCATGTTTTGAAGATGCTCGTCGCTGCCCCGGCCACCCGCTTCATTGTAGCTCTGTGGCTCACATGAATGTGCGTTGATGTCGGGCGTGCCGGAGTCACAACGTGCCGAGTCGTGCACTAACATCATCTGGCTCGTATGCTGACCAATGAGCCCCTCAGTAAAAATTCGCTCTTGTGGGGAGGCGTGACAGCAGCATCTGGCGGCGCACAAACATCCAGCGACGGTCCGGCAGCAGCGCAGAGCACGCACCACATCACAGAAACTCTCCCAAGATGTCATGCCATGTCATGTATTTGCTACAAATCGTTCCACATGTATGACCGAATAGATAAGACAATAAAAATAGCCTCATTCCTCGCAGACAAACCAGGAGAATGGAGATTGAATTGGGTTGATATTTCGGCAACACACCTTTATCGAAACAATAGCAGAGGTCTATATTCTGCTACTGTTTCAATCAAGGTATGTTGCCAAAATGTCAGCTCAACTATATCTCCATTCTCCTGGTTTTTGTGCGAGGAATAATGCTACTACTACTGTCTTATCTATGTGAATAATGTTCGTCGCTAATGCTCTGAACAACGCGTGTATGACTTAATGTTTAATTCGAGTGAATTGGTTAGCAGTTACGCGATAAAAAGGAAGATGCTACGATGATGAAAAAAGGTCAAGAGCTAGAGAAAGACCAAAGTAAAGCAAAAACCTCGTTTTCGCATTGGCCAAGTTGATATATGAGCGCAGCACGGCTCCGAGAGGTCATAACGGCCGGCGGCAGGTAGTTCTAGGACGAGGCCACGCGATATGAAAACACCCTACGTGACATAAACAGCCGGAAAGCGGACAGCCCTAAAGCGCCGGCCACCACCGAGCTCACTCACAGCGGTCCGAGGAGGTGAACAGCGACCGGACCGCCACCGGGGCATGGGGGTCATTTCGGGCCCTGGAGACGCCAGTGCGGTCGCGGCGCGTAACAAGGTCATTCATGCGACGCCAGCCCAGCGGCTTTACAATCGGTAAAATGTGATCTCGACCCCGCGCCCTCCAGACGATTCTGGCCGCGAAATTCATAACTTTTTGCACCCGGCCGAGAGAGCAGGCGGCGGCCCCGCCCCTGACTGGGAGCCAGCACAATATATGATGGAAAACATGGACCTGGATAAGGAGTTTGCGGGCTTCGGGTGTGAGATGATAATGAATTTTATGTAGACCAAACAGAATGGAGTTACACCTTTTGACATGTTTGGATATGTGCTCCTCCCAGGACAGGGTACGATTGATGGTCACTCCTAGATGGTCATCTTTACGGACCGCGAGGGGGTCCATATTAAGTTGGAGATGTTAAGATAGAAGGATGAGGCCTGTGATGCCGTGGGTCGTGCCGGCTAGAGGAATGGTGGTCTTGGTGGGATTCATCTCCAGGGCGCTGGCAGTGAAGTAGGGTTTGAGGGCAAGGATGATTTCCTCCTGTCGGGATTTTAGGGGGATAAGTGGTCGGGGTGTGCGTTGGTCGACGAGCTGGGTATCGTCGGTGTAGGAAACCAGACGCCCGTGACGCAGGTAGGATGAAGGGTCGTTCGTGAAGACGCTGAGGAGGGATGGGCTCACCAGGGTCCCCTGAGTGACGCCGTGGGACAGGGGAAGTGATAGTGAACCATCTCTCACCACCTGCCGCCGTCCATGCAGGTAACTTTAAAACCATCGAAGATCGGTGCCGTACCACTGCAGCTAGGTCAGGAGGATGCCGTGGTCAGTGCTATTGAAAGTTCAATTTAGGTCTATGGAGGTAACGGCGACGGCATGTTCAGAGTCGATTCGACGCGTCATCCACTCCATGGCGTCGACCACGGCGTCCTGGATGCGTCTTGAAACGTCCCTTGCTCATAACGTCCAGAATCGCGGCACCCAGCGTTCACAACAGCCAGAAACCGTCCAATGTCTCTGAACAGAGGAGAACCCGAAAGATCAGGCATGTAGAGTCCAGAACCGAAGCATCCAGAGTTCAAAACGTCCAGCGTACATAAAGTCCAGCGTGCGTGAGATCCAGAGGTTGAGATACTGTCCCACTTCCTCACAACGCTTAACCTAATAGTTCCGATATTGCCCGATAGAGGGCTGCCGTAACCGATTTCGCTCTTTGCAGCCGACGAGTGACGTCAGGTAGTACAGTGCTGTCATGTTAATCCACTATGCATGGACATCGACAACGTTTTGTTTATGCACGCAACCTTAACCGCGTCAGCACGCTCTTTGCAGCAGGCGCAATACAAATTCAAAACTTTGATCCCTGGCTCGCGGCATCGGAAATAGCTGGTTGCTTGGCAGTAGCTGCACGGTAATCGTGGAAAGCATTTGGTGGGGCGCCTGCTGTTTGCTTTGCGGGCGATGAATAAAATTATTCGCGGTACTTGGCTCCGTTATTTACTTATCTGATGGTGATGTTTCACAATTCACTTTTTAATGAATGGATGGCTGATGTTGTTAAGTTGACTGATTTGATGACTTCTCCAGGGTAGACGCGCATGTACGATCTCCAGCTCCTGACATGCTAAACTACATTGGTAGTAATTTTATTTGTCTATTTCCCCTCCTCCCCCAATTGGCAGTTTCTTTCACACGCTCCTGCAAGCAGGGCTTATTCCAAAATTTTACCTACCTTCACTCTTCAAAGAGAGGGAGGGGGGGGGGGGCCTGTCTCATCAGATGAATCCGGATACTACTCCCCTGGTTAGACGCGTTTAATGGCCCAGCCTACAAACATTTC
>NW_023596746.1:51979888-52002604 GCF_011947565.3 Pollicipes pollicipes | reverse complement strand
TTGTTCATATCAAATGACAAAGTTTGAGATGTTGGCTTCACATTTTAAATGGGGTGGCCTGACTATTTCTTACATAACAATATTTAACTCATCTTATAATTGTTATGCAGCTTAGAGCATCCCTGTGTTAAAAATCTAGTGCATGTATACAGCACAGTCATTTGCCGGTCAGGAAACCATGACAACTATAGAAAACATCTGGTTAAAGCAGCCATGAGGGACCACGTTAAGAAATTTGGGGAAAACAACCAAGAATATTTAACAAAATAAGCCAATCGCATGCCTTGAGGCATGATAATTTGTCTTATGGCAAAACTCGATGCATTAAAACAGAAAATGGCTAACATCTCCACGGGGCAGAATTTCGCCATCAAACACGTCTGTATTAGCTGCGCCAGGTCTGTCCCAAGGCTCCATATGGCAGCAAATTCTAATGCTGCCATCCAGAAGCAGCATTAGGCAAGGCTATTTTAAGCTTTGCCAGGTAGCATGGTAAGTCAGAAATTCGAAAAGCTTGGATTTATCCTTATTGAGCACCGCCATGAACCAAGAAAAAGATTAACCGAAGGTTTAAGAGGGCAAAAATGGCGGTAAAAATAAGTTCCGTGCTTCAAATTGTCTCCTTCATTCCCTGTCAGTTGTTCACGCTTGGGTGCATATCAAACATGTTTGGGCGGCTGTCGAATTTATCCAATTTATGTATGAAACACGTACAAGCTTGCAGTTAGAGCTTCTTGCAGAGAAATTGTTCAATATTTTAAGCAGCAGATGGCACCTCTAAAGACAATCGAAAAGGAAGAAACAATAAAACGGTATCACATTGGTATGATACCAAGAAAATCAAAAGTAGCTAAATAAATATAAAGATGGTACTTTTCTCGCAAAATTTTGCAATCGGCTGATTTGACCTATAATCTGTTAATACAAGTGCTCAATTGGTGATATTCATCTTGTAAGTTTAAATTAAAAGACATTTCTTGAACTTTTCTCTCCTGCATTTCGAGAGCGATGCAATTTGGTAGTCAAGTTTCCTCGGGAAAAAAGAAGTACGTGAAGTAAAATTCTCTACCAGGCCTTGCTGGTGTTTGCACCAGCCTCTGCTTTCGTGGTGTGGTGGTGGGACCAAAAAAATAGGGGTGCGTGAAAACCTTGCATTTGGCGCACAGCTGCAGATTGTGGTGCATTTTGTAAACAAACCAAACTTAATGTGTGCAAGCGGCTGGGGTCGCTGGGGTTCTTGGGGTTGGAGGTACCTAGCGCTCTTGCTTTGTGGATACATAGACATGATTCAGATGTAGGTGAGGTAGGATATAGCCATAGGTGTCCAGGTTCTGCGGAGCCTCTTTTATGCTTGGTGGTTTCAAGTGAGCTCGGCTTTGGATGACATCTGAAAACCTCAGAAAGGGAAATAGGAGTTTGGCATATGCGATTAGACAATGTCATGCAGGAGTGAAAAATTCACATAAATAATGGGGGAAAGCAGTGAAAAATTCCTCCTCATAGGGTGTTGCTCTGCACCCATAGTCAGCAATTCTAGGACACTGCTGAAGGGTCCTCACAACAAGCGAGAAGAACCTAACACCAATATGCTTGGAACAATATTGGTGAGCACCTTGAACGATCGGGAGCACCCCGGCAGGCAAACATATAGGGTCCGGTTGGAGTACAGGAGCCCCGAACAAAGGGCACCAGCCAAAGATTAGTGTACACGAATTAATACCCTGTGTGATCAAGAGTGTCCGGGCAGGTTAACAGAGAGAGCTCTGACAAGTGAAGGATCCTCAGCAAATAAGCTCAAAAAGGGAAAGAGCCATAGGTCAATGATGAGTGCCTCTGAGCATCGAATGTCTCAGAGTGTTACCTTATATAGGTCCCCAGGAACAGCAGGGGGTCCTCCAAGCAAGTGGAAAGAACCCGATACCAATATGAGGGGCCGCTAAGCAACCGAGTGTCCCCTGGCATTTGGGGCCCCGGCAGTAGCGGCGGGGAGGGAGAGCCCGCTTACCGCGCGGGCACAGCGGTTCCTGCCGAGCCCGCGCCGCCCGTCGTGTCTCCGGCCACGCCGCCGCCCGGCGCATCCGCGCCCAGTCCGCCGGTAAGTCACGGGGCGCGGCCGCACCCTGGCCGGGCACGGCCATCAGACGTTTAGGTAATTTATAGTAACTATTATTGACTGTACGCATCACATGATCACCATTGGAATGCCAGGTTGACTGTGCCATCGGTTGAAAAAAAGAGGGAAACAGCAGCAGGAGTCAGAAATTTGGACCTCATAGTACCGAAAAACCAAGAACTGGAAACCTTTTCCTGCTAGTAAGTCCATATTAGGGCCACAGAATAAAGTGAACGAAACCTGTGAAGAAATGTCTCTGAAAGGTAAGATCGATAAAGCTCATTGGTTCGCCTCCTCCCCCGCGCCCTCCATGAAAAAGGCAAAGCACCACCCTTTCTGGGCCTATACTCACGTCGAGGTTTGACAGCCTAGCCAACGTTGGTTTGATACAAACATTTAAATAAAACGGTCCGTACATTTTGCTGCGTGGGTGAATGGTGCTGTGAGTGAGTGATAGAGTGATGTGCTGGTGAAAGTATGGTATGCTTTGCCGGACATGCGATATCTCTGTTCTTAACGCAGCCGCATACGTATGTTTCTTAAGAAAATTTTTGCTAGGCTACGCAGGCAAGAAAATGTACAAATCGGCTTGCTGCAGCATCGTTCTTAAGATTTGGTGCGCATCATAATTCCTACTGGCAAAGTTTCGCGTACATAATTATGTCATAATTCATTTGTCACTAGCAATTGGGTGGTGTCGCGGGTGTTTGCTGGGTAGCGACCAGTGTGGGACGTCCTTGACGCAAGCAAGACTGGTTTCCACCAGGCGGTCTAGCCGGTTTTCCGGCGATTGATGAACTGGCCCCTACGGCTCGCGATTAGGGGAGGGGCAACTGGGCAAGTTGAGAACATAGGTGCAAATGCGTGTGCGTGGATTCCATCCGTGGATCTGTGATGCACGAGTCCAATCCATTAACCATTCAGTCACGATTAAAGATCTACAGCCGCAAAGCTGACGCCTAATCCTTAAAAAAAAATAATTAGCGAAGCGTTATCTATTACGCGCTATTAAATCCCGAATGGAACACTTAAATGCTATGGGAAAGTGACCAGGTGTAACGGGTAGAAGTCTTTATGGTGATGGAAACACAGTCAAAAAATCGGAGAAGCAAACAACTTATTGTGTGATGGTGATTGCGATGATGATTATGTGAATGATTGTTACGGTCTCTGATGGGTAATTTTCCAAGATTTGCTAATCTACAAGTCAACGAGATGGTACCGAAGCGACCCCATATCTACTGCGCAGTCAGGCAAGACCTTGGGAAATATCCAAGACCATGACAGGCCTTGGAAATGTACTATGACCTACGATTTTCTTATCATTTAGAGATAAACTTGCTTTTTGGAATTTAATTACGGGGTGACCCGACTACTTCCATTCCGAGAGCAGCACCAATTCTGCGATCCTGCGTCAATCATAAGCCATCAACTGGCATCATCAACTGGCTAGCCGGCCAGCTGTTCGTATAGGGTCGGCTAGTATCTGAGACAAATACCGGCTAGTTGCGGCCAACCTGGATGAGACAGAACATGCCAGCAAATCCAGCGAAATGGTGCAGGGATTTCGTTGGGATGCGCGTAATGGTTTTCAACGATTACCGAAAAACTGACGGGGAGCTTCATAGCCTTCCATCAGCTCGGGATTGGTAAATGATTGCCTGCTATTGATATTTGGCACCCTAGGAAGTCAAACGCGATTCTCCGTAGTAACGGCAAGCACGCCACGTTTGAACCACGCAATACTCTACATTTTAAGCTCTCTTGTCGGCGCATGCCAACTTCATTGGTTCATGCACGTTTCTTAATACTCTTTATAGAGCACGGGATCAATTCCTACTGGCACTTGTTCTCGCGTAGCTATTACAGGTGTAAGGGTGTCGATAGCGTAATGGTTAAGGCATTCGTGTCAGCGTGTTTGCTAAGGACCTCAGCTCAGCGCTGCAGCTGGTGACGTCACATATCGTGTCATCTAAAGAGCCGCCTTTGTGGTGCTCGTGCAGAAAGCTAATCAGCGGATTTACAGAAGCATCGCAGTTCTTATGACAACCATGATACCGAAGAGCGGCGGAGGTCTTAAAGCGCTCTCGAAGGTCGCCGTAGTGGTGGATAAAGGGAAGGATTTGCGTTCTGTTTCAAGGAAGAGTCATTTTTAAGTTGTTTTTTTTTCTGGCGCGCGAGTTTGGTTTTGCACACGTGCTTGCGTCTTCCTGTGGCGCATATACGTGCGATTTGGCCTGCAAATTGCAATAAATGGCATGCGGTTCTATGGCATGTCGTTACATGTTCATGGAACAGGTCGAAAGTAAATCCAACCTAAACTAAAATGCAATCACCTGCCCCATCTTCCAGGCGGGCATGTCGGGCGGCCACCTACGGCATGCATGACTGCTGTGGCCCGCTGAGCGGCAACATGCATGCTCCTACCATGCTGTGCCGACGCTGTGTCCGTCCCACATGAGTTTAGCATGGCGCTCACCCATGTGATACATCTTAATTTGCAGCTTTGCGTTTCTTACGTATTGCCACGGCGCTGAATTGTTCATATGTAAACGAAGCACTGTCCTCACCATATCGAGCTATGTCAGGATACATTTCGAAAATGACCGGATCCGTTTCTGCGTCATGCCTCGTCAAGATGTCATCTAACTGTTTTGCGTCATACCTCGTCAAGAGGTCATCTAATTTTCTTGCGTCATGCCTGGTCAAGAGGTCATCTAACTGTTTTGCGTCATGCCTCGTCAAGAGGTCATCTTACTGTTTCGCGTCATGCCTCGTCAAGAGGTCATCGAACTGTCTTGCGTCATGCCTCGTCAAGGGGTCATTTAACTTTTTTGAGTCATGCCTCGTCAAGAGGTCATCGAACTGTTTCACGATATCGATCAGATCGGATCGCCCACTCAAAAAAAGTTTGTTGAAACCATTAGTACTGGAGTAGACAGCACGGGTCCCTGCCTGATGGGAGTTTGGGTTTTGGGGTAACTCCTGGAGCAGGGACATATTAAAATGAATATGATGATGGATAGATATGATGATATTTTATCGTGGTCCTTGATGAAACGAATAAATGCTAAGCTACAGCTTTTGGTCTGATTTCAACCGTTAATCTTCATTTTTCTTGGTGTAACGAAAAAACATACCGCGAGTATTACTATGATGCCTATTTTGTTTCACATGTATTTGGTGACCGAATAAATTACAGGGTACTGTGATTTGTGTGACTTTGACCTTGGATCTTGAGAGTTGCTCTTTGCAGCTGTGACGAAAGCGGACGTCAGGAGCATCACTTTGATATGTTTTGCCATATTTATTTGGTAGGAGTGTCCATTTTTTGTTTGTTATTCCTTTCGTGTCTTATTCCTTTGGTACCCGTTTTGTCTTATCCCGTTTATTTCTTCGTATTCCTTTGGACTTTAACTTTAATTAGTTTTTAGATGCGACGAAAGGGCTTTGACAAATGAATAAATGGCAAAGATCAACATCATTCCTAGCTTTTTACATTTCGTAGGTAAACGAGTAAATGTCAAGGTTCCCAAGTTTTGACCTTTCATTGACCTTATAGAGTTCAAACTCAGTGAATTAGAGAACAGTCAGCTACATATTCATAAATAATTGAGTGGGCTTGAACTGAGAAGGCTGGTTTTGGAAACCTGAACTTGACAATGAATGCGAATATGAACAGGACGCTAACTGCAGGTCCGCACTTTTCCGACACAACTCTGTCCTTTGTGGGGGTGAGCCTCCGGAGAGGTCGTCAGCGGTGGTGTTGTTACCTGAGCCGTGGCGTGCATGACAGCATGACGTCATCAGTCAAGAGTGCTAGCGTTGCACCACGCACGATACCGCAGCCGGCCGTCCCGCAGGGAACGTGTCTTTGTGCGCGTCAGATTATGAGCTATGAATAAGGAAGTGACATCAATGTGATGTAGCAGATATATATATATATATATATATATATATATATATATATATATATATATATATATAACATGGCAATGTTATTACAATTACACTTGATATGAAATTGTATCGGAACAGATGGGCAACATCTAGTCTACTATAGGATCTAGTTTAGTCTACGTCCGTGTGGATGTTCTGGCGGACATCGCTACCGCTGCCGCCGGCGGCGAGGTACTGAGAACACCGAGCTCTGCCTCGCGCCGGCCGGTTTTCGGCGTACTTCCCAAGCGGCAGCCCCAGACCGGCATAGCCAGTCGGCGCCAGTGCCCAGGAGACAGGGGGCAGGCCTCAAACCGCAGGCCCTTCTAAGAACCCGTGGAGCTGGGAAAACTGGTTCCGTCTGGACGTGTGGCATTGCAAAGCCGCTTACGTGGTTGTAAGTATTTGCTTGTGCTTTTCTATCAGCAAGTCCAAGTCGCAGTGCATGCACTCGCTCGAAGGCCGTCGTGTCTGCTGTATTTCCTTCAGCTAAACAGCAGTACACCATCTTCGTCAAAATTAGTAGCGTACGTGCACGTGCGTGTGCACGTCCACGTCTGGATTTGATAGCGAGTCGCACGGCATAGACGGCTGCACCGATGGTGGTGGCATTTAGACACAAAACGGTATAACCTTTGTGACTTTCTACGGCACAATTAGACGCCGCTCCGGCGTAGGTGACGGCCGTAGCACGGACAAAAAACGGGAGCATGTCCGCGGGTTTCGTAACAATGCAACTGGCATGAAGGGGGTAGACTATTAGAACCAGATCTGAGTACCAGTGTCTTAGTATTGCCGTCTTTGAGTATAAAGCAACACCCTAAGAGCAGGAATTTTTAGCTCCTTTCCACACCTTTTATTTGATTTTTTTCGCTCCCACCTGGTATTGTCTAACCACACATACCAAAGCCATATTTCCCTTCCTGAGTTTTTAAGGTTTCATCCAAAACCGAGCTCAGTTGAAACCATCAAGCACAAACAAGGCTGCACGGGACCATCCAGACCAGAAAAATGGTGAATCTGTTTTTATAAGAAGTTGACGACCAGACTTCAATGTACAGGAGACATCATGAACGATTATTTGAACGTGACTAGTGTCTTGATGTGTTATGCAAGCTGGCCTAAAATCGCCCTCATGCATCAGTGTTGTCTGACGCTTGATACATGATGTGTGTTTAATTGAAATCTTTTGCATGCAAAAATGATGCGTGATGCAAGATGCCTGTTTACTTGAAATCGCTTGCGGAAGTAAATGAGGTGTTATGCGTTATGCATGTTTGCTTGAATTCATTTGCATATACATACATTTTTCGCGCATTTTAATTATCAGTTAGATGTGCAATGTATCGCAGAAATGGCAGGCAACTGCTCCTTGTTTAATCCCCTGCATGTTGGGGGTCTGCAAAGACTGTGCCTAGTTGTTTTTGAAGAAAAAGAAACCGAAACGTCGAGTAAAATTGGCAGACAAATTTGAGTTTGCTACCGATATTCTTTTTCATAAACGCATGTAGCCAAAATATCACATTTATCTCTCCATTTTCCTCTTTCTGCTTTGAGGAAAAAAACTATTAATACTGTTTTATCTATACGCATGATGTACCTCACAAATGCACTTTACAATTGGCGAAACGCTGCATTCATGTCAGTAATGATGGCGGCATGCCTTCAACATAACAATTTAAACGTAATGTAATGATTTTGTCCGCTCACTTAGATCAGTCTAGACCAAAGTCATGCCATAACGCCAGGACGACTTCAGTTACAACTGCGTTAGGAGCCATGGATAAATGCCTATTCTGTAAATGAATTGCGTGCAAGGTTTATGTGTGGTCGTATCTGCAACTGCTCCAACGGTAAGAGCGTTCATTGCAATTGTCGAAGGGCGGAACCACCAGCATCGTCTCGCTTGCATAGGATTATGTCGCCGCAGACTCACCCTGCGGTCGAGTTTCTCAGTTGCCGGCGCAGTATCACATGCCTGCCGCCGTCATCAACTACAATGGCCGCCCCTGTACCCACCCGCGAACAATAAACCAACTCGAATTCAGTTGGTAGCCTGTTCCGGGGAACTCAGTTGAAATCGCCGGGAGCGACAGGGTCCGATACCTGCCAGTCATACGTGCGATTTCAAACAGCAAAACCAAGGTGATGTAGATGACTTTGTGGACTGGAACATGCATATCAGTTTGGTGATTGGGAGCTGCCTTGTCACCGACGCCACATTTTTTCCTTTCTCCTCTCCTTCTTCTTACCTTCCCGCCCACTTTCCTTAATCCTTGAGTTCCCCCCCCCCCGCCGAACTCGCCGAATGTGCACCAGCGTGTTGACCAGGTGGGGCGTGCGTTGACACTCAGGCAGGAATACGCTTTTCGCGTGTGTAGGGGAGACGGGATGTACAAGGACCATGCTGTCGGAAGCATGTTGCAAATCCTGAGCAACAATGAATGTGGCATATCCACATGCTGCGACTGTTGCGTATTTGTCCTTGATTTGATACCGTTAACTTGCATAGATGTCCTCATTTATGGTGTTATTCTTAAGTTACTGATTTTCAGTCTTTATTCTGTCATTGCTCGTACCACTGCCCAAATTGCCGTATAATGTTGCACGAAACGTGGTTCGTGATGAAAATTTGCGCTCAACGCATTAACTTGGTTCAAGGCCAACTGCTGTCCGCTCATGCCACGAATCGTGCTGATACGACAGACACGAATAATTTTATGGTCAGATTTTCCTTGACCTTGAACACTGCGAGGCAGATGAGATGGCGGTGTTCATGTGACGTTTTTGTAAGCGTCATGCATGTCTGTGTGACCTAAAATAGTCCACACAACGTCGTGGGAGTCAAGCACAGAAACAAGAGAGGTGTAGCTACTAAAAAGGGTATACCTTTTGAACTGAACTGAATGATCCTCAAAATAGCTCTCCGAGTTCAACACCTCAGCTAGATATGGAACACTTCTTTTAGGTTTGCACTGGATACTGGAAGAAGATAGCTGGACTTTCGATCAGCGTGAGTCCAGCGATCAGTCTTAATCTGAAGGCATTCGATCCAAATCCGCGGGAGTTCGGTTACATTTGAATATGCACTCGCTCTCTTCAGGAAAATCCTGGTTCCATACCGGCGTTGACTGAGATCGATTTCGTACTATTGAGACCGGGAGTCTATGTTACATCAACAGCGGCAGAGCTCCCGGAGCCAATAGCGCCGTGTTCTCGAACAGCGAAGCAAATGAAAACGGCTTGTCTAAGATAACGGCGTCCAAAGCCTTATAAAGCCCCCGTTCTCGACTCAAAGTAGTATTTTGCTAACCAAGCTCGCGGAAATTCAACGAAAGAACATTGCGCAATGTTGCAGCAAGGTAAAGCTAGGAGTCCAAACCACGTGTAACCAGCAGTATGGCTCATTGGCTTGAGTTTCACCATACAAGGTGGCGCTAATGGCTTTAGCGGTTACATGCGTCAGTGCATGATCAAACTACAACTGCACGTTAGACTCACACTGCTGTTACGCTAAGGCTCAGCATGCTTATACGACTGACGAGCAACGCGCTTGGTCAGATGTCAATTCGATAATCTTGCGGATGCCGGCGCGGTCATAACGTCACATGACGAAGGATAATGCTACGGAAAACCCGAGTTTGGCTGGCTGACCTTTCCAATCGCGTGATGACGTGACGAGGCACGGGTTCGATGTTAATAGCATTACAGTTAATGCCTCCTGCACCCTGCAGTGCGACGCGGTCGGCGGAACTCCCAGCCGAAAACGTCCGGTGTTTTCCCGTCGGACTGGTATAAAAGATATCCGTGGCACCGAGTCGTCACACATCAGCCATGAAGCTCCTCGTGTTCGCTGGTTTGCTCCTGTTGGCCGTCTCTGTGACGGCGAGTGGTTGGCTCCCGCAGTGCTACGGCGCCTATAATAACCATAATTGTGGTTATAATAGCTACGACGAGTGCCAGAATGACTACGACTGCCAGAAAATCGGCAAGTACACTTGCTGTGTTGGTTCGTGCCACAACGAGTGTCGCTGAGGGTGGCTGGCCGGCACGCCGAGATGCAGTGAAGCCCTGAGGAAAACAACGAACACCATGGAGGAGAAGAACGAACGACACGACTCAGCATCAGGACCAGGACGAGCTCTCTTGTCCGCTCTTCAGGTGCCGCGAGACTCCTCTGGCACACGTCTAACCACATCTCTCGGATTGATGTGCCAGTTCAAGAAGGTGAAGAAGGCAACACTTCGCGTTTAAGGACGATGGAAACATGATCCAAGCATAAAGGTTCTTTCTTCTTTATTACGTCTGTCGCCCTTTACTGTTGCGTGAATAAATAGCAATTCCCAGCCCACCGTTTGCTTTTGAGAAGGCTATGGAGTGTGAGCTTCGGTACAACTTCCGGGCTACAATGAGTGCACTTGGATACTGCGTACACGATCCTGATTCAATTTCGGTAAGATAGAAATCGTGATAAGTCGTGAAATACGCGAGTACCAAACAGATGATTCTATGTCCAAAGCTCGTGGACCTGGTGGACCCAATCATTAACCAACCAGCAACCAGAACCGGGGAACAATCCGGAGGCAAGCTTCTTGCCTCGGGACCACGGAGAACGAATGTTCCCCGTTCGGCTGCCTGAAATATTTAGATCCAGGCGAGTACACGCATGACTAGAGCTCTAACATAACGAATGATCACAGCTTGTTCAAGCGAAAACGGGAAATTACTATTATAGCCAAATGAAAAAGAAGTGAAATACTTTAAAAGCCTTACAGACAAAAGACGTACAGGGCAAAAAGGTCACAAAAAGGCCGATGACTTTCTTGACCTTAGAATATAATTGGCATACCATAAAATACAATTGGCATTTGGCGGAAAATGAAGGGCACCGGCGGTTTGTGTCATGCTGTCATTTATTGCGTAATTTTTGTCAGTTTGTTTAATATAAAGTTAAGACAGAATTGATCTCGTATATACATATATATATATATATATATATATATATATATATATATATATATATATATATATATATATTTATATGTATGTATGTATATGCGGCTGTAGATATGCGTAAGAAAAACATGCACATAGCAAAGGGCGGGTCATATTCGGTTTTTTATTTTCGGGGTCTCTTTTATCGTCATGGGCCCTTTGTCAGCCCTGTGACGCCCGCCCCCCCCCCCCCCTACCAAAGCTCTGGGTGCGCCTCTGTCTGTAAGTTATCCCCAATAGCCTAGCACCGTGAAGAGAATGATTATTTCTTTCAAAATGAGATCACGATTACTGGATCTACAGGTTTTGAACCTGACAACTGGTGACGCACTCATTGAGGACTAAATTTTATGCTGGATAAGGCGTCTTATCGTTTAGATTACTGGCCTGATGCAACTTCCCGTAATCACATGGCCTCGTATGGAACGAAGGTAAACCGGGGAAATTTTGTAGCTACTTCTGTTCGGTGCCAAGCATTTCAGTAGTGGTTAATTTCATACCCTCACAAAATCCATTGGTGCTGTTGCCGTTGTAGATACGGGTCTCCCCAAATTTATAGTACGGCATAAACTCGCGTAACAAAGTTAAAGGCGTGTAAAGGTACTATTTTTAGCTGATCCACATCGCTAAGGACTTTCTGCGCAGAATTGGGCGGCAGTGTGTTGTGAAACAAGAATATGGCGTTTACCCCTCATTATTGTCTCTCGATGAAATCAGTTGAGACTCGCAGTTCGGCATGGTTTTGCGTCCGCCAACATACAGCGCCTGTTCGACATTTGAAGAGTCTGGGTTCGTTCGATCATTTTATTGCAAAAGGGTCTGGAGCGTAAGGTGAAGTTTCAATTACTCCATCCCGCAAACGACCCAGATTCAATCCCTGTGCGCAAGCCTAACGCGTACACAGCAAAAGGAAGCATCTCCCGTGGCGGCCGCCAGCCCCCTGGGGCAGCGTAGGCGCTGAAGCCGGAGCTGGCTGCCCAGACAGATGCATGACTATGGCTTATGCATTTTTTATTTGCATGCGCTCTCAAACTAATCAAGCTCTCCCTGATAAGGTCAATGAGGTGGAGAATACCATCGAGGTGCCTCCACCCCCCCCCCCCCCCCCCGCTTCCTAAGGTTTTATAGAATGTCTTTCTGGTACGTTGTCTAATTGTGTCCAAATGTTCTGTGTCATCTGGTGTATTCATTACGCGTACATGAACACATAAATGCGTCCATCGCATCTGGCTTGTGAAAAGCAACAATTTAACAGCACTGCACGGCAGTCTTCGGCCGTCACGGGCAGCGGGCGGCAACCGACAAACCAGGCGTCCTGGGCGTTGGCTACGTCGACTGCTACAGTGGCAACGCTATGCATTATATATATATATATATATATATATATATATATATATATATTTATTTATTTATTTATGTATATAACTACATGATCCAAATACACAAAACCGGATCCAATATGCGCAGAATAAAGCAGCTGACACCTTTGTGTAACGTTCATGGCTGGTAGGTCGCGTCGTCTCCCCGCCACTGAGTAATTAATTAATGGATACCCATTTGGCCAGCAGGGGCAGTTTCGGGCCGAACGAACGGGTTCCTCACTGTTCCGCTGGTTGGATGGAGGGGAAGGGGGGACGGATTAGGTTCCATGTCCCGGCACGCTTCCTAAATCTGGTGAGTGCGCACCTTGGACGCATGGTTCCGATGCGTAGAAGGCAGGTGACACCTTCCCGACTACATCGTGCGACTACCATTTGGCCTGGACGCGAAGGCTCCGATGCATCTCTGTGTGTCTTGATGCGGACAGCATGACGCCTCGCTTGTCCACTGCTACAAACCTTTTGGTTTTATTACTTCTTGCTCTGCCTCTGGCATTTAGTAAATATGTCATTATGTAGTATCGTGTTGTCCACCTGTAGCGTATTTCTATTTTACACATGCTTTTCATCCGGTACATCGCTATATATGCACCGAAATTATTAGTTCGTTCGGGGCTGTAATCTTTCTGCATATGGCCCGCATCTCATACATGGACAGGATTGTCGTTTTTTGGAGTGGAGTTACTGTTCTGTCAAGCTGCTCACCTAATAATGGTGGTAAGTTCGAAATGTCGCATGTCTATGTCACGCGTTCAACATTTATCCAATTTTAGGGGTTTAAAGTGTCAATTATGCCGCAAACTTCAAGTTTGAAATTATACGTCAACCTTAGCAGGTTCACCCATGTAGGTGACCAGTACAGTTGCCGAATGTCATGCGACATTTAGGCTAGAAAGGCAAGCAGCTGAGCTGAGAATATGCCTTGGTGACCGAGTAAGATTAAGGAAAGGCATTTACATGCAAAATGTTATGACATTTCAAACCCAGTAAGCACAGCTTGCATTCCAAAACGCAGAACACTTCGAGAAAGAAAAAACTGGACAAGTATCACAAGGCAATGAACAACACCAGCGCCATCTATAAACGTGGTATTGGTGCCAGTGGCACCACCTCAGTTAGCGTCGCAGCGCATGTGCAAGATAGGTTGGGTTTCAAAGCTGAGGCAATGAGCTTCAAAAACAGACGTAGCATGTGAGAGGGCTCACCCTTTGCCTGACACTGTCAGTGTTTCAGCCGGCTGTGCCTTCTCAGTCTGCCCAAAGGCCGCCTGTAAAGAAGTCCCATTCCTATGGACTCACAACGCGGTGGCTTGTTCAGGCGCCCCGCGTTGGCGTCATGGTGTGGGTTGCTAGATTACCTTTGAGGCCGCTGAAGGGGCCCTAAATCACATCCTACAAAGGCCAGATGGCCATTTCACCGTAGCCTTGGAGTTCAACAATTTGTGACGTTGTTTGGTTGGCGTGCTACCCCTTCAACCATCAATTCCGAATTAGGTGATCGATGCATTGCATATGAGGCCAAATTATAACGCAGGATAGCAACGGAATAATCATATGCTCGGTTCAGTCAAGTCCAATGCATAATTTCATATGCTATCCGCATGACACATACGCCAACTGACGTATTTCACGCCATAGCTTGTCGTGTCATATCGTGTTGAAAGAGCGTCATGACCGTAATTCCTACGCAATAATTCTCGAAGCATTAAATACTGCATTTAAATGATAACATGAATAGGCCGTTAGCGACCATTGCAAAACAATCTATGGAGACCAGACAAAACAATTTCTGCTCCGGCCTGATATTTGAAAGCACGACCCTTAAAGGGAATGTTCCACACTTGAAGATATTGAAATAAGCATCAGACATGATGGGAAAAGCCTTCTTGTAGCTATTGATAGGATTACGAGGTTCAAAACGACCCTACCTAGCAAAATTTCAAAGTTTTTACAAATGCGTTCAATTATGCCATCGTTTGATGGCGTCATAGAATGGTTTTGGGACGCCAGTAATACCTGGCAGCATCTGGCAGCCAGATCTAAAGAATGCCTCGAAACGCACATAAACTGACGCCAGCCGGCCATTCTCGTCGCGGGCGATGAGTCGGGTGGCGGGTTAGTGGATGGCTAATTTGTGGATTTTTTGTCTTGGTTCTGGCTGAAAGAAAAGCTTTGGTGGACTGTTTGCCGTGCGCGACGTATCGATCGCCAGCTCTTATGGCAGATTATTAATATCAAAGCACGATATGCTGTGAAACCTGCCATATAGTGCCAAAAATTTATCACCGAAACCTGCCAAGGACTGTTGAGGATGTCAAAATATATTGCTGTAGTCCTAACACTGATATCATGTGACTTGCACAATAATTGCTTTCTTTATTATTTGTATCTGGAAATACAGTAGCGTACAACAATAATGAATTTGTAGCATTGCTGTGAATCGCCTGCCAAAGCATTGTTATTGCCATGGTAAATATGGTAATGTTGAGCTAGCAAGAATGTCTTTGTTGTCTAGGAATAGTTATGCAATGCTAATCAACCTTGATATAATCATTGTGGTGCAACGACATTCGTGCTGGTGATGGTTCTTTGGCGTTGTTAAATTAGTCGTTACCAGTCATTCACATATCATAGGCTGTTATCTTATAGGCTTGACATAGTCAAACCATGTGGTACATCGTGCAATGATACAGGTGAACATCGTCATTGTGGCACTACCTCAGTGTTGGACTGTGTCATGACATAGTGAGCAACGACATGATTTTTGTACTGCAATCCCTGCTGCTTTCATAATCAGTTCCATCATGAGGTGGCGCAAGCATGCATTCCTGTATTAACTCGGCATCTGAGATATGAGGGGCCAAAAATATGATAAAATATGCCAATCGCTTTTCTGCAAAGTACACAACCAATAAGTGACATCACGTGCTCAACCTGTTTTGAGAATCCACAAAGCGTACGTGACAAAGATTCAAACGCATCCCCGTTTCCACAGCCATGCAACATGCTACAGCCATCAGGCTGCTTCACTAGAAAATAACAAGAAAATATTACGTGCAATGAAATAACACTGCACATCTACTAACCCTGAACAAGGCTGGGGACATGACAAGTGCATGTAGTATGGTTAGTGTGTGAGTACCGGGTATAGCGCGCGAGTAGTAGTATCTAGACCGAACGATAGGTGGCAGAACGTCTCGCGGAGTACAGAAATACGGTCTAGTTCCGACGGCCGACTCGGGTGCTCATACGCAGAGACAGACTCGAACATGACGCAGCGGACAGGGTCAGTGGGAATCGATCCCGCCTCGGTTCCCCTGCCGGACGACATAGACGGCCCTGTGACTAGTGCCGTGCCCCGGGGAACGCGACTCGTGCCAGACTCGATAGCAAAAGATGCCAAACCGGAACGATTGAAGCTGACCGGTGACCGCGGAGTGACGTGCCGCATGTGGCGACAGAGATGGGACGACTACGCGATGTTGTCGGACTTGAGTAGCAGGCCGCCAGCACTGCGGCTGGCGATTCTCCGGTCGTGCCTCTCGGACGAGGTGCTGATAGTCGCGGCCAACTTCGACATCCCTGCTCCCCAGCGATCGGGCCTCTCCGTCGTCCTCTCGCACCTGGACGGCTACGCCCGCGGCCAGGTCAATGAGGTCATCCAGAGGCGCACATTTAATATGAGCACACAGCAGGAGGGCGGGTCCTTTAAGGATTCCTCCACCCTCCTCCGTGACTTCAGTCGTGAGTGCGGATTCTGCGATGCCTGCCGTGACAGCCTGATCAGGGACCGTATAGTCGTGGGCCTGCGCGACCCGGCGACAATCAAACGATTGTGCGCCGTCCCACTCCTGCCATCACAGCAGGCAATCCAGATCTGCCGCTCCGAGGAGGCTGCGACGCGTGACGTCACGGACATCATCGGCGGCGAGGTCGACGCCGTGTCAGCGTGCCGCGCCCCGGTCGGCCGGCACGCCGGCTGCCCTTCGAACCCCAGGACTCCGCGCGGTGTCAGGTTCCAGTCGCGGAGCCCCACCCCTCCCCGCCGAGCGTCGGGTGGGGGCGCCTGAGAGCAAGAAATGGACTCCGCGCGCCCGGTGTGCAGAAACTGCGGGCACCCGTCATGTACGATATGGCTGCGGATCGGGCGTGCTGCAACTGCGGCAGAACGGGTCACATCTCCAGGATGTGCCGCAGCGCGCGCCAGTCACATGAGGCCTCTACCTCTTCGGTTACGCTCGCGACCGCATCAACGGGATCCGCACCGATTGTCAGCGTGTCCGTGTCAGGACGTAAGACGGCCAAGATGACGGCGCTTTTGGACACCGGAGCCGACGTGTCAGTCGCTGGGATAGACTTTGCTGAACTCATTTACGAGATGAACGATAACCTCCAGCCGCCGTCGACCCATCCCCGCGCTGTGGACGGCCACGTGACGCGCTCGCGCGGGAGTCTGCCCGCCCGAATCACCCTGGGTGACGTAACGGTGTCTGACACGGTGCATATCATCTTAGGAGTGCCACGACTCCTCCTCTTGTGGCGCACTGCCGTCCGTCTTCGTATTGTACCGGCCAATTACCCACGGCAGATCAATGCAGTCAGTCGGGTTGCCGGACCGCCCGGCACAGCCGCTTGTCGGCCGCCGCCGCCCCACCCAGCCGCGGCTGAGACGCGCGCGCCGCGCCGCAGCCAGCCCTCCCCTGCCGAAACCGGAGACGAGACGGGACGCCGCGAGCGCCCGGCAGGGGGAGGGACCGTCGGACGGCCGACCTCCGACGACGGAGACGGCGGAGACGGGCCGGCCTGCTCGTCCCCAGCGCACCACACCGCCCGATCGGTGCGATCCTCTACGGTCCCCGTGCAGCACGCAGCGCCCCAAACAGCCTCAGAGCTGCCTAGCGATCATATCTCTTCCGACGTGACCGAGAATGCAGCGCCACTTCACAAGTTTTCCGACGTGTTGGAGGGCAAAGTATGAACCATGCCAGGAGAAGAATACCAAATCCATCTGTGAGAAGACGCCACCCCCCTTCGCCGTGCGCTCGCCACGCAGGGTGCGGAAGCTTTGAGAGAGCCCCTGCGCAACGAGCTCGAAAGACTTGAGCGTGACGGTTTCATCGAACCCGTCACGGAGCCAGCTGAGTGGTGCGCGCCCATCGTAGTGGCCCCTAAGAAGGACGACATGGGCATTCGACTGTGTGTAGACCTTTCAAAGCTGAAACGGTCTGTGAGGCGGGAGCTGTACCAATCTAACACGCCCGCTGAGTGTGTCGCATCCGTCACAGCGTCGGACGCTAAGTGGTTTAGCGTGTTTGATGCCACCAAAGGACACCACCAGTGCCCTCTAGACGAACACAGCCGAAACCTGACGACGTTTATTACACCAGTCGAGTGCCACCGCCACCACAATCGGCGCATGGACGATTGCTTAAGGAACGTGGACGGCATCCAGCGTGTCGTGGACGACGTCATCATCTTCAGCAAGACGCAAGAAGAACACGTCGCCCGAGTCCGGAAGTTTTTGGCGACGTGCCGTGACCACGGGGTCTCCCTGAACCCCTCCAAGACGCAACACATGAAGACCAGTTCCAAATTCGCCGGCTTCATCGTGTCCCGAGACGGCCACGTGCCCGACCCGGCCCTGACGAACGCCATAGCGGCGTTCCCGGCACCGAAATTGTTCACTGACCTCCGGAGCTTTTTCGGCCAACCAAGTGGCGCCATTCAACGAAGAGACGGCTAAGCTGCTGGAACCGCTGCGTCACCTACTGAGCCCAAAGAGAACCTTCATCAAAGACACCTGCCACGAGGTGACGCTCCAGGCGTCGAGAGAGGCGCTGTCGTCCGTCCGCACTCTAGCGTACTTCGACCCGACAGGGCCGACGAGGCTGTCTACGGACGCCAGCCGTCTCCAGGGGCTCGGGGTTTCTGCTGCAACAAAAACAGCCGAACGGTACCTGGAAAGAAGTGCGGGCCGGGTCGCGCTTCCCCACCGACACCGAATCTCGGTATGCTACAATGGAACTAGAACTGCTGGCAGTCGCCTATGCGGTAAAAAAGTGCCCCCTTTTCGTCTCTGGCATTCCACACCTGGACCTCGTCGTTGGTCACCGCCCTCTCGTGCCCATCATCAACAAAAACCTCGACAAAATCGAGAACCCGCGACTGCAAAGACTGCGCGAAAAAATATCCGACGTCAGCATGACTGCGTCGTGGTGTCGAGGCAAGAGCCACCTGGCGGCTGACGCGCTCAGCAGGTCACCAGTCGACCCGCCCACCGATGACGACGAGCTGGCGGAAGATGACACCGCCCCCACCACCGCCACCGTCGCTGCGCGGGCGATCGACGCGTCGCACCTCGACCTCCGACTACGGGACGTGCTGGAGGCGGCAGATGGCGACGAGGAAGCCCAGCTCCTACCCGAGGCAGTCACGAACGGCTTCCCTCGTCAAAAAGCCGACCTCCCGTACCAAATTCGCCCCTGCTGGGCAGTGCACGACAAACTGACATTTGAGGACGGTCTCGTGCTTCACGGGTGCCGACTCGTGATCCCTCGATTTTATTCAACGAGGAGGGGGCGAAAGCTATTTTCAGTAAGCCTGGATGGGGATCGTTCCGAATATGAAGAAATACAAAGGCACACAAGGAAGCTCGGTGGCGAGTAGATTTCTGCGTGCTTGGAACCCTGGCTATTTTTGAGGTGACCAAGCATCATTCACCTGGCGGCTGACTACGAGCTAAGGTTTCCAGCTTTGCCGCTAGATGACTCGGAGTAAACCTGACGTCATCCTGAGCACGGTGAGGTCGCGCGTTGGAGAGGGGACTGCTCCCAAGTTGAGGAGGCCACCGCCATTTTCAGTCAGCATCCATGGGACTAACTTTTAGGTTGCAGAAAGTTGGGGAGACAGGCTGTTGGAAGTTTGTTCGTGAGTATATTTTGGCGTGTTGAAAAACCATAAGCTATTTTTGGTTTCGCGTTCGACCTGTCATCAGCACGTTTGTCAGCACCTATAACGGCCCAATATTCACCCTACGTTATGTCACGTGACCACGAAGTCACATGGCTTTTATGTGATGCGCCGACTGACGATAATGCGAGAATTGTTTGTCAGACCGTCAGCATGGAGAGAAAGCGCCACCAGATTTAACACGCGCTCGTGTGGCGGTGGGAGTCGAATTGACTCCCCCCCGTACGTTTTTCCAGAATGGTTTCCGAATGGTGCTGCGTATCCGCGCCAAATTTGGCATGGCTTTAAATAATTAAATAGCGAATTGTTTTACATCAAAAAATTAAGTGTACCTTGTAGGGTCGCTGACATATCGCAGGCCAAAGTCAGGGCACTGTTTCAGCGAGAGCAATTTCTAGGGAACCGTCCGATCTGATACAATAAAAGAGTGCTTGACGAAAGCATGCATCTCTGAGATGCTTTCTCAGGCACTACAAATATTGAATGAGCAAACTACGTTGACCTAAGGTCAGGTATGAAGGTCAGACCAAGGTCACAACCAACCTGATTTATTACTCTTTGGCTTGCTGTATTGGATAGTTTGTGGTGCTCATTTCAAAATTATTGACAGCAGTAACCTCCTTATACATTTTCCATTGACTTTTTTTAGTTCAGAAAAGGTCATTGACCCAATATGACCCAGATTGACGTTTTGTTTAATGAACATGCTGCCTAGCGTTATCTTTGCCGCTTATTTAAATGCAAAACTCAGAGTGGTATTCTATGATTTTGGTCACCAAGACCCTCAAAAGGTGAAACACGAGCACTGACCTCAAATGCGAGGCCAACCTAGTATGTTCAACCAACCAACAATGGGGACTTTGGTGGCCAACCTAGAACTTGACCTCATTTAACCTTGTTTGATGTGAAGGCCATAACTTAGGAAGCTCAAATTTTGACCTAAATGAGTTCACGTACAGGTCCAGACACCCTTTGAATTTGGTATCTCAAGCTTTCTGAAATCCCGAGATCTCAGCCGGGTTTAATTTGACCTCCACCCCACCCACCCGAGCGAAGTGTATGTAGCCGGCCAACCAGGTGCGTGTTAAAATCAGTCTGAAGCGGTAGTTTGATTTGGCAGCTCTTGCGTTGGCGAGTACGTTTGGTGGGGTGGGGCACTTGTCTGTAATTTTGGGGGACATGTGACGTGAGATGGAGGAAATTTAAACGCCATCTGTAGCCACGAAAAGGTGAGTGGCACTGATTGGTGTGATGCCGGGTTACATTGCCCAGTCAATTAATAATGTTAAAGCAAGCATTTAAAATGTGAGGGAAATACTGAAACGAATTGAAAATGAAAACAAGCACTCAACATTTGAGTGGGGTATATGATGGTATTACTGGAACAGAAGCCACACTTCCAAAGACCACTTTGTACATGGTGTGCCTTCGGTAAGCCCGAATTGGTGTCTGGTCTCAAGTAAAAGGTAAATGAAGAAGGGAAAGTATAGTTTAAAAAACTTTCCGTCAGCCACACATAGACCGCACCGGCAGCTCGTATCGCATCACGCATTCCAGCTGACAATTGTGCTGACTACAGATTGAGCGGGGCCTTGTTGTGTCCGTACACCAGTCACCTGGCGGCTGACGAAGGGCTATAGTTTTAGACTTTGCCGCTAGATGACACTGCTTGACCTTGGTGCCTTTCTCGGGTAAGCTTCGCGCTGAGCGCTAATCAATCGAATACGATCACGCGTCATGTGCTGATAAACTATAACTTGGGAAAAAATATTCCATGAGTTTCGACCGGTAAAGAAAAAATGGATATTGCAGAATACCTATGACCGTAAAAAATTTGTTATTTTAGTAGCATTAAAGTTTAAGAAATGATTGAGCCAGACATTAATATGGAAGGTGAAATTTGTGTCGGAACTGCCGTGTTCGATGATCAAATATGCAGATGATTTGCTAGTAGACACAAGTCACGAACTAGTTCAGATGTTTGCAATATTTGAGTGTTTGATTATCGCGAAAAGTTTGTTAAAATGTGCTGCTAACTTATAACGGAGCATCAGCTTCCGCCATGGTGAAGAGCCTGCAGAACAGGACGTTTGGCATGGCATTGATGAGGTGATATTTTTGACAGGTCGGTAACACAAATGGAGAGAAAATTACACCACTTGAAACTGTATCTTATTCGCGTCGTTGCAGCATTGCAAACTATATCTTATCACAATGATCAATGTATGGTGAAAGGTTTTAGGCGATTTTCGAACTTAAGGTGCCATGCGGTCGCTAGCATAACTGAGGTCCATAGCATACAATCAGCAAGTTCATTGCTGGATCATTTCAGGTGACCGGCGTGCACCAAATGTGTGGTGTCAACTCCTAGCATGTCGATTCCGCTGCAGGCTGATGCCAATATCAGTTTCGTCGCCTAAACGCCCTGCATTTTTGCTTCTCGAAATAATCTTTCGCGAAGCCCAAATAAGCGATATTATATTTGAAAACAACAGTGAATACCGAGAGCTACTGATACTAGTCCAATGATCAGAGAATCCTGACAATTTGTTCCTGGGAGGCCTGCGGCTACCAAAGGTCTGCATATAACAAAACACTACTCAAAATCGCCAAACACAAAAATTCGGAGGTCGTATGGTGACAAAACTGCTTCTTTAACGAAACAAGAACAAAGTATGAGATTGCCACAAACTCTGTACGGTGACAAATTTTTCTAATAACTCCATCAGCAATGGTCAAATCAGTCAGCTTGTGTTCCATGACTTAGAAATCGTCGTGGGTTGTGAGCGGAAAGGTGGCACCCGCTGGAAGGTGGGCCAAGCTCATCGTCTGACCCGCCTCGTTGCGGGGCGATTGCCTGCAGCACTTTGCCATGCAATTTTGTGTCTCTTTTATGTCCTCCAGAGCGGTAAGGATAGGCTCCAGTAGGTTCATCGACTTGCCTGGAACAAAGGCCAAGCACTTACAGCCTGGGTGAAACTCGAGTGATCTGGAGCGCGCAGCTGACGTCTGTGAGAATGCACAGTACATCTACGTCAGTTTTAGCTCCGACCATGACTAAAAAAGATGCAACGTTTACTGTTTAACCTATCGGTAGACCTACCGTGATGTGCTGGTTCGTCGTTGGCTGTCGACTTGCTTGTCTGTCGCCGGTTATCTCTGTATGCCTCCGGTCGTTTCTCGTCGGCATGCAATCCAGAGGGAACTGGGATACCATGTCTATGTTTCGTTTACTGAGAGGAGAATGTTCAACATGGTTGTTCCTCATCCGACATCGGCCTAAATCCTCTCCGGTTGTCAATGCTGCACCAGGTCAGAAAAG
>NW_023596746.1:51843571-51978888 GCF_011947565.3 Pollicipes pollicipes | reverse complement strand
TATATTATATACACCACACACACAGATAATATATATATATAATATATATATATTAGTATATATTAAGGTTTTGGATGTGGTCTATAAACGTTTGATATAACAGTTCGTTTCATGGTTTCGCTACGTTCTTGGTATGGAGGTAGGAACACCGTGTGCTCGGAGCAAGGGCAGCAGCGAGCACTTTCAACGGTGCTTATTGCAAATGCTCTTGAAACGGCATGACGATCAGTATGCAATAGCGTCTAGCAGCGGGCCGTAGTAACAACACAGCGTGCGTACCTGAGCCGCTGGTGGGTACCTGAAGAAATGCGCTTGGAGCCTGCGTGAGGAGAGTTTGGAGGCAGCAGGCCCAGTACATGGTTTCGTGCGAAGGAGGCGCCAGCTACCTAACATGTGCAACAACACTTTTCAAAACATAAAATTGGGTTTCGCAGTCGTAACACAGCATGATATATATTCAGATCCGCACCAAAGTGACATATATGGGGCCTACACGGGAGCCGAATGACACATTGGAAAGAAAAAACGAGCGACGCTTTGAGGCGATGAGGTGTGTCTTGTCAACCGACCTTGACCAATGGCAGATCCAGATTGGTAGTGGGTGGGGGTTGGATGGGGCTATGCCCACTGTCTCTTGGAGTGAGAGGGCAACAAAAATGTCATGGTGAAGGGTTAGCAAAATCCTCATTTCGCATCCACGTAACCTTTATTTTCAAAAGGCCCAAGATTTCACGGGCACCACAAATGACCACAACAATTTATTTTCGATACGCACTGAAATCCGGGTACACCATAACCCTTCATTTTCTGAGGGCACCAAATTTCAGGGATACGGCAATGTTGCGCCTCCCACCCTGACGAAACCTTGGATTGGTCCCTTGGCTAGGGGGCAACGAAATGGTCAGTTTGGAGCACCATAACTTTCATTCGCGGCACCATAATCTTATTAAAGAACCCCCCTATCCAAATGGGCAATTCCATTTCCCAAAGCTTTGGTTTTAAACAGCGTTCAAAATCCATGTACATCACAATATCTATGCCTTTCACCCTTGCACAATTCTCGATATGCGTGTTCCACGAGAGAGCACCAAAAAACTTAATTACCGGGTATTTTAGCCTTTATTTGCGAGAGGCACACACTTCCTGAGGCACCACAGAGCAGGGCGGGTCCAGAGGGCGAGGGGCCGTGGGGTCATTCCTCTCCCCTTGGGCCCAAGGAGGTTTGGACGCCCTGAAGAGCCACCAAATCTCATCGCAAAGGGGCAGCAGTACCTTCATTTCGGAACCACATAACCTATATTTTTATGAGACACCAAATTGCAGGGGCACCACGACGTGCGTGCCGTGGTCTTGACGAAACCCTGCGTCGGGCCATGCAGTGAGGGAGCATCATATCCTTCATGTCGGGGCAACATAACCTCTATTTTCAAGAAGCACCCAATTCCAGAAAATACCAGAAAGGGCCCTAACCCTTTATTCTGAAAGGGCGATTAATTCCACGAGCATAACTGTGTCGAGCTTTCCGCCCTGATAAAATCATGGATCGGACCCATGGGCAAGGAGGCACAAACACCGTCCTTGCGGGGCGACATCATCTTCATTGCGAAGGGGTACATAATCAAAGCGGGCCATTTACAAAGCCCAAAACCATAATTTAAAAGGGCACCAAAATACAGCGCCATTGCAATCAGTGTGCCTTTCACTTTGGAAAAATTATGAATCGGACCGTTCAGGGAAGGGGCACCCTTTTCACGAAAACAGGCACCAACAGTCTCCGTTGTCAATGGGGCTTTACGACGCGTCATCACAATGCCCGTGCCTCTCCATTAACGGAATCCTGCATGTGCCCATTCGGCCAAGCGACACCTTTCTTTCGGACCACCATTGCATTGATTTCCTTGAGACAACAAATGCAAGTGGGCGATTGAACGAACAATTGAAGGTAGTCCAAAACTTTTCTTTCCAGGGGCACCGAAATACAAGGGCGCCACAATTGCCCTGCCTTACACTGTTGAAATCCTATTCGGCTCCTTCGGTGAGAAGGTTAGCAAGAGCCGTGGTTGCGGGGCCATCAGGCATTTAGGTTTATGGGGCGCCCAATTTAAACGGAACACCACAATCGGCCCAAACATCCACTTTGAGGCGATACAAGAGTTCAGGCGCACTTAAAATGGGCCCCGAAAGCGTTATTTTCGCGGGGAACCGAATTAAGCCAAGACTCCCCCCATTTTCCTCTTAGTTGGCAAGGGTCACATGAGGTTCTGGAATGTCTTTTTTGGTCCCCTTGGGACTGTGAAGATCAAGAGCTCGACTAAGGGTCCGAAGGGGCAGGCCAGAGGTTTTATGGAGGGATCACAGTCTGAAATGCCAGACCCTAAAAATGTAAGAGTGCCTTTAGCACTGATCGGAGGACCCGTGCGACTGTGTCTCTAGTTGAGAAGCAACTGACTGAGACAGCCATTTCGAACAGTTCTGACTATTCTGCTATTGGCTTTTGTGTGCTATTCTGTGGGCGCAGCGGAAGATTCCCGAGCAGAGACAAGCCAAGATCTCAAATGCCAATTAGAAGGCATCCTACATTTGTTCGGGACACCTGACCATTGAAGAACCCACATGAGCCCACCCACACCCACAATGAGCCCCAACCAGGAGCACATTTGCTAAATAGGGGGCGATGATGGGCTCCCGTATGTCAAAGAGCCTAGTTGTGCTGAGCTGGACCGCCTCCTGGACATGAAGAGGACTCATGAGAAATGACACAAAGGGGATTCTCACGTACAATGAGCACCGCCAGAACTAACACGACATCAAATCGGAGTGATCGCAAGCAGTAAACTTAACGGCAACTAGATCTCCACACATTTACACTTCGAAAATGGAGACTGCAGAAGGGTACACAGGGTCTGGAGACACAACTGGAGAAGTCCGTTTACTTTGTGAGCTCCTTAGACTTTAGGGCGTGTACCCACCAAAATCCTCGTATTCCGGCCATTAAGTTTTGATATTCTTATGCATGTAGTTCGTATACGAAACCTAGCTTACTTCGCCAAGTTCCGAGAAAACTAGGCGCGCTTTGTATGCAAATACCTGGAGTTGTTCAAGCTTCGTCAGAGCATGGTGGATTCCTGTGCATTTTAGGAGTGGCTAACGTATTTCGAAGAAAACATGGCAGCAATACACTTAAGTTGGGTGTTGTGCCTAAATACCGATAAAATCAGGCAGGGGTTGATTTCCCAGCTTATACACGGTTCACCGGGTGGTTGATGAGATCAGCTGATGGCTAAGGACTATACAGAGTTTTTGCGTTGTCTGTTGCAAGGGAATGCATATATCCTATCCTTAGAAAATATATCAAACGCATCTTACAGATATATTTATCGTCACAAAGTCTATAAACAATGGAAATAAGATGCGCGACGTCGGCGGCGTGTCAAATTATGTTCGACAATGAACAATAACGATTCAATCAGCGTAATCGCCACAAGCCGCAAATTCAGTCATCAGTCGGTAGGAACTAAAGCCCCAATAAAAATGATCAAAATTTAGGTCCTGTCATGAGCGTAGGCCCTCCCAATAATATGGGAAAACCCGAGAGCAATAATGACGGCACCTGAGCAATGAAAACTGCCATGGCAGGCCAACAAAGAAGCTCCATGGAGCAGTGAAAGGCTGGGAGCTAGAATCGCTTTTGAACCAGGGTGGTAGTGAAAAAAAACCATCTCAAAAAGACCGTGCGGGAGTGCAAAAATCCATTCACAAAAGACAGAACTTATGAGCACGTGACGGATGCTTCAGCAAGCAAAGACATCTATTTCAAGCTAGCATGGACGTATATCAGAAATCTGACCAAACTATTTCGTTTTATAACATCTTAGTCCATTAAAGTGAAACAGAATACATTAACACGCGGCATCCGCGCATCAATAACATCCTGTATTTCGGGAGCGATGCAATTTGGTAATTAAGTTTCCGCTCGGAAAAAATAAGTACGTGGAGTAAAATTCTCTACCGAGGCCTGCTGGTGTTTGCCCCAGCCTCTGCTTTCGTGGTGCGGTGGTGAGACCAAAAAAAATCGGGGATGCGTGAAAACCTTGCATTTGGCGCACAGCTGCGAGTGTGATGCATTTTGTAAACAACCAAACTTAATGTTGGCAAGCGGCTGGGGTCGCTCGGGTTCTTGAAGTTGGAGGTACCTGGCGCCCTTGCTTTGTGGATACATAGACATGATTCAGATGTAGGTGAGGTAGGGAAATAGCCATATGTGTCCAGGTTTCTGCGGAGCCTCGTTTATGCTTGGTGGTTTCAAGTGAGCTCGCCTTTGGATGACATCTGAAAACCTCAGAAAGGTAAGTGGAGTTTTGGCATGTGCGATTAGACAATGTCAGGCAGGAGTGAAAAATTCACCTAAAATATGGGGGAAAGAAGTGAAAAACTCCTCCTCATAGGGTGTTGCTTTGCAACCCAATGTCAGCTCATCTTAGTACACTGGTGAACGTTCCTATAACAAGCGAGAAGAACCTAACACCAACATGGTGGGAACAATGTTGGTGAGGACCTTGAACGATCGGGAGCACCCCGGCAGGCTAACATACAGGGTCCGGCCGGAGTACTGGATGCCCTGAACAAAGGGCACCAGCCGAAGATTAGTGTGCACGAATTAATGCCCTGTGTGATCAAGAGTGCCCGGGCAGGTTAACAGAGAGAACTCTGACAAGTGAAGGGTCCTCAGCAAATAAGCTCTAAAAGGGAAAGAGCCATAGGTCAAAGGACAGTGCCTCTGAGCATCGAGTGTCTCAGAGCGTTGCCTTATATAGGTCCCCAGCAACAGCAGGGGGTCCTCCAAGCGAGTGGAAAGAACCCGATACCAATATGAGGGGCCGCTAAGCAACCGAGTGTCCCCTGGCATTTGGGGCACCGGCAGCAGCGGCGGGGCGGGAGAGCCCGCTTACCGCGCGGACGCAGCGGTTCCTGCCGAGACCGCGCCGCCCGTCGTGTCTCCGGCCACGCCGCCGCCTGGCGCATCCGCGCCCAGTCCGCCGGTAACCCCCTGGGCGCGGCCCGCACCCAGGCCGGACACGGCCATCAGACGTCTTGGAAATTATAGTAACCATTCTTGACTGTACGCATTACATGATCATCATTGGAATGCCAGGTTGACTGTGCCATCGGTTGAAAAAAGAGGGAAACAGCAGCAGGAGTCAGAAATTTTGACCTCATAGTACCGAAAAACCAAGAACTGGAAACCTTTTCCTGCTAGTAAGTCCAAATTAAGGCCACAGAATAAAGTGAACGAAACCTGTGAAGAAATGTCTCTGAATGATAGGATTGATAAAGCTCATTGGTTAGCCTCTTCCCCCGCGCCCTCCATAAAAAACGCAAAACACCACCCTTTCTGGGCCCATACTCACGTCGAGATTTGACAATATAGCCAATGTTGGTTTGATACAAACATTAAAATAAAAGGGTACGTACATTTTGCTGCGTGGGTGAATGGTGCTGTGGGTGAGTGATAGAGCGATGTGCTGGTGAAAGTATGGTATGCTTTGCCGGACATACGATAGCTCTGTTCTTAACGCAGCCTCATACGTAAGTGTCTTTAGAGAATTTTAGCTAGGGTAAGCAGGCAAGAATATGTACAAATCGGCTTGCTGCAGCATCATTCTTAACATTTGGTGCGCATCATAATTCCTACTGGCAAAGTTCTGCGTACACAATTAAGTCATAATTCATTTGTCACTAGGAATTGGATGGTGTCGCGAGTGTTCGCTGTGTAGCGCTCAGTGTGGGACGCCCTTGACGCAAACAAGACTGGTTTCCACCAGGCGGTCTGGCCGGCTTTCCGGCGATTGATGAACTGGCCCCTACGGCTCGCAATTAGGGGAGGGCAACTGGGCAAGTTTGAGAACATAGGTGCAAATGCGTGCGCGTGGATTCCATCCGTGGATCTGTGATGCCCGAGTCCAGTCCATCAACCATTCAGTCATGATTAAAGATCTACGGCCCCAAAGCTGACGCCTAATTTTGAAAAAAAAATAGCGAAGCGTTAATATTACGTGCAATTAAAACCCGAATGGAACACTTAAATCCCATGGAAAGTGACCAGATGTAACGGGTAGAGGTCTTTATGGTGATGGAAACACAGTTGAAAAATCGGAGAATAAACAACTTATTGTGTGATGGTGATTGTGATGATGATTATGTGAATGAATGTTGCGGTCTCTGATGGGTAATTTTACAAGATTTGCTAATCTACAAGTCAACGAGATGGTACCGAAGCAAACCCTATGTCTACTGCGGCAGGCAGGCAAGACCCTGGGAAATATCCAAGACCGTGACAGAGCTTGGAAATGTGCTAAGACGCTACGGTTTTCTTATCATAGATATTATATCTGATAGATATAATATCTAGATATGATATGTTATCATATATATATATATATATATATATATATATATATATGTATATACATATATAGGTATATACATATATATGGATATATACATATATTATATATATATATATATATATATATATATATATATATACATACATTCTTATCATATAGAGATAAACTTGCTTTTTGGAATTTAATTACGGGGTGACCTGACCACTTCCAATACAAAAGCAGCACCAATTATGCGACCCCGCGGTCAATCATAAGCCATCAACTGGCATCATCAACTGCTTAGCCGGCCAGCTGTTGGTACAGGGTCGGCTAGCATCTGAAATAAATACCGGCTAGTTGTAGCCAGCCTGGATGAAACAGAACATGCCAACAAATCCAGCGAAATGGCGCGCTGGTTTCGTTGGGATTCGCGTAATGGTTTTCAACGATTACCGAAAAACTGACGGGGAGCTTCATAGCCCTCCATCGGCTTGAGATTGGTAAATGATTGCCTGCTAATGATATTTGGCACCACAGGAAGTTAAACGCGATTCTTCGTAATAACGGCAAGCACGCCATCTTTGAACAACGCAATAATCTACATTTTAAGCACTCTTGTCGGCGCATGCCAATTTCATTGGTTCATGCATGTTTCTGAATGCTCTTTATAGAGCACGGGATCAATTCCTCCTGGTACCTGTTCTCCCATAGCTATCACGGGTAAGGGTATCGATAGCGTAATGGTTAAGGCATTCGTGTCAGCCACTGCACGGCTGAGAAACCAAGGGTACGGGGTTCGATTCCCCGCAGTGCCCGCCCTTCACGCCAGGGTGTGAGGGAGGCGATGGTGTAGCCTCAGCAGCTGAGTGCGTCGTGTAAAAACCTAATGCACCTCGCCCCCCTCCCCACACTTTCAGAGATGTCTCTGCGCCAGAGCATAGTGTGGTGTTCAGACGTGTTTGCTGAGGACCTCAGCTCGGCACTGCAGCTGGTGACGTCACATATCGTGTCATCTGGAGAGCTGCCTTTGTGGTGCTCGTGCAGAAAAACAATCAGCGGAATTACAGAAGCATCGCAGTTTTCATGACAACCGTGATGCTGAACAACGGCGGAGGTCCTAAAGCGCTCTTGAAGGTCGCCGAAGTGGTGGATAAAGGGAAGGATTTGCGTTCTGTTTCAAGGAAGAGTTATTTTTAAGTTGCTGTTTTCTGGCCCGCGAGCTTGGTTTTGCACATGTGTTTGCGTCTTCCTGTGGCGCATATACGTGCGATTTGACGTGCAAATTGCAACAAATGGCATGCGGTGCTATGGCATGTCGTTACATGTTCATGGAACAGGTCGAAAGTAAAGCCAACCTAAACTAAAATGCCATCATCTGCCCCATCTTCCAGGCGGGCGTGTCGGGCGGCCACTTACGGCATGCATGACTGCTGTGGCCCGCTGAGCGGCAACATGCATGCTCCTATCATGCTGTGCCGACGCTGTGTCCGTCCCACACGAACATAGCATGCGCTCACTCATGTGATGCATCTTAATCTGCAGCTTTGCGTTTCTTACGTATTGCCACGGCGCTGCATTGTTCATGAGTAAACGAAGCATTGTCCACACCTTATCGAGCTATGTCGGAATACATTTCGAAAATGACCGGATCCGTTTCTGCGTCATGCCTCGTCAAGATGTCATCAAACTGTTTTGCGTCATGCCTGGTCAAGACGTCATCTAACTGTTTCACGATATCGATCAGATCGGATCGCCCACTCAAAAATGTTTTTGAAACCATTAGTATTGGAGAAAACAGCACGGGTCCCTGGCTGATGGGAGTTTGGGTTTTGGGGAAACTCCTGGAGCAGGGACATATTAAAAGGAATATGATGATAGATAGATATGACGATATTTTATCGTAGTCCCTGATTAAACGAATAAATGCTAAGCTACCGCTTTTGTTTTGATTTCAACCGTTAATCTTCGTTTTTCTTGGTGTAACGAAAAAACATACCGCGAGTGTGACTATGATGCCTATTTTGTTTCACATTTATTTGGTGACCGAATAAATTACAGTGTACTGTGATTTGTGTGACTTTGACCTTGGACCTTGAGAGCTGGTTTTTGCAGCAGTGACGAAAGCAGATGTCAGGAGCATCATTTTGATATGTTTTGCCATATTTATTTGGTAAGTGTCCATTTTTTTCTGTTTTTCTTTTGGTGTCTTATTCCTTTGGTACCCGTTTGGTCTTATCCCTTTTATTTTCTTCCCATTCATTTGTACTTTAACTTGATTGGCTTTTAGATGCGACGAAAGGGCTTTGACAAATGAATGAATGACAAAGATCAACATCATACCTAGCTTTTTACATTTCGTAGGTAAACGAGTAAATGCCAAGGTTCCCAAGTTTTGACCTTTCATTGACCTTGTAGAGTTCAAACTCAGTGACTTAGAGAACAGGCACCTACAGATTCATAAATAATTGAGTGGGCTTGAACTGAGAAGGCTGCTTTTGGAAACCTGAACTTTACAATGAAGGTGAATATTAACAGGACGCTAACTGCAGGTCCGCACTTTTCCGACACAACTCTGTCCTTTGTGGGGGTGAGCCTCCGGAGAGGTCGTGAGCGGTGGTGTTGTTACCTGAGCCGTGCCGTGCATCGCAGCATGACGTCATCAGTCAAGAGTGCTAGAGTTGCATCACGCACGATACCGCAGCAGGCCGTCCCGCAGGGAACGTGTCTTTGTGCGCGTCAGATTATGAGCTATGAATAACGAAGTTATATCAATGTGCTGTAGCATATATATATATATATATATATATATATATATATATATATATATATATATATATAACATGACAATGTTATTACAATTGCACTTGATATGAAATTGCATCGGAACAGATGGGCAACATCTAGTCTACTACAGCATCTAGTTAGTCTGCGTCAGTGTGTATGCTCTGGGGGACATCGCTACCGTTGCCGCCGGGGCAAGGTACTGAGAACACCCGAGCTCTGCCCTCGCGCCGGCCGGTTTTCGGCGTACTTCACAAGCGGCAGCCCGAGACCGGCATAGCCAGTCGGCGCCAGTGTCCAGGAGACAGAGGGCAGACCTCAAACCGCAGGCCCTTGTAAGAACCCGTGGAGCTGGGAAAACCGATTCCGTCTGGACGTGTGGCATTGCAAAGCCGCTTACATGGTTGTAAGTATTTGCTTGTACTTTTCTATCAGCAATTCCAAGTCGCAGTGCATGCGCTCGCTCGAAGACCGTCATGTCTCTCTACTTCCTTCAGCTACACAGCAGAACAACATCTTCGTCAAAATTAGTAGTGTACGTGCACGTGCGTGTGCGCGTCCACGTCTGGATTGATAGCGAGTCGCACGGCATAGACGGCTGCACCGATGGTGGTGGCATTTACACACAACACGGGTATAACCTTTGTGACGTTCTACGGCACAATTAAACACCGCTCCGGCGTAGGTGACGGCAGTAGCGCGGACAAAAACGGGGGCCTGTCTGCGAGTTTCGTATCAATACAGCTGGCATGAAAGGGGTAGAGTATTAGAACCAGATCTGAGTACCAGTGTCCTAGTATTGCCGTCTTTGAGTGTAAAGCAACACCCTATGAGCAGGAGTTTTTCACTCCTTTCCACACATTTTATTTGATTTTTTTCGCTCCCACCTGGTATTGTCTAACCACACATACCAAACCCATAGTTCCCTTCTAGAGGTTTTAAGGTGTCATCCAAAACCGAGCTCAATTGAAACCATCAAGCATAAACAAGGCTACACTGAAGCTGGACACCCATGGCTATATCCTGTCTCACCTACATCTGAATCATGCCTATGTATGCACAGAGCAAGGGCACCAGGTGCTTTCAAGCCCGAGAACCTCAGCGACTCAAGCCGCCTGCATGCATCAAATTTGCTTTGTGTATAAAATGCATCACAATCTTCAGCTGTGTGCCAAATGCAAGGTTTTCACGCATCCCCAATTGTTTGGGTCATACCACGCAAAAACCACGGCAAAGCAAAAACAAACGCCAGCAAAACCTGGAAGATAATTTTTCTCCACGTACTTCTTTTACCCAAAGAAACTTGACCGCTAAATTGCACCACTCCCGAAATTTACGAGTGAAAAAGTCAAGAAATGCGCGCTATGTGAAATCTAAAGGCTGACTATCACAGCTTGAGCACCCAGTCTCACAGATTTTTAGTCAAGCCGGTTTATTACAAAATTCGCAAAATTCGCGGTTCTAAGTCGCTTTATGTTTGATTACTTTTTTTGTTCGTCTCACACAAATGTGATGGAACTTTATTTTCCTTTCTTTCCGATCATTTTTAAAAGTACCGTCTAAGGCTTAAAAGGTTGACCAATTTCTCTGCAGAATGTTCCAACCGCAAACTTGCATATACTTTATGCATAAATTGGATGAATTCGCCAGTCGTCCAAACATGTTCGATATGCATCCAGGAGTGAACAATTAACAGTGGAAGAAAAGGACACACTTTAAAGCACGAAGCTTATTGTCTGCTTCCATTTTCGGTGGTTAAGCCCCCAGTTAGCACTTTTTTAAAATTAATCCATGCAGACTTCATGCATTTGACGCCCCCGCCACACTCACTCTAACCATATGCATCCGCTGTCGCCCACCTCAGCCCACTCATTCTTGGCTCGCACAAGGGTGAGGCCCACCCCACCCCTTCCTTACAGCGCCTTGACCTTATAAGTATCACATTTGCTCTACTTAGAGCTTTGATAACTGGTAGCAAATATTTGGCCAAAAAGGATATCTAATAGAGTATCAATGCTTAAAGCATTGATGGTTGACTAAAGCGTCATTTATAAACGTACATTACGTGAAAAACACCGCTCATGCGACATCACAAAACGATAAATGCGTATTAAGCCTTGAAAACAGCTTACGGTGCGCGCAGCAATTTGAATATTGTTATGTCATGTTAGCTTCTGCCGTTAAATGTCTATTTCATGGCTAGTATTTGTTGCACAATGCTGCATCTCTCAAGCTACGCTCACCACGCGATTACTCAAAACGAATAAACGTGCTCTACGGATTGGCCTGTCCTGTTCTCTCCTATCGGCGTGTTTCCCCTTCCAGGGGTGGTAAAAGTGTATTTTCATCACCGACCGAATTTCTGCGGACAAAATTGTCACCAGCAGCATAACCGGACAAAATAAAATGTAAAATGACAATGAAGTCCATGCTCAGTAGCGTCGGCAAGAATCGGCGTATCACCGAAAGACTATTACATGTCCGTAACTTTCAATATCATGTGCACAACCGAGACGCTCATTTATACAATGTCATTCATCTCATGTAGGGATTATTGCTGCTTCTAGGAATGCAGGCACATCGGCCTTAGACTACCATATAGTCGATAACAAAAGTAGTCTTCTTCACTCTCGGGACGAGCCGGAGGCTTATGTTTAATCTCACTGTCAGGCCGGATTTGCTATCCCCGACCGCGAAAAGAAATACGGCGAAAGACTTCGGCAGACAGGGCAGCTCAATACATGGCAGAATACGAACTGGTGGCAGCCGGAACTGGGGGATGATGTTTAGCATGCGGCCCTCCTCGAGGCCATACCCCTTATGCAAACCACGTGTGCTCTTCGGGTCCCAGCCCAGCCATCATCTTACACGCCACCATACCGAAGGGATGCTCCAAGCCTGTCGTGACGTGTGTGGACTGGTGGACGCCTTACGCTGCGCCTCAACAATGTATATATGATACAGGTTTAAACTGGGTTTTGTGCCGCCTGGAAAGAAAGGAGCTGTATGTTGAGTTCTGGGTTGGGCTCAGGTTGAAGTAAAAGCGTCTTCACAAATGCTGGGCGAGAGGTAGTGGGGTGTGCTGGACGAAAGACACATCGGAGCCACGGAAAGATGGAACAACAGATCTGTTTGGAAACAACCATTTCATGACCTTGTCACGCTGAGCAAAAGCAAAAACAAAACAATTCACTGCTGTTTCCCAACTTCAGAAGAATATTGCATGCCTTGACAAGCCGAATGCACCAGAAACTCCACGCTCACGATTGCCTTGAACCCATGCGCCTGCCCCTTTTTTTAACACATTCTGCCATTAAAAAATGAGGTAAATACGGTTACGACAGATTGTTGTCCGAACATTGGCATGCACTTCCATTTTGAGTAACACTTCAATGTGCTTCCACGCAATTTGCGCCGAAGGTACGCGGGAATCTTTGTTTACGGGGTCGCGTAACTGACTGAACCGCTTTTGAAAGCAACCGAGTTGCTACTTGGTGATCAGGTGCCCTATTAGAGGGGGAACATGCCAGGTACAGCTAAAAGAACCACGAATGTCCAGAGTCATACGGATATAAAGAGCCATGAGCGCTTAAAAGTCCTGAACGGACCGTGGGCTCTGAGAGCCAGGAGGTCACATCAGTAGTAAGAGAGCTGTATAGTGTCTAGGGCGGTTCCTCAGTAGCCTGACAAGCCCCTGCTCAGCTAAAAGGCCCCCGGCTGGTCAGAGAGGCACGGAACAGACAAGAACGTCTTGGGTGATTCCTGAGAGCCCTGGCGTCCAATGGGGCACTTGAGTGAATCACGGAGCCCCAGAGCAGCCATACGGACTTTCGGGTGATAGAATGGGGTTCTCAGTACTCACCCATTAAACAACAACAATGTAAATGACCAAAGGATCGTGAAGTTATAGGCGCATACCCTAGCAGCCGATTGGGTCGATAAACTACCAGTGGGTCATTTGATTTGATTTGATTTGATTTGATGTTTAGTTTCGATTATGGACATTAAGCAGTACATGATATGATGAGTGGATCGGTGAATAAGCGGAACGCTTAAATCTGAGCGCCTCTCCTAACAATAATAAGATATGGTCATCGCCGCCAGGGAACCCACGACACACCGCCCACTCGCCCGATCCGTAAGCCGACACGGGCCAGGCGCCCGCCGCCACTCCAGTCTACACATGTAGCCGCCTGGGGCCGGCGGCGGACGCCCGGCCCGGCAACGCCACCCAGTAGGCCGTCTGCTGCCCGCGCCCGCCTGCTGGAAGCTTTTAGGCGAATCGTTTGGTCTTAAAACCAAATGGTTGGAAAAATTGTGCTGTGTGCTGCCCATTGCCATCCTATAAACCGTTACCCGTCAGATAGATACTTAGTTGCTCGTTGTGAGTGAGCTCAGAAAAGTTTGGAATGATACGATCTGTTTTACGTAGCATTGAAATCCGATTTCATGATAGCGAGGACAGTTCGGTACAAAGAGTTAAGGGTCTTCATATGGATAGCCACATAGGCAAGAGGGACTAGGTGTAGCTGGATTTTGAAATTCGAACAGGTGGGCATTCAGGTCTGACATTCGCAATATCAGCCTAGTATTTAGAATGTTACCATGCCTGAATCCAAAGCTGTGATACACCGGAGGCGCATCCACATCGCAGCGCTGGTGTATTTCCCGTGTGAAGGAACGAGAACACTGGAGAGATGAGACCTCAAGCGGGAGCTGGTTCCATCTTCTCGTAGTTGATGGAATATAGGATTTTTGGTATGTTGATGTTCTGTTCGGTGGTAATGTAGGTGGCATTACATTGCGCAGTGGGCGTCCTGTTGCAAGTGCCCGTGTGTCAGGTAAAAGTGCAGTGACGTTTTTTGACAGTAGATGTTGGTTGTGTATGAGGTTGTGGAACAGTGTCAGTTTGTGCATGTTTCTTCGTGATTTGAGAGTGTTCCATCCCAAATCGTCCAATAGTGCATGAGTGTGTGTTATGTAGAGTGCACCGGTGATGAGTCTTGCTGCTCTGTGCTGTGATCTGTCAAGACTAAGGGAGTCGCTGTTTGTCAAAAGTCCGTCGTATATTACGCCACAATACTCAAACACAGGAAGAGCGTAAGTCGTATATAAGTCGTTGAGGATATGCCGAGACAGAAGTCGCGATAGTGGATAGAGAGGTCCAAGGGCTCTACTGATTTTGGAGATGGTGTCATTAACGTGCTGATGAAAGTGCAAATCAGTAGATATTGTCAGGCCAAGGTGTTTGTGGCTTGTAACGGAAGGAATTCGTTGGCCATTAAATGCCAGCTGCGGTGGGCTATGTGTGTTTCTGCTGGTGAATGTTTGTTGAATTGTTTTCGTGGCGTTGAACGTGACGAGCCAGTCTTTCCCGAACTCTTGAATGATATGTAAGTCGTGTTGGAGTGCCGCTTGTACGGTTACTCTGTCGTGTGAGAGAGCTGTGTATAGCGTAGTATCGTCGGCAAAGAACAACATATCATTATCAGTCTTGTCGGCTAGGTCGTTAAGATATGTAAGCGCAAAGACCCAGAACAGACCTAGAACAGACCTCAGACCAAGAACAGACCCTTGCGGGCACCCAGTATGCATGGCCAAAGGCGTGCTGAAACTGTTGCCTACCATAACTATCTGCTTACGGTCTGGGAGATACGATTCCAGCCAATTTAGGAGAGTTCCCGACAAACCACAAAAGTTCTTGCACTTGAGTAGGAGGCCCCCCGTGCCACATCTTGTCAAAAAATTGTAATGTCCAAATAAATGGCTGTAAAGTCATTGCCTCGGTCCAAAGGTGTATAACGATTGTTAATTAAATATACCAGCTGAATTTGTGTGCTATGTTTTGGACGGTATCCACTTCGTTTCTCAGAGAGCAGCCCATTCTCAGTTAGGTGTTGATAGATATTATGAAAGATAATTATCCGAATAATTTTTAACACACAAGGAAGTAAACTGATAGTTCTGTAGTGAGCAGGATCCAAGTCTGACCTTTTGTTTTAAAAAATCGGATGAACCTTTGCTTCTTTCCGGGTGGCAGGAAAAATACCTTGGCTTAGTGACATGTTGAATAATTAAGTGAGAACAGTCTCGATCAATGTAGCAGTGATTTTTAATATTTTTGCTCAGAGATTGCCAGAACCACCTGACTTGTTTGGATCGAGAGTGTTGAGTGCGCTCAGTACTTCATCCTCTGTAATGGTGATGCTACCTAACGTGGGGGGTGGATCCGCAAGCGCGGTCTCGGGACAGGTAGGCCGTCAGTTGCGAGTTGTGATTGTCTGGCAAAAAGTCACCTGGTAGGTTAGCTTTACCTCATTATTCTGTCAATGGGGTTGAATCAGGTCTTACCAGCGGTGGCACTTTCTCAGCTCGTGTCTGTCGTATCATTTGTTTAATAATGCAATGGTTCTTGTGTGGGTTTCGCTTTGCATGCAAGAGGTTGTTTGCTTGATACTGCAAGTGGTTATTGTTAGGTCGTCTGTTCATGCATGTGGTAAAATTTCTTTGTTGTCGCCAGCAGTCCCAGTGGTCGTCAGTCATATACCTCTGAGCAAGCCTGAAAGTCTGTCTCTTCTCCTCATCTCTGCGGCCGCCGCCGTCCGGGGAGGGCTGAGGTCTACCGACCCGATGAGCGCGGTCAATGTCCCCTGGCTAAAGCTGGACGCCCATAGTTCTGGCTAGGTCAATGGCCAGGCGCACCGGCATCTTGTTTGCGGTTTCAGCCACGCCGTTGAAATTGAGGCAGTTCCGTCTGGAGTACTGTTAATATCGTCGATTGCCTGTGACTGGGCTTGGATGATTTCGTGTTGCTCACTTACTGGCTTGTTGAGCTCCTTGATTTCTTTATCGCGAGATTCGAACTCCTCCTTGAAAATATCTCGCAGAGTGTTGCGAACTTCGTTGTCGTTGAAGCAGGCAAGGAGGGCTCGCTTCAGTGACTCCTCAGTCAGCGCACTCCTTTTCTCACCTGCCCTTATCCTCCATTCCTCCCCACGTCACTTTTAAACCGAGTGTCAGCCTGTCACTCGTGCGACCCGCTATTACTCACGATCCGTCACACTTAAGGCTTAAGTCTTCAGCAACCAAACGAACACTTCGATGGCCAGAATGGCCGACGAACGAGCACGGGTTTCCCTTTTTGACCAGAGGGATCTGGGCGACCAGCTAAGCCCCTAAGCGGTCAGAGAGAAACTGCAACCACAGGACGTTTCTGAGGAGAAAGGGCGGTCCTCAGCGACCTGAAGGGCCCTGATTAGTTAAAGCGGCCAGTGAGCGAGCAGAGGGACTCTGAATACACAGAAGGTCGAGAGGTCGGTACGACTCGTGAACGAATGTTGTCATTGGGGCTTTACGACGCACGCAAGCGCTGAGGCTATATGACGTCACCTGCTTCTCACCCTAGCAGGAAAGGGAGCCATCAAAACGTGCAGGATTGCAGCGTCCGGTGTTTACAATGTCCAAGATCGCAACATCCACCATTCATAACGTCCAGCATGTGTCCATTTCCGTGCCCATTGGGGGCGTTTGTAAGGTTCAGACACGTAGCGTTCAGAGTCGCGAAGTCCAGAGTCGTGAAAGCCAGTATTCAAGTCGTCCAGCATCCCCGGCAATTGGGCTAGTTTGGATTCCTGCCGTTAGATGACACTACAAAAACATTTCTGACTCCTGTTGCTATTCCCCGCCTTTGTTAACAGATGGCACAGTCAACCTGGCATTTCACCGATGATCCCGTGATGCGTGTAGTGGAGCATGATTACTATAAATTACCTAGACGCCTATCGGCCGTGTCCGACCTGGGCGCGGCCGCGGCCCAGAGTTTATCGACGGACTGAGCGCAGGCGCGCTGGGCGGCACGGCGACCGGAGACGTGGCAGGCGGCGCGGGCTCGGTGGGACCGATGCGCCCGCGGGGCGGGTGGGCTGTCCCACCTAGCCGCTGGTACATTCGGTTGCTCAGGGGCCCTTCATGTTGGTATCGGGTTCTTTCCACTAGCTTGGAAGACACCGTGCAGTTGCTGAGGCCCATATAAGATAATGCACCGAGGCACTCGATGCTCAGGGGCCCTCCTCATTGATCTATAGTTTGTTTCCTTTTCAACATATTTGCTGAGGACCTTTCATTTGCCAGAGCCTTCTCTGTTAACCTGCCCGGACAATCTTGATCACACAGGGGCGTTAATTCATATACACTAATCTTTGGTTTGAGGATCTCAGAGGACCCCCTTTGCCCAGGGGAACCTATACTCCGGCGGGACCCTGTATGTTAGCCTGCCGCGATGCTCACGATCATTTTAGGGATTCCATCAACTTTAGGGGTCCCATCATATTGGTGTTAGGCTCTTCTCGCTTCTAATGAGAACCCTTCACTGTTCAGTGGAGCCTCTTTGTGGGCCTGCCACGGCAGTGTAGATTGCTCAGGTGCCGCCCTTACTGGGCTCGGGTTTTCCCATATTATAGGAGGGCTTACGTCATTGACGGGGACCTAAATCTTAATAACTTTGATTGAGGATTTACATCGTTCCGGCTGGTGACTAAAGTCGTGGCTACGCCGATTACGCCGATGACTTTGTTCTTGTAATCGTCGAGCGTAATTTTGCACTCCGCCGACGTCACGCATATTATTTCCACTGTTCATTGAATTTCTGAGACATTCTACACATACGTTACGATTTAAATACATTTCGAAGAAGATATTCTGTGTTCCCTTGCAACAAAGAAAAAACTCCGTGTTTGTCCTCAGCCATCAGCTGATCTCGTCTGCTACCCGGCTAGCCGTGTTTAAGCTAAGATTCAAGCTTGTGCTTGACTTTCATGGTATTTAGCAGCCAAGTTATATGTATGATGCCATGTTTTCTCCAAAACACTTAACCTAAAAATGAAAGGATCCACCATGATATGGCGAACGTGAACAAGCACCATGCATTTGTATACGTAACACGACTAGTTTTCTGGGGCTGCGCACAGTAAGCTTGGTAAGTTATACAAGATGCATACATAACAATATTAAAATTCAATGGCAGGAATACGAGGATTTTCGGCGCATGGAACCTTGAGCTCTAGAAAGCTCACTAATAAAGAGGTCTTGTGCAGTTTTCTAGCATTTCGCGGTGTAGATGCTGGGAGATTTAGTTTCCGTAGAGTCCACTGTTTCCGGTCACTTCGATATGCAGCACCTTAAGCACCAAAATCAGAGCATAAAATGCTAGCATGCAAACCAACATTTAAGTTTTCATTGCACAGCACTTGCAGCAGCAAACAATTATTTAGCTGCGCAGAAGACATCATTACCACCCCATACTGTGAATAGCACAAACAGCACAGCAAATCACAACACCGCTAACCGTTCTTCTGTTAAGGCGCTCGTCAAGAGGGAGGATGGCGGGTGGGGGGAGGCTGCGGTCCAGCACGGGCGAGATGCCAGCATGTCCGACATGTTTAGATGTCCCGTCCGCCGGGATCTGCACAGCTGCGAAACGAGTGAAACCGAGTCAGGGGCTCTGACGCGAAGATGGCGCGTGCCTGATTGAGCTGGCAGTGTTTCGACCGCGGACGGGCTGCCCCGACAGGCCCCGCGCGCATGTGGCGAGGCTCCGTTCTCGGGCTAGGGACGGCGCGAGCGTGACTACGTTCTTTATTTGGCGGCCGGGCTGCCTCGTCCGGCGGCCCGCCGCGGGCGTGGCTACCAGCCAGACCATCGAGCTTAGTAGCCTTTGGGTTGGCCTGTATGTCCGAGCTCCGCGTTTAACCGATTGCAAATTATTGTTCCCACATATATGCGGTGATTGAGCGGAAGCATTGTTTGCGAATTTGGCGGGCGGCGATTTGCTTGTCGGACGGGCTGTAATCCGACTGAGGGCCCACGTCTCACCGGCTGTCAGGGCTGTATCGAGGCAGAACGTCTCTATTACGTACTCATCAGATATTAGATACGTGGGATGCCGTAATGGTGTGGCCAGGACCCCATCCCAGCATAGGAAAGACCAGAGATAAGCACTCTAATCACTAACCACCATGCTACCATCGCCGTTCTCCGGCGCGTCCTGCACCTGTCTCGATAAGCTCCAGACTAGTGTTACTGGTTACCCAGATTTTATACTTAGGAGTTTCTGAAACGTAAAATGAAGAACGTGTGTCAAGATTAATGAAGTGGATGGCGAATGAAGACTCACAGTTCTCCTAGTTTATTTAGCTTCTATATCGTAAACCAGCTCGGTGACGTACACTCGGCCCGCTGTTCAAATGCTGAATCATTAGCGCCTTTATGCGCGACACGCGCGCAGCGTTTCGCGCGACGTTTTGGCAGGTAGTTAGATGCATTCGCAGTCAACGTTTGCTTGTTTGTTTCCTATCTGCTTGTAACCGGGAGTGCGGTTCTCTTTTCAATTGCAGGGGTTTCATCTCCCTCCGTAACTTGGGCTGCAGTCTGCAGATTTGTGAAAAAGTGACCCAAATTAGGAGAGAAACCAATTTGTTGTCATCTTATCACGGTAATCTTCGTCGGTTTTTCATCACTCAGGCAACCAACTCATTTTGGGAATCCACGCGCCCGTTTTAGACGTAGCTAACTGAAGAAACAAATTGTTTGTACTTGTTACCTTGCTACTTGTTACTGGTTACCGACACACATGCGATGTGCTCATGGGCCCTCTGCATTGGTCTAGGGCGCTTCCAATTTTATGTCACTTGCTTAGGGCCCCACGCTCTTGTCGGGGGCTCAACGGTTAACCTGCTTATGCACACTCTGTTGGTCGGGGCCCTCGAAACTGGGTCTAGGGTACTTTCCATTTGAATGGAGGACCCTGCACACTTGTCGAGGCCCCATCTGTTAACCTGCTCCGGCATACTGGAATGTTTAGGGCCCCAGCACATTGGGTATTTTAATGTAGGGACCTACGCTCTTGTCAAGTCCATCTGATAGCCTGCTCGGATACACTCGATCTTTCGGGGGCCCTCTACATTGGGCCTTGGGGAAGCCCTATTTGAATGGAGACCCTATGAACTTGTCTGGGGTCCCCTCTGTTAACTTGTTCGGCCAAAGTGGATTGCCCGGGAGCCCTGCGCATTGAGTCTTAGCGTTTGAATTTAGGGCCCTGCGCTCTTATCAGGGTTCATCAGATAATCTATTTGAGACACTTCATCTTTCGGGGGCATTTTGCACTGGGCTTTCAGCACTACGTTTTTGAATGTAGCTCCTTGCGTTCCTGTCGTGGCCCCTTCTGATAAGCCGCTCCGGTGCATCCGATTGTTGGGCGACCTCTACGTCGGGTCTTGGGTACTTACTTTTTGAGTGGAGGTCTTTTTGAGTACTTACTTCTTGAGTGGAGGTCTTCTCCCTATCTGCTAACGTCCTCGGGCACCCTCGATCATTCGGAGCCCTCTAAATCGTACCGTGGGTATTTCACATTTGAATGGATGACCCTACGCTCTTGTCGGTGGCCCTATCTTTTCACCTCCTTTGAATTTAGCGCGCTGCACTCCTGTCGGGGGCCGTCTGGTAATCTGCTAGGGTACACTCAATATTTCGGGGGCCCTCTACACAGGGTTTGGATACTTCTTATTTGAATGGAGGACATTACGCTCTTGTCGGGCCTCTTCTGATAAGCTGTTGGGGTGCATTTTATCGTTCGGGGGTTATCTGCATTGGGTCTTGAGTGCTTCCTATTTGAATGGAGAGCCGTACGCTCCTGTTAGAAGCCCTATGTGTTAAGAAGCTCGGACACACTTTATCTTTCGGGGGCCCTCTTCATTGGGTCTAGAGGACTTTCTACTTGAATGGAAGCCCCTAAGCTCTTGACGGAGGCCCGATGTAATAACCTGCTCGGGAACTGGCCACGTGCTTCTGTGGGGGCCCCCCATTCGTTACCTGCTCGGGCACACCCGATCGTTCCGAGGCTCTCCATGCTGTGTTTTGGTTACTTCTTAGTTGAATGGATGGTCCTATGATCTTGACGGGCCTGCTGCTTTTCCCTATTCAGCTACTGCAGCCGGTGGTGGATATAGACGGGGAGGAGAAGGTACAGGATCATGCCCCCCCCCCCCCCCCCCCGTGAACCATGCCGCGGGATATATAGGCCCCCAAGGGGCCCACAACTGGCCGACCGGACGCAGTTTTCTACTAAAACGTTACATGCAACTCAATTGCACGTCTTTGGGCCTACAGATGACCAGTAACGGTTACTGGCAAAAGCAATGACTTTGTCAGCAGATAAAGTTAATTATTTGCTGATTGAGAACGCGTTGCTTGGGGAAATTTTGGGGTTGATTACGGTGTCCAGAGACACAGCGCTGTTGCCTGGACCCTATATATCCACTTGCTGGGTCAGTCTGATACCTAGGGAGCTTTTTACGTTGCCCTTGATATCTTTGCACTTTCTCGCGGGGCCCTATGCCGCTGTTCGGACACTATCTGCTTCTATGCCCGAGTACTCTTGATCGATCAGGTTTTCCTCCACGGATTTCTCCCGTTTCCTCGAAAGGCTCTGTATGCCTTTCCGGGGCGTCATATGCCTAGGTACACTCAGTTGCTCAGGGGCCCATCATGTGAGTATCGGGTTCTTTCCACTTACTCTAGGGGCCTGAGCTCTAAAAGGGGTGAAAGGTTCATACCCCGCTGGATTTCAGCCGAGCGTGTTTTGTCCAAAACAGATCGTCGGAAGTGGTATTATCTGTTTTTATATTGGCATCTCGCAGATATTCATTATATATCAAACCAACAAGGTGCAAGGCCTCCCCGACATCGACGATATCACTCCGCTGTTTTATTCACAAAGTTTGGACTTGAGGTCCTGGAGAATATCCATTGCCCAACAGCTATGTCCATATTTTTATCCTCCATCTGTGTTTTTCACTGCTTGATAAGTTGCTTAGAGTCATACGGAGCGCATTTCGAATTATATTGTGTTTAGTGGAAGTCGGATGCGCAGATTCGCAGTGCAGAATCATACCAGAGTTGGTGGGCTTGATCGCAGCTCCGTTTCTAACGTCGTACGATTGTTCCTCTTTTCTACCGTCACTAGTGTATCCAAATGCGGACCCCCTTTCTATATTTTCCATTGTAAAGGCTGAATTGGGTAAACAAGTTGGCTTCACACTACCTAACATAGATGAAAACTTGTTCTGTAATATTAAACATATTCTTACAAAATTAAAACCGCGCTTACGGATAGCTTAGAAGAACGATAAGGAGCTAAATAATTCTCTAGTTAACTATACTATCTTGAAGCATAAGTGCCGGGGCGCAAAAGGTGTCATATATGCATGCCTGGGTTTTAGGGGGTTTGCACGCGAAGAAATGTAGTTTACGAATTTAAGCGTAAACTGCGCGAAAAAACATGGGAAAACCATAGCCTATGTTGAGAAGTCCATGCGCCCTACTCTTCGCATTTGTGATGAACACCTGCGAGATGCTAAAACCGAAACAGATAATAAAAAGAACTCTTCGGCGACCATCTTTTTGACAGTGCACGCTTAGGTTAAAATCCAAGGAAGAACGGGCCATTTCCTTTTAGAGCTCAAAGGTATCTTCAAAGCACGGGACCATCCAGACCAGAAAAATGATGAATCTGTTTTTTATAGGAAGTTGGCGACCAGACTTCAATGTACAGGAGTCATCATGAACGATTATTTGAATGCGACTACTGTCTTGATGTGCTATGCATGCTGGTTTAAAATCGCCCTCATGAATCAGTGTTGTCTGACGCTTGATACACGATGTCTGTTTTATTGAAATCGTTTGCATGCGAAAGTGACGCGTGATGCAGGATGCATGTTTACTTGAAATCGCTTGCGGAAGTAAATGATGTGTTTTGCGTGATGCCTGTTAACTTGAATTCATTTGCATATACAGGCATTTTTCGCGCATTTTAATTCTCAATGAGATGTGCACTGTATCGCAGAAATGACAGGCAATTGCTCTTTGTTTAATCCCCTGCATGTTGGTGGTCTGCAAAAACTGTGGCTAGTTGTTGTTGAAAAAAAACTGAAACGTCGAGTGAAATCAGCAGACAAATTTAAATTTGCTACCGATATTCTTTTTCATCAACGCATGTAGCCGAAATATCACATTTGTCCCTCCATTTTCCTCTTTTTCTGCTTTGAGGAATAAAGCTATTAATACTTTTTTATCTATACGCATAATGTTCCTCACAAATGCACTTTACAATTTGCGAAGCGCTGCCATCATGTCCATAATGATGGCGGCGTGCCTTCTGCGTAACAGTTTAAACGTAATGTAAAGATTCTGTCCGGTCACTAAGATCAGTCTAGACCAAAGCCATGCCATATCGTCAGGTCGACTTCAGTTACAACTGCGTTGGGAGCTATGGATAAATGCCTATTCTGTAAATGAATCGTGTGCAGGGTTGATGTGTGGTCGTATATGCAACTGATGCAACAGGAAGAGCGTTCATTGCAATTGTCGAAGGGCGGGACCACCAGCATCGTCTCGCTTGCATAGTCTTGTGTCGCCGCAGACTCACCGTGCGGTCGAGTTTCTGTGTTGCCGGCGCAGTATCACATGCCTGGCGCCGTCACTAACTACAAAGGCCGCCCCTGTACCCACCCGCGAACAAGAAATAAACCCGAATTCAATTAGCAGCCTGTGCCGGGGAACTCAGTTGAAAGCGCCGGGCGCGACAGGGTCCGATACCTGCCAGTCATACGCGCGATTTCAGACAGCAAAACCAAGGTGATGCAGATGACTTTTTGGAATGAAACATATATATACATATATATATATATATATATATATATCAATTTGGTGTTAAGGAGTTGCCCCGTCACCTACGCCACCTTTTTTCTTTCTCCTCTCCTCCTTCTTACCTTTCCGCCCACTTCCCTTAATCCTTGAATCCCCCCGCCGAACTCGCCGAATGTGCACCAGCTTTTAGGCAGCGCGCGCGAGGTGGGGCGTGCTTTGACACTTAGGCAGGAATACGCCTTTGTGTGTGTAGGGAAGACGAGATGTACAAGGGCCATACTGTCCGAAACATGTTGCAAATCCTTAGCAACCATGAATGTGGCATATCCACATGTTGCGACTGTTGCGTATTTGTCCTTAATTTGATACTGTTAACTGGCATAGATATCCTCGGTTATGGTGTCATTCTTGAGTTACTTGATTTTCAGTCTTTTTCTGTCATTACTCGTACCAATGCCCAAAGTGCTGTATAATGTAGCACGAAACGTGGTTAGTGATCAAAATTTGCACTCAACGCATGAACTTGGTTCAAGGCCAACTGCTGTCCACTCATGCCACGAATCGTGCTGATACGACAGACACGAATAATTTTGTGATCAGATTTTCCTTGACATTGAACACTGCTAGGCAGATGAGATGGCGATGTTCATGTGACGTTTTTTTAAGCGTCATGCATGTCTGTGTGACCTAAAATAGTCCACACAAATTCGTGTGAGTCGAGCACAGAAACAAGAGGGGTATAGCTACTTAAAAGGATATGCCTTTGAACTGAACTGAATGATCCTCAAAATAGCTCTCCGAGTTGAAAACCTCAGTTAGATATGGAACGCTTCTTTCAAGTTTGCACCCGATACTGGAAGAAGATAGCTGGACTTGCCATCAGCGTGAGTCTAGCGATCAGCCTTAATCTGAAGGCATTCGATCCAAATCCGCGGGAATTAGGTTACATTTGAATATGCACTCTCCCTCTTCAGGAAAATTCTGGTTCCATACCGGTGTTGACTGAGAACGATTTCGTACTGTTGAGACTGGGAGTCCATGTTGCATCAATAGCGGCAGAGCTCCCGGAGCCAATAGCGCCGTGTTCTCGAACAGCGAAGCAAATGGAAACGGCTTGCCTAAAATAACGGAGTCCAAAGCCTTATAAAGCCCCCGTTCTCGACTCAAAATAGTATTTTGCTAACCAAGCCCGCGGAAATTCGACGAATGAATATTGCGCAATGTTGCAACAAGGTAAAGCAAGGAGTCCAAACCACGTGTAACCAGCAGTATGGCTCACTGGCTTGAGTTTCACCATACAAGGCTGCGCTAATGGCTTTAGCGGATACATGCGTCAGTGCATAATCAAACTGCAACTGCACGTTAGACCCACGCTGTTGTTACGCTAAAGCTCAGCATGCTTACACGTCTCACGAGCAATGCGCTTGGTCAGATGTTGATTCGATAATCTTGCGGATGCCAGCACGGTCATAACGTCACATGACGAAGGATAATGTTACGGAAAACCCGAGTTTTGGCTGGCTGACCTTTCCAATCGCGTGATGACGTGACGAGGCACGGGTTCGATGTTAATAGCATTACAGTTAATGCCTCCTGCACCCTGCAGTGCGACGCGGTCGGCGGAGCTCCCAGCCGAAAACGTTCGGTGTTTTCCCGTCGGACTGGTATAAAAGATATCCGTGGCACCGAGTCGTCACACATCAGCCATGAAGCTCCTCGTGTTCGCTGGTTTGCTCCTGTTGGCCGTCTCTGTGACGGCGAGTGGTGGGCTCCCGCAGTGCTACGGCGCCTATCCTGGTCACCATTGTGGTTATAATAGCTACGACGAGTGCCATAATGACTACGACTGCCAGAAAATCGGCAAGTACACTTGCTGTGTTGGTTCGTGCCACAACGAGTGTCGCTGAGGGTGGCTGGCCGGCACGCCGAGATGCAGTGAAGCCCTGAGGAAAACAACGAACACCATGGAGGAGAAGAACGAACGACACGACTCAGCATCAGGACCAGGACGAGCTCTCTTGTCCGCTCTTCAGGTGCCGCGAGACTCCTCTGGCACACGTCTAACCACATCTCTCGGATTGATGTGCCAGTTCAAGAAGGTGAAGAAGGCAACACTTCGCGTTTAAGGACGATATAAAAATGATCCAAGGATAAAGCTTTTTCTTCTTTATTACGTCTGTCGCCCTTTACTGTTGTGTGAATAAATAGCAATTCCCAGCCCACTGTGTGCTTTTGTGAAAGGATATAAGAGTGGGAGTATCGGTACAGCTTCCGGGCTGCAATAAGTGCACTTGGATACTGCGTACACAACCTTGATTCAATTTGGGTAAAATGGAAATCATGATAAGTCGTGAAATACACGAGTACCAAACAGTCCGTTCTAAGTCCGCAGCTTATGGACCTAGTGGGCCCAATCAGTAACCAACCAGCAACCAGAACCGCGAAACAATCCGGAGGCAAGCTTCTTGCCTCGAGACCACGGAGAACGAATGTTCCGCGTTAGGCTGCCTGAAATATTTAGATCCAGTCGAGTACACGGATGACTAGTGTACTAACATGAATGATCGCAGCTTGTTCAAGCGAAAAGGGGAGATGACTATCATAGCCAAATAAAAAAAGTGTGGGAGGCCTTAAACTCCCGGCCGCTTACCAAGATTTTTTGAGGATATTTCTCTGGCACGTTGTGTAATTGTGTCCGAGTTTTCTGTGTCATCTGGTGTGTTCACTACGCGTACTTGAACACAGAAATGTCTCCATCGCATCTGACTTGTGAAAAGCAACACTTAAACAGCACTGCACGGCAGTTTTCGGCTGTCACGGACAGCGGGCGGCAACCGACAAAGCAGGCGTCCTCGGCGGTGGGTACGTCAACTGCTGCAGTAGCAGCGCTGTACGTTATATATATATATATATATATATATATATATATATATATATACATATATATATATATATATATATGTATATATATACAAATATCTATACATGATCCAAATACACAAAACCAGATCCAATATGGTAAGAATAAAAAACACCGTTGTGTAACTGTCATGTCTGGTAGGTCGCGTCGTCACCCCGCCACTGAGTAATTAATGGGTACCCACTTGACCAGCAGGGGCAGTTTGGGGCCGAACGAACGGCTTCCTCACTGTTCCGCTGGTTGGATGGAAGGGATATCAAGCACGAAAATTAATGAAGAGCGCATACAAGCCCCTATTGCCAAAATGAACTGCTACCATAATCGCATGCAATGAATTAATTTCATTCTGTAATGCCTCACTAAGTTCAAAATGATAGCAACATCAAATTGAAGTAGCAAAGTACTTTTGTTCACCTCTGTAACATAGCTACTAGTGTTTCTTTCAGTTTGTTGGCTACATTGTCGTGTTACTACATTACTACATTGTCGTGTTCAAACACCAACATGAAAATGGAGGCAGGAATCAATATATCATACAAAACAACGTTCTATCTCAGAAGTACAACCGTCATGTACCCTCCCCATCACGTCAAGATCAACACCAGCCACTGGTACACACTACCAGTGATCACACCCATTTCAAGTGCCTGATTCACACCCTTTGGTCAAATAGGTGTGATCCTACACTTGCAGATACCGCGGGACTGTCAACTTGAAGGTTTTCTCACAAATTCCGCATAGATTTTCGGTTATTACACCGCATTACGCCGTGAGCCCCCTTCAAAACAAAGTACCGACGGGAGATCACGGTATTGCAGCTCAAGAGGCTGCATATGTAGGATACAAGTTTTTGTTTAGGATTTAAATTTTTCGTGCAACATGTGCTAAATATTTAGTGGGATATATATCTGAATTTGCTGTAATGTTTCCCTCATTTCATAATGCCTTTCTTACCCCTAAGCCCGTGCAAGGTTCTTTGCTCCAGTGCACAATGCGTTAACCAAGTTGTCTGTAAGAAATGCGTTAATAGAAGAAGAAAGAAAAAGTCAGGAGAAGAAAAAGGCAGAATTGCCGCCGCGATTTTTTCTTCATAGCATTCGCGAGAATTCGTTTTTTTCAGTGTCGTAATTTTTTGCAGATGGTGGCGTGTTTTTTAAAACATTGACCTATGGCTCAGAAATAAGTAAAAATACCCCGTTGATGAGTGCCGCACAACCCACAAGTGTCACGCTTACGTCCACGACACGTATTCAGCAGCAAAATCTTGCTAGCAGCCAACCACCTTGGGCGCATAGTATTATATATGTATATCACCTTTTACGAATGTATCAGCGGCTATGCTGTTTTGACCATAAGCAGAAAACAGCCTGTAATATAACAGCGATCGTATGACGTTTCTATGAAGACATCAATGCCAAGGTGACTGAAGTAGTCTGCCTTTTCCACTTTTGCGGGCGTGTAACTCGGGAATTAGAGGGTTTTGGGTCTTAAAAAGGGTATGACCGTGAATTGAATCAAAAGGTCCTCAAAATGGCTATTTCAGTCCAAAACCAACAACAATACAAAGGTGGAGCATTCCCCTTCAATTTGGGACCCAGCACTTTGCCGCCTTTGCCACAGAAACCAAAAAAGGTGTTGTTTCTGTGATCGTAGGAATGTTAATATTGATTCGTTCTTATGGTATAGTGGTTTTCCGACGATATAATGAACTGAAAGGTTGCTAGCTTCTGTCATCAGCCAACTTCCCATGGTGAAAATGCTTGGCCATCCAGGTCGGCAATAACGTGCAATTGTGGGTTAAGATGCTTTTATTTTCAATGCCCAACATTCTAAAGCTTATTGGCTTCAATTAAGTATAAAAATTACCCCTCCTTCTAAAGTAGAATGGAGATGGGGTGGCATATATATATATATATATATATATATATATATATATATATATATATATATATATATATTAGTAAGGGACAGTGGTTTGTTTCTGTTGGAGTCCATCGCCAGTCAATACTTAATGTTAAATCACTTGTCAATTGTCCATTAATTTTGGTATGGTCCCAATCATCGTAGTATTTAGAAGTAGCAGAAAGATGTCAAAGGACATTCAAGGGAATGTTCCTTCTTTGCATGGGGTTTTGATCTGAGATGTGGTCGAAGCATGGTCTCTGATGCATTCGCAAAAGCCATGATGCGGCACATATGGTACAATGCGAGGAAGGTGACTGGCTGTTAGATTTTGTTGCTGAATGCGTGTCGCGAACGTAAGCGTGAGCGCTTTCGGGTTGTGCGGCACTTGTAGTCAGCGGGGTATGTTTCCTTATTTCTAGGCCATCGGTCAATGTTATAAAAACCAAATCTTTAGGTTTGCGTTCGAACATGACAAGGCATAGATGTCTGCAAACTGAAAGAAACATGCACGTATACTATAGGGGCGTTCAACGGCTACTTCATTATGATCCTGACAATAGTTTGAACCTATTGATGTATTACAGCATGTAATTGATCTATTGCGTGCCATTATATTAGCAATTCATCTTGGCAGTAGGAGCAGGTCCAGGTAGCTCACTACTAATGCGCATGTTTGGTAAAAGCTCGCATATAATAGGTCTGCAAAATTGTCTTTCCCTTAAGAATTCTGAAAACATTGCGCTGCGTTATCGAATATGCGCATACTGCTGCTTTAAGAAACTTTGTACGCAGGCTAGCATTGCTTGTGAGTCATCAATGTCTTAGTCACTGCAACTTGTGTGAGATGCTCGATGCTGCGGAAGGTGGGGAAGTATTGCTGCTGGCTTTTTGGATAGCACTTAATTATATCTTTATCGTGAGCTTTGTGTGCATTGGCAGCTTAATCACTTCCTTGCATTTCACCAACCTAACCGTGACTACGTCCACTTGGCATGTCTCCAGTCTTGTGCAAGATCATTGGGTTTGCAGTTCCGGGGTAGCATTTTCTTGTTATACATATGTTATTACTTGTGTGAACTACATTCTTGAGTAAAGCGGCCTGATGGCTGCAGCATGTTGCATGGCTGTGGAGGCAGAGTGCGTGTTTGCATCTTTGTCACCTATGTTTTGTGGATTCCCAAGACGGGCTGAGCAAGTGATGTCACTTATTGGTTGCAGGCTTTGCTGAAAGTGATTTGTATAATGTATCATGTGCTTTTGGTCAGTCATATGTCAGATGCCTACCTAATGGGGCACCATATCATTGTTCATTACGCCATGCCACAGTACAGCACTGAGGTAGTGCCACGATGACACTGTTGACCCGTGTCATTACACATTGTAGCACATTGGTTGACTACTCGATGTCAAGCCTATGAGATAATAGCTTGTAATTTATGAATGACTGATAACTGATTTAACAACGCCGAAGGACTGCCACCAGCGGGAATGCTGTTGCACCACACTGGCTATATCAGTTGGTATATCAGTGACTACCAATTGCATGAATAATACTGCGCAAAAAATAAACATTCGTGGTAGCTCAACTTTACCACAGTTACCACAAGAATAACACTGCTTCGACAATCCATTCATAGCAATGTTACAGACTTGTTAATTTTGTATGCAACTGAATTTCCAGTTACAAATAATTAAAAAATCAACCACTGTGCACATCATATACCAATGCCAGGACTACAGCACTGCAGGCAAGGATAAGAAGGATCGGATCGGATCAAGGATCGTGTTTTAATCTTGAAAGTTTACCAATAATTACAAGCTCGTGACTGACGTTTCAGCAAACAAAGACATCTTTTTCAATTTGGCATGGACGTAGTATCACGAACCTGACAAAACTATTTCGTCTTTTAACATCTTAAGCGATTAAAGTGAAACAGAATACATCAACACACGCTCAGGTGGGGGGGGGGGGGGGGCAAATTGACCGAGGGTTTCTCCCGAATGGTTTCTGAACGGCACGGCGTGGCCGCGCCAACTTTTGCATAGCTGTAGAAAATTGCATAGCGGATCGTTTAACACACAAATTTTAGATGTACTTTGTAAAGTCGCTGACCTGTGACAGGTCAAAGTCAGGCCCTGGTTTCAGCGAAGGCAATTTCTAGGGAATCGTTCAATCTGTTACAACAACGGAGTGTTTGGCGAAGACATACCTTTCTGAGATTCTTTCTTAGGAGCCACAAATATTGAATGAGCAAATAACGTTGACCTAAGGTCAGGTATGAAGGTCAGAGGAAGGTCAAAACCAAACTGAATCATTACTATAGGGCTTGCTGTATGGGATAGTTTTTGGTGCACATTTCGAATTTATTGACAGCAGGAACCGCATTATTCATTTTCATTTTACTCCTTACAGGTCAGAACAGGCCATTGACCTAAGATGACCCGGGCCGAGCGTTTTGTTTTAAGAACATACTGCCTAGCGTAATCTTTGTCGCTTATTCAAATGCAAACTCAGAGCGGTCTTGTATCATTTTGGTCACCATGACCTTAAAAGGGTCCAACAAGGTCAATGATCTTAAATGGGCTTGTGAACTTCTGCTTAGAGACAGTTGCCTAGGTTCTCTGGGCGCTTTTGAAACCAACTCAGAATTTGACTTGTTTGACCTTATTTGACCTGAAGGTCATGGCCTACGAATCTGAAACCTTCAGCTAAGTGAGTTCACGTATAGTTCAAGACATCCTGTGAATTTGGTGTCTCTAGCTTTCTTAGTTCCCGAGATCTCAGAGGGGGGGGGGTCAAATTGACCCCCTACTCCCGAGCGAAGGATACTTAGCCGGCCGACCGGGTGCGTGTTAAAGCATAGTAATTTCAGGACAGCATCATGAGCATCAAAATGATAAACACCAATAATTTGATGCTGCACTTTCACTTCTCTCCCACAACACTTTTAAAACAAAACAAAGCAAAGGAATTCAATAACAAAATAACAACAGAAAATTCAACGAGCGTAAAACACTCAAACAAAAAACCTTGGACTCCTACACATCAGCCCACCACCAAGTCAAACACGCTAGACATACCTCTGGCTTCTCTTAAGGTGGGGTCAGGGAGAACAAACATTTTGTCACTGTTTCTTTCAAAATACCAATGCTTATTTCCATGAAAGTAGCTTTTGCCTAACCTAAAGAGGCCTTACATCATCTCATCCTGTATAACCTGTTTGTATCACAGCAGCAGTTGTGAGTTACTGATTCTTGCATAATTGCTATTGCCACTTACCATGCACTCGAACAACTTAACCTGACTTAGAGTACCCCATATGATGAACATCATCTCAACTCACCTATCAGCCCTTGTGATAAAAACATGATACCTAAAGCTAGTTTTTGGCTGGTTTCAACTTGCATTTTTATTCAGTTAATTTGTGTATCCTTGTTGACATCAGACAAAGTTGACACCACACAAATCAAAATACTTTAAATCACTTCACAATCACAGCTGTAGCACTAAGTGGTGGCCAATGAGCAACCAAAAAAGATGACGCATCTTTATTAAGATAGCTGGTGAACTAGGTAAATCGGCATATATGTGAACTGTAGTACAAAAGTAAGCCAAACACATCCTTAACCTGAAGAGGGGGAGCCAGTTACCACTGCTGCCCCCTCCCCCCCACACATTGAAATGTGGGGGGCCATGGCCCCCCCTGGAGTCCGTGTTCCTACGCCCATGTCCTTATCCATGCACAGTGGTTTAACTGGGCAGCACTGTACCGCATGACGTCACTCTTCGGCTGAGACGGGCGAAATCGGCTACGGTACCCCTCTATAGGACAATATCTTTTGTTCTATACCTTTAGATTAAGACTGATCGTTAGACTCACGCTGGTCGAAAGTCCAGCGTGCGTAACATTCTCGGGTTGAAATACCGTACCACTTAATCGCGACCCTTAACCTAATGGTTCGGATGTTGCCCTATAGAGGGTTACCGTAGCCGGTTTGGCCCGTCTCAGCCGAAGAGTGACGTCATGCGGTATAGTGCTGCCCAGTTAAACCACTGTGCATAGATAAGAACATGGACATGGATCAATGATTTCATTGCCTTACGACGGCCTACATCATTGACTATCATGTAAATTTCCAGTAACTAAGATTCATGTTAGCGAAAAGTTGAATTTGAACTGGGAATAATTTTTTAAACGCTCCCAAAACATTGACGAAATAAATGCATTTAAAGCAGCAGCATAGCTTTTTAAACATAGGTTTGGGAGCAGTGAAAAATTGCGCAACATAAAATCCTGCAAGATATGGACGTCTCCCAGATTAGCATACTTCTTCATAAGCCTAACGAGGAAGGCTGGAGCCCTGAACTTAATAGAAAGTGGAAACATCTCTGATTTTAAGGTTTATTTGTGGCTGGTAACCATTCTCAACCAGGAAAAGAGCAAAAATTGCATAACTTGGCATTTCAAAACTATTGTCACCTTCTATTGCTCCCCTTCAGGAGTGCCATTAGGCTTCAGCATCAAATCACGGCTCTTTTCAAAGTTTAGACGGCTGGTTGCTTCAAAAAGCTTCAGTGAGTGAAGAGCCTTTTCGAAGTTTTGAAAAGGTGTTTGGATAAGCACAGGTCAATTTCTACCTTGGTTGGAACATCCCGTCGATTTACACTGAGCTGTCAATGCCCCATGCGGCTGAAAACAGGATGTTGAATCGCGGCACTGCCAAAGAAGTAGGCAGGATACAAAATTAAACACTAGGCGGATGTTCATAACATTGCCATGTGAATGCCACTTGCAAAATTGCAGTGAATTGAAAGTCTTCGCCCATATCATATCAGTCGCATAGCAACGATTGTAACATGCCCTGGCGGCCAGATGAAGCCCAATATCTATACTTTTTCGGTATGTTATGCTGTCTGGTTCGGGACACTGAGGTTCGGCTGTTAAAAACAGCGAATCGGCCTACCGGTCGGGCCATAGGAAATACACTGATCTGTCGGTGACCTGTCACCGAATCGACCGACCAACTAAAAGTCGTAAGATATTTTTGTTGCCGGGTTGGAATGAAGCCTAGAAAAGATACAATGGCGCCGTAGAGCGTGGTAAAGAGCCTTTACCGAAACGTCTGCTGGTGTGGTGTGACAAAATGTATTACCATTGACGCATAACATCTATGAATTGAGATCTCATATTACGTTTTGCGTAGTGTGCTGTACTATTTTGTCTTGGTCGTCACCAAAATTTGCTGTCCAAAAACCTTTTTGGCACCAGTCTTCGCGCAAATATATACATTTTGTCGCCGACCTTATCCACCAAGTCGGCAGGTTTCATCACACCTAATAACAGAGCCCAAATAGAAGCCCTCTGACCGACCTAGCCGCAGTCAACCTCCTTAATTCACTCAGTCGTCTTAGCCCTAGGCCCTTCCCTCAGCCCTGTCACTTCCTGTCGTCTCCTGCCGTGTGGTATCATTTGTTTCACTGCATAGTGCCATCACCTCGTGCCCTGTCCCACCCCGCTGTCTCGCGTCCAGCACTCTTCTACGCTATGCATTTCCATCCTGCCACAGCTGCTGATCTGTCCTGGCGTGTTCTATACTGTACCATTGCATTCCCCTAATCCGCCACCCCTGGCCATGTTATGTCAAGCCTCAGCCCCAGTCCCAGCCCTGCCGCATCGTCAGCGCCAGCACCGGTTCCAGTCGCAGTGCCAGCTCCAGCCCCAGCCCCAGACACAGCCTCAGTGCCAGACCCAGCTTCAGTGCGAGCCACAGTCCTAGTCTCAGGCCCAGACCCAGACCCAGACCCAGGGTCTGTCCTAGTCCCAGACGCAGGCCCAGCTGCAGTCCCAGACCCAGGCCAAGCCGCAGTCACAGGCTGAGGCCCAGCTGCAGTCCCAGGCCCAAGCCAGCCGCAGTCCCAGGCCCAGGGCCAGCCGCAGACGCAGTCGCAGAAGCAGCCACAGCCCCAGCCCAGCCCTGTGCTTCGTTACCCAGCAGCTCGCTGATCGCATTACGCATGCCACCGACTTGGCGATGTAACCAAGGGGAATTTTGGTGCATGGGCGCGTGGATTATGTTCAAGTTATGGGGCTCCAAAATGCCAAGATGGACCCTCTCCGCTTAGATAATAGGACCCCACAAGCCAAAATGGGCCTTCTGCAGGTCAGAATGGAGTCAGGCTCTCGAATTGAACATAGACTTTCTATTGGTCACGATGGGTCTACATGCCATAATGGGCCATTTACAGGCCGGAAATTTACGGGCCAGAAACTACGTTTCTAATTAGATGCTGAACATTCCCGGATAACAATGGTTTGAACATGCTGATGCAAGTTGTGGACCCATTTTGATCTACAATCTGCGTTCGCGTGGCTCTTTATATGTCTGTAGAATCCTGACAAAATTCTGACAAATCTTCTGAGTTCAATCGAATTAGAAAGAGTTTGCTGACCCATTGTAAAATAAAGTGCGCCGTTCATTTGTTTAATGCAGCCACTTAAAGCAGTTTTCAGGTTTCTGCGCGTAACATGAAGGCGGAATTGATTTTGCAGTAGCTTGTGGCTTCTATTCCAGTTGAGGGGAGCAAAAATAAAAAGAGGAAAAAAGCCTGTATAACGAAATATGCTCGAGCGATTTGCTGGGGGCTATCACCAGCAAGGGGTCTTTGGTCAAACCTGTACCTTTCCTCACGACATGCCTTAAGCCTCTGCTGTAGGGGATAGTTTCTGGTGCTCATTTCGAATGTATTGACAGCAGGAGCCGCATTACACATCTTCAATTGACTTCTTACAGGTCAGAACAGGCCATTGACCTAAGACGACCCGGGTCGAACCTTCTGTTTTAGGAACATACTGTCTAGCGTAATCTTTGTCGCTTATTCAAATGCAAACTCAGAGCGGTCTTGTATCATTTTGGTCGCTATGACCTTCAAAGGGTCAAACAAGGTCACTGACCTCAAATGGGTTTTTGACCTTTTGCTTAGAAACAGTTTCCTAGGTTCCACCGGCACTTTGGTGACCAACCTAGAACTTGACCTTGTTTGGCCTTATTTGACCTGAAGATCATAACCTAGGAAGCTCAAACTTTGACCTAAATGAGTTCACGTACAGGTCCACACACCCTTTTAATTTGGTATCTCAAGCTTTCTTAGTTCCCGAGATCTCAGGGGGTCAATTTGACCCCGCCCCCACCCACCCGAGCTAAGGGTATGTAGCCGGCCACCCAGGCGTGTGTTCAGATAAGTCTGAAGCGGTAGTTTGATTTGGCAGCTCTTGCGTTGGCGAGTACGTTTGGTGGGGTGGGGCACTTAACTCTTATATGGGGTGACATGTGACGTGAGATGGAAGGAATTTAAACGATAACTGTAGCCACGAAAAGGTGAGAGGCACTGATTGGTTTGATGTAGGGTTGCATTGTCCAGTAAATTAATAATGTTAAAGCAAGCATTTAAAATGAGAGGGAAATACTGAAACGAATTGAAAATGAAAACAAGCACTCAACATTTGAGTGGGGTATATGATGGTAATACCGGAGCAGAAGCCACACTTCCAAACACCACTTTGTACCTGGTGTGCCTTCGGTGAGCTCGAATTGGTGTGTGGTCTAAAGTAAAAGGTAAAGGAAGAAGGGAAAGTAAAGTTTAAAAAAAATTCCCGTCAGCCCACACATAGACTGCACCGGCAGCTCGTATGGCGTCACGCATTCCAGCCGACAATTGTGCTGGCGACAGGTCGAACGGGCCTTGTGTCCGTACACCAGTCACCTGGCGGCTGACGAAGGACTATAGTTTTAGACTTTGCTGCTAGATGACACTGCTTGACCTTGGTGCCCTTCTCGGGTAGGCTTCTCGCTGAGCGTTAATCAATCGAATGGGATCACGCGTCATGCGCTGATAAACGATAGGTTGGGATAAAATATTCCATGAGTCTCGGCCGGTGTAGAAGAAATGAATATTACAGAGCACCTATGATCGTAAGAAATTTGTTATTTTGGTTGGATTAAAGTTTTAAGGAATGATTGAGCCAGACATTAATGTGGAAGGTGAAATTTTTGTCGCAACTACCGTGTTCGATGGTCAAATATTCTGATGATTTGTTAGTAGACACAACTCACGAACTAGTTCAGATGTTCGCAATATTTGATTGTTTGGGTATCGCGGAAAGTTTATTAAAATGTGCTGCAAAATTGTAACGGAGCATCAGTTGCCGCCAAGGTGAAGAGACGCAGAAACAGGACGTTTGGCATGGCATTGATGAGGTGATGTTTTTGACACGTCGGTACCACAAATGGAGAGAAAATTACACCACTTGAAACTGTATCTTATTCGTGGCATTGCAGCATTGCAAACTATATCTTATCACATTGATCAATGTATGGGGAAAGGTTTTCGGCGATTTTCGAACTTAACGTACCATGCGGTCGCTAGCATAACTGAGGTCCATAGCATAGTAAGTTCATTGTTGGATCATTTCAGATGGCCGGCGTGCACCAAATGTGTGGTGTCAACTCCTAGCATGTTGATGCCGCCGCAGGCTGATGCCAATATCAGTTTCGTCGCCTAAAAACCTTGCATTTTTGCTTCTCAAAATAATCTTTCGCAAAGCCCAAATAGGCGATATTATATTTGAAAACAACGGCGAGTACCGAGAGCCACTGATACTAGTTTAATGATCAGAGAATCCCAACATTTTGTTCCTGGGAGGCCTCCGACTAACAAAGGTTTGCGTACAACAAAACATTACTCAGAATCGCCAAACACAAAAATTCGGAGGTCGTATGATGACAAAACTGCTTAAACGTTACCCATTCTATCTTTGAGAACCTCGTCTCCATGGATTTCTTCGTCTATACTCTGTGGTAATAATTTGGACTTACTATCAAATAATTTTCAGGTTTGGGGTTTTTTGGTGTTTTGAGGTCAAAATTCTTATCTGAGTTGACAGTCTGCAACATTTTAAGAGGCGCTGGCTAAAAGACGCTGAAGTGTTAAACAATAATTACATGGATAGGACTCAATATTTTGAGCTGTTCTCATCCTCATGATCTTAAAACGATGCGGCCTCACGACATTAAAGCAATGTGACCAAATAGCGGTTGGTTTTAATCCAGCACAATCTGTCTTTAACCAAAACAAGATGAAAGTGATTGTATCACATCACTAGAAGCTATGAACCGTCTATGAACAAACGTCACTAAAATGCCTCACCCCCATCTGCTGGCCTGCGCTTATCCTGGAGATATAAGGTCTTGACGGCGAGAGCAACTCGAAATATTGAGTGCTGCAAAAATGATCATTGCTTAGGTCATGTTGTAAGCATACATTTTCTAGCGTTTCATTTTCCCCACCACCCGTCCGGGGTCGGTGGAGCGTGCCGGCGGGGCGGGGCACAGCGAACAGGCCGGCCACGGTCAGGACCTCACTTCCACCGCACCACACACAACCATTGGGCCCAGAGATGTATGTGTAAGGTGTCAGAGAACACCTATGTGCTAGCCAGTGAATGATTGTGCAATACGGCGAGCGCCGCTTAGAGGCGCTCCTCGGCTATCTGAGTGCAGTGCTTGACAGCTAGGCTGCGGCCCGTACCTCCCTATGATGAGGAAAGAGCCGCGACTGCTGGCCGAGGTACCCAGCGACCGCTGAAACAGAACATGAGACGCTCTCGGCCTACTCGGCCTCTCGACCTGCAGTGCTGTAGTCCTGGCATTGGTGTATGATGTGCACAGTGGTTGATTTTTTAATTATTTGTAACTGGAAATTCAGTTGCATACAAAATTAACAAGTCTGTAACATTGCTATGAATGGATTGTCGAAGCAGTGTTATTCTTGTGGTAACTGTGGTAAAGTTGAGCTACCACGAATGTTTATTTTTTGCGCAGTATTATTCATGCAATTGGTAGTCACTGATATACCAACTGATATAGCCAGTGTGGTGCAACAGCATTCCCGCTGGTGGCAGTCCTTCGGCGTTGTTAAATCAGTTATCAGTCATTCATAAATTACAAGCTATTATCTCATAGGCTTGACATCGAGTAGTCAACCAATGTGCTACAATGTGTAATGACACGGGTCAACAGTGTCATCGTGGCACTACCTCAGTGCTGTACTGTGGCATGGCGTAATGAACAATGATATGGTGCCCCATTAGGTAGGCATCTGACATATGACTGACCAAAAGCACATGATACATTATACAAATCACTTTCAGCAAAGCCTGCAACCAATAAGTGACATCACTTGCTCAGCCCGTCTTGGGAATCCACAAAACATAGGTGACAAAGATGCAAACACGCACTCTGCCTCCACAGCCATGCAACATGCTGCAGCCATCAGGCCGCTTTACTCAAGAATGTAGTTCACACAAGTAATAACATATGTATAACAAGAAAATGCTACCCCGGAACTGCAAACCCAATGATCTTGCACAAGACTGGAGACATGCCAAGTGGACGTAGTCACGGTTAGGTTGGTGAAATGCAAGGAAGTGATTAAGCTGCCAATGCACACAAAGCTCACGATAAAGATATAATTAAGTGCTATCCAAAAAGCCAGCAGCAATACTTCCCCACCTTCCGCAGCATCGAGCATCTCACACAAGTTGCAGTGACTAAGACATTGATGACTCACAAGCAATGCTAGCCTGCGTACAAAGTTTCTTAAAGCAGCAGTATGCGCATATTCGATAACGCAGCGCAATGTTTTCAGAATTCTTAAGGGAAAGACAATTTTGCAGACCTATTATATGCGAGCTTTTACCAAACATGCGCATTAGTAGTGAGCTACCTGGACCTGCTCCTACTGCCAAGATGAATTGCTAATATAATGGCACGCAATAGATCAATTACATGCTGTAATACATCAATAGGTTCAAACTATTGTCAGGATCATAATGAAGTAGCCGTTGAACGCCCCTATAGTATACGTGCATGTTTCTTTCAGTTTGCAGACATCTATGCCTTGTCATGTTCGAACGCAAACCTAAAGATTTGGTTTTTATAACATTGACCGATGGCCTAGAAATAAGGAAACATACCCCGCTGACTACAAGTGCCGCACAACCCGAAAGCGCTCACGCTTACGTTCGCGACACGCATTCAGCAACAAAATCTAACAGCCAGTCACCTTCCTCGCATTGTACCATATGTGCCGCATCATGGCTTTTGCGAATGCATCAGAGACCATGCTTCGACCACATCTCAGATCAAAACCCCATGCAAAGAAGGAACATTCCCTTGAATGTCCTTTGACATCTTTCTGCTACTTCTAAATACTACGATGATTGGGACCATACCAAAATTAATGGACAATTGACAAGTGATTTAACATTAAGTATTGACTGGCGATGGACTCCAACAGAAACAAACCACTGTCCCTTACTAATATATATATATATATATATATATATATATATATATATATATATATATATATATATGCCACCCCATCTCCATTCTACTTTAGAAGGAGGGGTAATTTTTATACTTTATTGAAGCCAATAAGCTTTAGAATGTTGGGCATTGAAAATAAAAGCATCTTAACCCACAATTGCACGTTATTGCCGACCTGGATGGCCAAGCATTTTCACCATGGGAAGTTGGCTGATGACAGAAGCTAGCAACCTTTCAGTTCATTATATCGTCGGAAAACCACTATACCATAAGAACGAATCAATATTAACATTCCTACGATCACAGAAACAACACCTTTTTTGGTTTCTGTGGCAAAGGCGGCAAAGTGCTGGGTCCCAAATTGAAGGGGAATGCTCCACCTTTGTATTGTTGTTGGTTTTGGACTGAAATAGCCATTTTGAGGACCTTTTGATTCAATTCACGGTCATACCCTTTTTAAGACCCAAAACCCTCTAATTCCCGAGTTACACGCCCGCAAAAGTGGAAAAGGCAGACTACTTCAGTCACCTTGGCATTGATGTCTTCATAGAAACGTCATACGATCGCTGTTATATTACAGGCTGTTTTCTGCTTATGGTCAAAACAGCATAGCCGCTGATACATTCGTAAAAGGTGATATACATATATAATACTATGCGCCCAAGGTGGTTGGCTGCTAGCAAGATTTTGCTGCTGAATACGTGTCGTGGACGTAAGCGTGACACTTGTGGGTTGTGCGGCACTCATCAACGGGGTATTATTACTTATTTCTGAGCCATAGGTCAATGTTTTAAAAAACACGCCACCATCTGCAAAAAATTACGACACTGAAAAAAACGAATTCTCGCGAATGCTATGAAGAAAAAATCGCGGCGGCAAATCTGCCTTTTTCTTCTCCTGACTTTTTCTTTCTTCTTCTATTAACGCATTTCTTACAGACAACTTGGTTAACGCATTGTGCACTGGAGCAAAGAACCTTGCACGGGCTTAGGGGTAAGAAAGGCATTATGAAATGAGGGAAACAATACAGCAAATTCAGATATATATCCCACTAAATATTTAGCACATGTTGCACGAAAAATTTAAATCCTAAACAAAAACTTGTATCCTACATATGCAGCCTCTTGAGCTGCAATACCGTGATCTCCCGTCGGTACTTTGTTTTGAAGGGGGCTCACGGCGTAATGCGGTGTAATAACCGAAAATCTATGCGGAATTTGTGAGAAAACCTTCAAGTTGACAGTCCCGCGGTATCTGCAAGTGTAGGATCACACCTATTTGACCAAAGGGTGTGAATCAGGCACTTGAAATGGGTGTGATCACTGGTAGTGCGTACCAGTGGCTGGTGTTGATCTTGACGTGATGGGGAGGGTACATGACGGTTGTACTTCTGAGATAGAACGTTGTTTTGTATGATATATTGATTCCTGCCTCCATTTTCATGTTGGTGTTTGAACACGACAATGTAGTAATGCCAACAAACTGAAAGAAACACTAGCAGCTATGTTACAGAGGTGAACAAAAGTACTTTGCTACTTCAATTTGATGTTGCTATCATTTTGAACTTAGTGAGGCATTACAGAATGAAATTAATTCATTGCATGCGATTATGGTAGCAGTTCATTTTGGCAATAGGGGCTTGTATGCGCTCTTCATTAATTTTCGTGCTTGATATCCCTTCCATCCAACCAGCGGAACAGTGAGGAAGCCGTTCGTTCGGCCCCAAACTGCCCCTGCTGGTCAAGTGGGTACCCATTAATTACTCAGTGGCGGGGTGACGACGCGACCTACCAGACATGACAGTTACACAAAGGTGTTTTTTATTCTTACCATATTGGATCTGGTTTTGTGTATTTGGATCATGTATAGATATTTGTATATATATACATATATATATATATATATATATATATATATATATATATATATATATATATATATAACGTACAGCGCTGCTACTGCAGCAGTTGACGTACCCACCGCCGAGGACGCCTGCTTTGTCGGTTGCCGCCCGCTGTCCGTGACAGCCGAAAACTGCCGTGCAGTGCTGTTTAAGTGTTGCTTTTCACAAGTCAGATGCGATGGAGACATTTCTGTGTTCAAGTACGCGTAGTGAACACACCAGATGACACAGAAAACTCGGACACAATTACACAACGTGCCAGAGAAATATCCTCAAAAAATCTTGGTAAGCGGCCGGGAGTTTAAGGCCTCCCACACTTTTTTTATTTGGCTATGATAGTCATCTCCCCTTTTCGCTTGAACAAGCTGCGATCATTCATGTTAGTACACTAGTCATCCGTGTACTCGACTGGATCTAAATATTTCAGGCAGCCTAACGCGGAACATTCGTTCTCCGTGGTCTCGAGGCAAGAAGCTTGCCTCCGGATTGTTTCGCGGTTCTGGTTGCTGGTTGGTTACTGATTGGGCCCACTAGGTCCATGAGCTGCGGACTTAGAACGGACTGTTTGGTACTCGTGTATTTCACGACTTATCATGATTTCCATTTTACCCAAATTGAATCAAGATTGTGTACGCAGTATCCAAGTGCACTTATTGCAGCCCGGAAGCTGTACCGATACTCCCACTCTTATATCCTTTCACAAAAGCACACAGTGGGCTGGGAATTGCTATTTATTCACACAACAGTAAAGGGCGACAGACGTAATAAAGAAGAAAAAGCTTTATCCTTGGATCATTTTTATATCGTCCTTAAACGCGAAGTGTTGCCTTCTTCACCTTCTTGAACTGGCACATCAATTCGAGAGATGTGGTTAGACGTGTGCCAGAGGAGTCTCGCGGCACCTGAAGAGCGGACAAGAGAGCTCGTCCTGGTCCTGATGCTGAGTCGTGTCGTTCGTTCTTCTCCTCCATGGTGTTCGTTGTTTTCCTCAGGCCTTCACTGCATCTCGGCGTGCCGGCCAGCCACCCTCAGCGACACTCGTTGTGGCACGAACCAACACAGCAAGTGTACTTGCCGATTTTCTGGCAGTCGTAGTCATTATGGCACTCGTCGTAGCTATTATAACCACAATGGTCACCAGGATAGGTGCCGTAGCACTGCGGGAGCCCACTCGCAGTCACAGAGACGGCCAACAGGAGCAAACCAGCGAACACGAGGAGCTTCATGGCTGATGTGTGACGACTCGGTACCACGGATATCTTTTATACCAGTCCGACGGGAAAACACCGAACGTTTTCGGCTGGGAGTTCCGCCGACCGCGTCGCACTGCAGGATGCAGGAGGCATTTGCTGCAATGCTCTTAACATCGAACCCGTGCCTCGCCACCTCATCACGCCATTGGAAAGGCCAGCCAGTCATACTCGAGTTTTCCGCAACATTATCCTTCGTCATGAGTGTCACGTTATGACCGTGCTGTCAACCGCAATATTATAGAATTAACATCTAACCCAATGCATTGCTCTTGAGTCGTGTAAACATGCTGAGCCTTAGTGTAGCAGCAGCGAGAGTCTAACGTGCAGTTGTGGTTTGATTATGCGCTGACACATGTAACCGCTAAAGCCATTGACGCCGCCTTGTGTGGCGAAACTCGAGCCAACGAGCCATACTGCTGGCTGCACGTGGTTAGAACTTCTAACCACGTGCACTTGTTGCAACATTCTACATTCAACTTCTAACCACGTTGCTTGTTGCAACATTGCGCAACATTCTTTCGTTGAATTTCCGCGAGCTTGGTTAGCAAAATACTGCTTTGTGTTGAGAACTGGGGCTTTCTAAAGGTTTGGACGCCGTTATTTTGGGCAAGCCGTTTCCATTTGCTTCGCTGTTCGAGAACACGGCGCTATTGGCTCCGGGAGCTCTGCCGCTATAAATGTAACATGGACTCTCAGTTTCAATAGTACGAAATCGATCTCAGCCAAAGCCGGTATGGAACCAGAATTTTCCTGAAGAGGGAGAGTGCATACACAAATGTAACCTAACTCCCGCGGATTTGGACCGAATGCCTTCAGAATAAGACTGATCGTTAGACTCACGCTGATCGAAAGTCCAGCTATCTTCTTCCAGTATCCAGTGCAAACTTAAAAGAAGTGTTCCGTATCTAACTGAGGTTTTTAGCTCGGAGAGCTATTTTGAGGATCATTCAGTTCAGTTCAAAGGCACACCCTTTTTAGTAGCTATACCTCTCTTGCTTCTGTGCTTGACTCCCACGAATTTGTGTGGACTATTTTAGGTCACACAGACATGCATGACGCTTGAAAAACGTCACATGAACACCGCCATCTCATCTGCCTCGCAGTGTTCAAGGTCAAGGAAAATCTGATCATAAAATGATTCGTGTCTGTGGTATCAGCACGACTCGTGGCATGAGTGGACAGCAGTTGGCCTTGAACCAAGTTAATGCGTTGAGTGCAAATTTTGATCACGAACCACGTTTCGTGCAACATTATGCAGCAATTTGGGCAGTGGTAGGAGTAATGACAGAAAACAAAATCAATTAACTTAAGAATTACACCAAAACCGAGGATATCTATGTAAGTCAATGGTATCAAATTAAGGACAAATACGCAACGGTCGCAGCATGTGGATATGCCACATTCATGGTTGCTCAGGATTTGCAACATATTTCCGACAGCATGGTCCTTGTACATCTTGTCTTCCTTACACACGCGAAAAGCGTATTCCTGCCTCAGTGTCAAAGTACGCCCCACCTCGCGCGCGCTGCCTCAAAGCTGGTGCACAGTCGGCGAGTTCGGCGGGGGGTACTCAAGGATGAAGGGAAGTGGGCGGAAAGGTAAGAAGGAGAGGAGAAAGGAAAAAAGGTGGCGTAGGTGACAGGGCAACTCCCAAACACCAAATTGATATATATGTTCCAGTCCACAAAGTCATCTGCATCACCTTGGTTTTCCTGTTTGAAATCGCGCGTATGACTGACAGGTATCGGACCCTGTCGCGCCCGGCGCTTTGAACTGAGTTCCCCGACACAGGCTGCTAACTGAATACGAGTTTGTTTCTTGTTCGCGGGTGGGTACGGCGGCGGCCTTTGTAGTTGCTGACGGCGGCGGGCATGTGATACTGCACCGGCAAAAGAGAAACTCGACCGCAGGGTGAGTCTGCGGCGACATTATCCTATGCAAGCGATAGGATGCTGGTGGTCCCGCCCTTCGACAATTGCAATGAACGCTCTTCCTGTTGCATCAGTTGCATATACAACCACACATCAACCCTGCACACGATTCATTTACAGAATAGGCATTTATCCATAGCTCCCAACGCAGTTGTAACTGAAGTCGACCTGGCGTTATGGCGTGACTTTGGTCCAGACTGATCTTAGTGACCGGACAGAATCTTTACATTACGTTTAAACTGTTACGCGGAAGGCATGTCGCCATCATGATTGACATGATGGCAGCGCTTCGCAAATTGTAAAGTGAACTTGTGAGGAACATTACGCGTATGTATAAAAAAGTATTAATAGCTTTATTCCTCAAAGCAGAAAGAGGAAAATGGAGAGATAAATGTGATGTTTCGGCTACATGCGTTGAGGAAAAAGAATATCGGTAGCAAATTCAAATTGGTGTGCTGATTTTACTCGACGTTTCAGTTTTTTCTCCAAAAACAACTAGCCACAGTTTTTGCAGACCACCAACATGCAGGGGATTAAACAAAGAGCAATTGCCTGTCATTTCTGCGATACAGTGCACATCTCATTGAGAATTAAAATGCGCGAAAAATGCCTGTATATGCAAATGAATTCAAGTTAACAGGCATCACGCAAAACACATCATTTACTTCCGCAAGCGATTTCAAGTAAACATGCATCCTGCATCACGCGTCACTTTCGCATGCAAACGATTTCAATAAAACAGACATCGTGTATCAAGCGTCAGACAACACTGATGCATGAGGGCGATTTTAAACCAGCATGCATAGCACATCAAGACAGCAGTCACATTCAAATAATCGTTCATGATGACTCCTGTACATTGAAGTCTGGTCGCCAACTTCCTATAAAAACAGATTCATCATTTTTCTGGTCTGGATGGTCCCGTGCTTGGAAGATGCCTTTGAGCTCTAAAAGGGAATGGCCCGTTCTTCCTTGGATTTTAACCTTAGCGTGCTCTGTCAAAAAGATGGTCGCCGAAGACTTCTTTTTATTATCTGTTTCGTTTTCAGCATCTCGCAGGTGTTCATCACAAATGAAACGAGTAGGACGCATGGACTTTTCAACATAGGCTATGCTTTTCCCATGTTTTTTTTTCGCGCGGTATACGCTTAAATTCGTAAGCCACATTTCTTCGCGTGCAAACCCCCTAAAACCCAGGCATGCATATATGACACCTTTCGCACCCCGGGCACTTATGCTTCGAGATAATATAGTTAACTAGATAATTCTTTAGCTCCTTATCGTTCTTCTAAGCTATCCGTAAGCGCGGTTTTAATTTTGTAAGAATATGTTGAATTTTCCAGAGCAAGTTTTCATCTATGCTAGGTAGTGTTAAGCCAACCTATTTACCCAATTCAGCCTTTACAATGGAATATACAGAAAGGGGGTCCGCATTTGGACGGTAGAAAAGAGGAACAATCGTACGACGTTAGAAACGGAGCTGTGATCAAGCCCACCAACTCTGGTATGATTCTGCACTGCGAATCTGCGCATCCGACTTCCACTAAACACAATATAATTCGAAATGCGCTCCACATGACTCTAAGCAACTTATCAAACAGTGAAAAAACACAGATGGAGGATAAAAATATGGACTTAGGTGTTGGGCAATGGATATTCTCCAGGACCTCAAGTCTAAACTTTGTGAAAAAAAAAACAGCGGAGTGATATCGTCGATGTCGGGGAGGCCTTGCGCCTTGTTGGTTTGATATATAATGAACATCTGCGAGATGCCAATATAAAAACAGATAATGCCATTTTCGGCGATCTTTTTTGGACAAAACACGCTCGGCTGAAATCCAGCGGGATATGGACCTTTCACCCCTTTTAGAGCTCAGGCCCCTAGAGTAAGTGGAAAGAACCCGATGCTAACATGATGGGCCCATGAGCAACTGAGTGTACCTAGGCATATGACGCCCCGGAAAGGGGTACAGAGCCTTTTGGGAAAACGGGAGAAATCCGTGGAGGAAAACCTGATCGATCAAGAGTGCTCAGGCGTAGAAGCAGATAGCGTCCGAACAGCGGCATAGGGCCCCACGAGAAAGTGCAAAGATATCAAGGGCAAAGTAAAAAGCTCCCTAGGTATCAGACTGACCCAGCAAGTGGACATACAGGATCCAGGCAACAGCGCTGTGTCTCTGGACACCGTAATCAACCCCAAAATTTCCCCAAGCAACACGTTCTCAATCAGCAAATAATTAACTTTATCTGCTGATAAAGTCATTACTTTTTCCAGTAACCGTCCCTGGTCATCTGTAGGCCCAAAGACGTGCAATTGAGTTGCATGTAACGTTTTATTAGAAAAGTGCGTCCGGTCGGCCAGTTGTGGGCCCCTTGGGGGCCTATAGATCCCTCGGCATGGTTCATGGAGGGGCATGATCCTGTACCTTCTCTTCCCCGTCTGTATCCACCACCGGCTCCAGTAGCTGAATAGGGAAAAGCAGCAGGCCCGTCAAGAACATAGTACCATCCATTCAACTAAGAAGTAACCAAAACACAGCATGGAGAGCCTCGGAACGATCGAGTGTGCCCGAGCAGGTAACGGATGGGGGGCCCCCGACAGAAGCACGTGGCCAGTTCCCGAGCAGGTTATTACATCGGGCCCCCGTCAAGAGCTTAGGGGCTTCCATTCAAGTAGAAAGTCATCATGACCCAATGAGGAGGGCCCCCGAAAGATAAAGTGTGTTCGAGCTTCTTAACACATAGGGCTTCTAACAGGAGCGTACGGCTCTCCATTCAAATAGGAAGCACTCAAGACCCAATGCAGATGACCCCCGAACGATAAAATGCACCCCAACAGCTTATCAGAAGAGGCCCGACAAGAGCGTAATGCCCTCCATTCAAATAAGAAGTATCCAAAACCTGTGCAGAGGGCCCCCGAAATATTGAGTGTACCCTAGCCCATTACTATTTACTATACTACTATACATTACTATTTACTATAGCCCATTACACCCTTCCCATTACTTTACGTGTTTTACTTACTTACCAGACGGCCCCCGACAGGAGTGCAGCGCCCTAAATTCAAAGGAGGTGAAAATATGGGGCCGCCGACAAGAGCGTAGGGCCATCCATTCAAATGTGAAATACCCACGGTACGATTTAGAGGGCTCCGAATGATCGAGGGTGCCCGAGGACGTTAGCAGATAGGGAGGAGACCTCCACTCAAGAAGTAAGTACTCAAAAAGACCTCCACTCAAAAAGTAAGTACCCAAGACCCGACGTAGAGGTCGCCCAACAATCGGATGCACCGGAGCGGCTTATCAGAAGGGGCCACGACAGGAACGCAAGGAGCTACATTCAAAAACGTAGTGCTGAAAGCCCAGTGCAAAATGCCCCCGAAAGATGAAGTGTCTCAAATAGATTATCTGATGAACCCTGATAAGAGCGCAGGGCCCTAAATTCAAACGCTAAGACTCAATGCGCAGGGCTCCCGGGCAATCCACTTTGGCCGAACAAGTTAACAGAGGGGACCCCAGACAAGTTCATAGGGTCTCCATTCAAATAGGGCTTCCCCAAGGCCCAATGTAGAGGGCCCCCGAAAGATCGAGTGTATCCGAGCAGGCTATCAGATGGACTTGACAAGAGCGTAGGTCCCTACATTAAAATACCCAATGTGCTGGGGCCCTAAACATTCCAGTATGCCGGAGCAGGTTAACAGATGGGGCCTCGACAAGTGTGCAGGGTCTTCCATTCAAATGGAAAGTACCCTGGACCCAGTTTCGAGTGCCCTGACCAACAGAGTGTGCATAAGCAGGTTAACCGTTGAGCCTCCGACAAGAGCGTAGGGCCCTGAACAAGTGACATAAAGTTGGAAGCGCCCTAGACCAATGCAGAGGGCCCATGAGCATATCACAAGTGTGTCGGTAACCAGTAACAAGTAACAAGGTAACAAGTAACCAAAACACGCGCCTTAAGGAGATCCTTCTCGCTGGGCTGCGAATAGCCCACACAAAACTAACTCACGCATACATCACAGAACGTAACCCGCCACCACTCTGTCATGAATGCTACACACCATACACGATAGCACATTTCATGCTGGCGTGCCCAGTCTACAGGCGCTGCCGTGAAAAACTCGTGCAGTACACAAACAAACACAGACTCCCATTGACGCTGCCTACCATACTGGGTGGCACATATCCTGCACTCTAGGTGCTCCTCTTCGAATACCTACACAAAGGCACTTTAGATGATTACATATAACAACGTAAATGTTGCGAGGTTTTCACCTGCTCAGTTGCCAACGAGCAGGTTTTCCTCATTCCGTGAGATTTTTTCCACGTACAATTCGGCCAGAACGTGCTGGTATTTCTCATTTGCAAGGTTTTTTTTCCGAGCGCAATTCGGCACAAACGTGCCGGTTTTCCCCTTAGATTTAGGAATCCGGTTTTATGTAGTTGGGACCTTTTCAGAACTACACTACACCACACGACAAGGTCGCACCGGGCCGCTCCCCCATTCAGTGTGGGGGAGCGACCCGGTTCAGGTCGCTGACGGGCTTGAACGCCGAGCCGGGGGCCCGCTGTTTTCCATGCAGGGAGACAGACCTTTGCTGCGATGAGGTAGTCGTCCGTCATCCAAATGTATTGTAATTGTTGAATACCATGAATATGTGTGTGTGTGTCGTGTTTTACTTTGCATTTGCTACCGGACGAAATTAGCCGGTTTAACGCAGTTTCGAGCGCATTTTTCATTCATTGATCCCAGACAGCACTAGCTGGTTCAACGTAACGTACCTTACCCCTGTCCCTTGCTTTGCGCCGGATAGCACAAGCCGACTTAACGTAGCTTTTTGCCTGGCCTTAGGCCGGAAGTAAGTTCCTCCAGCCCCGGCTATGACTTTAGGTGGCCGGGGCAATAAAGAAAGGGGGCTACCGTAGCCGATTTCGTCCGTCTCAGCCGACGAGTGACGTCACGCGGCACCGTGCTGCCTAGTTAAGCCATTGTGTATGAATATGGACAACGTTCTGTTTGAGCACGCAAACTTTGCAGCGTCAGCACTCCCCTGGCAGCAGCCGCATTAAATGATTCAAAACTTTCATCCCTGGCTCGTGACATCGAAAATAGGTGGTTACTCGGCAGTAGCTGCACGGTAATCGTGCAAAGCACTTGTCGGGGTGCCTGCTGTTTGATAGTGCGATTTAAGGGCAAAATGATCTGCGGTATTTGGTTCCGTTTTTTACTGTAGGTGTTGGTAATGTTTCACAACTCATTTTTCGGAGGAAATGACGACTGATGTGTAAGGCTGACGGATTTGATGTCTGCTCCAGCTAGGCGCGCATGTAGATCCATCTCCTGGCACGCTAACCTATATTGTTAGCGATTTAATTTGGCTGTTTCCCTTCCCTCCCCCAATTGCAAGTCCTTTCACACGCTCCTGCAAAGAGGGCTTCTTCCGAATTTTACATGCCTTTACTCTCAAAGAGCGGGAGTGAGGGCTGCCTCATCAGCTTAATCCAGATACTTCTTTCTGGTAAAACACGCTCAATGGCCCAGCCTACAAACAATTAGTTTCTTCAGTTAGGTACGTCTAAAACGGGCGCGTGGATTCCCAAAATGACTTGGTTGGCTGAGTGATGAAAAACCGACGAAGATTACCGTGATAAGATGACAACAAGTTGGTTTCTCTCCTAATTTGGGTCACTTTTTTCACAATTCTGCAGACTGCAGCCCAAGTTACGGCGGGCGATGAGACTCCTGCAATTGAAAAGAGAACCGCACTCCCGGTTACAAGCAAATAGGAAGAAAACAAGCAAACGTTGACTGCGAATGTATCTAACTACTTGCTAAAACGTCGCGCGAAACGCTACGCGCGCGTCGCGCATAAAGGCGCTGTTGATTCACCATCTGAACAGCAGGCCGAGTGTACGTCACCGAGCTGGTTTATGATATAGAAGCTAAATAAACTAGGAGAACTGTGAGCTTTCATTCGCCATCCACTTCATCAATCTTGACACACGTTCTTCATTTTACGCTTTAGAAACTCCTAAGTATAAAATCTGGGTATCCAGTAACACTAGTCTGGAGCTTATCGAGACGGGTGCAGGACGCGCCGGAGAACGGCGATGGCGGTTAGTGATTAGAGTGGTTATCTCTGGTCTTTCCTATCCCGGGATGGGGTCCTGGCCACCACACGCGCGCGGGGCCTGTCGGTGGGGCAGCCCGTCCGCGGTCGAAACACTGCCAGCTCAATCAGGCACGCGCCATCTTCGCGTCAGAGCCCCTGACTCGGTTTCACTCGTTTCGCAGCTGTGCAGATCCCGGCGGACCGGTCATCTAAACATGTCGGACATGCTGGCATCTCGCCCGTGCTGCGCCGCAGCCTCCCCCCCCCGCCATCCTCAATCTTGACGAGCGCCTTAACAGAAGAACGGTTAGCGGTGTTGTGATTTGCTGTGCCGTTTGTGCTATTCACAGTATGGGGTGGTAATGATGTCTTCTGCGCAGCTAAATAATTGTTTGCTGCTGCCAAGTGTTGTGCAATGAAAACTTAAATGTTGGTTTGCATGCTCGCATTTTATGCTCTGATTTTGGTGTTTAACGTGCTGCATATCGAAATGACCGGAAACAGTGGACTCTACGGTAACTAAATCTCCCAGCATCTACACCGCGAAATGCTAGAAAACTGCACAAGACCTCTTTATTAGTGAGCTTTCTAGAGCTCAAGGTTCCATGCGCCGAAAATCCTCGTATTCCTGCCATTGAATTTTAATATTGTTAGGTATGCATTTCGTATAACTTACCAAGCTTACTGTGCGCAGCCCCAGAAAACTAGTCGTGTTACGTATACAAATGCATGGTGCTTGTTAACGTTCGCCATATCATGGTGGATCCTTTCATTTTTAGGTTAAGTGTTTTGGAGAAAACATGGCATCATGCATATAACTTGGCTGCTAAATACCATGAAAATCAAGCACAAGCTTGATTCTTAGCTTATACACGGCTAGCCGGGTAGCTGACGAGATCAGCTGATGGCTGAGGACAAACACGGAGTTTTTTCTTTGTTGCAAGGGAACACAGAATATCTTCTTCGAAATGTATTTAAATCGTAACGTATGTGTAGAATGTCTCAGAAATTCAATGAGCAGCGGAAATAATATGCGTGACGTCGGCGGGGTGCAAAATTACGCTCGACGATTACAAGAACAAAGTCATCGGCGTAATCGGCATAGCCACGACTTCAGTCACCAGCCGGAACGATGTAAGTCCTCAATCAAAGTTATTAAGATTTAGGCCCCCGTCAACGGCGTAAGCCCTCCTATAATATGGGAAAACCCGAGCCCAATAAGGGCGGCAGCTGAGCAATCTACACTGCCGTGGCAGGCCCACAAAGAGGCTCCATTGAACAGTGAAGGGTTCTCATAAGAAGCGAGAAGAGCCAAACACCAATATGATGGGATCCTTTAAGTTGATGGAACCCCTAAAATGATCGTGATCATCGCGGCAGGCTAACATACAGGGTCCCGCCGGAGTACAGGTTCCCCTGGGCAAAGGGGGTCCTCTGAGATCCTCAAACCAAAGATCAGTGTATATGAATTAACGCTCCTGTGTGATCAAGATTGTCAGGGCAGGTTAACAGAGAAGGCTCTGGCAAATGAAAGGTCCTCAGCAAATATGTTAAAAAGGAAACAAACTATAGATCAATGAGGAGGGCCCCTGAGCATCGAGTGCCTCGGTGCATTATCTTATATGGGCCTCAGCAACTGCACGGTGTCTTCCAAGCTAGTGGAAAGAACCCGATACCAAGATGAAGGGCCCCTGAGCAACCGAATGTACCAGCGGCTGGGTGGGACAGCCCACCCGCCCCGCGGGCGCAGCGGTCCCGCCGAGCCCGCGCCGCCTGCCACGTCTCCGTTCGCGGTGCCGCCCAGCGCGCCTGCGCTCAGTCCGTCGATAAACTCTGGGCCGCGGCCGCGCCCAGGTCGGACACGGCCGCTAGGCGTCTAGGTGATTTATAGTAATTATGCTCCACTACACGCATCACGGGATCATCGGTGAAATGCCAGGATGACTGTGCCATCTGTTAACAAAGGCGGGGAATAGCAACAGGAGTCAGAAATGTTTTTGTAGTGTCATCTAACGGCAGGAATCCAAACTAGCCCAATTGCCGGGGATGCTGGACATCTTGAATACTGGCCTTCACGACTCTGGACTTTGCGACTCTGAACGCTACGTGCCTGAACCTTTCAAACGCCCCCAATGGGCACGGAAATGGACACATGCTGGACGTTATGAATGGTGGATGTTGCGATCTTGAACATTGTAAACACCGGACGCTGCAATCCTGCACGTTCTGATGGCTCCCTTTCCTGCTAGGGTGAGAAGCAGGTGACGTCATATAACCTCAGCGACTGCGTGCGTCGTAAAGCCCCAATGGCAACATTCGTTCACGAGTCGTGCCGACCTCTCGACCTTCTGTGTATTCAGAGTCCCTCTGGTCGCTCACTGGCCGTTTTAACTAATCAGGGCCCTTCAGGTTGCTGAGGACCGCCCTTTCTCCTCAGAAACGTCCTGTGGTTGCAGTTTCTCTCTGACCGCTTAGGGGCCTAGCTGGTCGCCCAGATCCCTCTGGTCAAAAAGGGAAACCCGTGCTCGTTCGTCGGCCATTCTGGCCATCGAAGTGTTCGTTTGGTTGCTGAAGACTTAAGCCTTAAGTGTGACGGATCGTGAGTAATAGCGGGTCGCACGAGTGACAGGCGAGTGACACTTGGTTTAAAAGTGACGTGGGGAGGAATGGAGGATAAGGGCAGGTGAGAAAATGAGTGCTCTGACTGAGGAGTCACTGAAGCGAGCCCTCCTTGCCTGCTTCAACGACAACGAAGTTCGCAACACTCTGCGAGATATATTCAAGGAGGAGTTCGAATCTCGCGATAAATAAATCAAGGAGCTCAACAAGCCAGGAAGTGAGCAACACGACATCATCCAAACCCAGTCACAGGCAATCGACGATATTAAACAGTACTCCAGACGGAACTGCCTCAATTTCAACGGCGTGGCTGAAACCGCAAACAAGATGCCGGTGCGCCTGGCCATTGACCTAGCCAGAACTATGGGCGTCCAGCTTTAGCCAGGGGACATTGACCGCGCTCATCGGGTCGGTAGACCTCAGCCCTCCCCGGACGGCGACAGCCGCAGAGATGAGGAGAAGAGACAGACTTTCAGGCTTGCTCAGAGGTATATGACTGACGACCACTGGGACTGCTGGCGACAACAAAGAAATTTTACCACATGCATGAACAGACGACCTAACAATAACCACTTGCAGTATCAAGCAAACAACCTCTTGCATGCAAAGCAAAACCCACACAAGCGCCATTGCATTATTAAACAAATGATAGGAAAGACACGAGCTGAGAAAGTGCCACCGCTGGTAAGACCTAATTCAACCCCATTGACAGAAGAATTAGATAAAGCTAACCCACTTGGTGACTTTTTGCCAGACAATCACAACTCGCAACTGACGGCCTACCTGTCCCCGAGACCGCGCTTGCGGATCCACCACCCACGTTAGATAGCATCACCATTACAGAGAATAAAGTACTGAGCGCACTCAACACTCTCGATCCAAACAAGTCAGGTGGTTCTGGCAATCTTTGAGCAAAAATATTAAAAATCACTGCCACATTGATCGAGACTATTCTCACTTAATTATTCAACATGTCACTAAGCCAATATATTTTTCCTGTCATCTGGAAAAAGCAAAGGTTCATCCGATTTTTAAAAAAAACAAAAGGTCAGACTCGGATCCTGCTAACTACAGACCTATCAGCTTACTTCCTTGTGTGTCAAAAATTCTTCAGAGAATTATCTTTCATAATATCTATCAACAACTAAGTGAGAATGGGCTGCTCTCTGAGAAACAAAGTGGATACCGTCCAAAACATAGCACACATTCAGCTGGTATATTTAATTAACAATCGTTATACACCTTTGGACCGATGCAATGACTTGACAGCCATTTATTTGGACATTATAGTTTTTTGACAAGATGTGGCATGGGGGCCTCCTACTCAAGTGCAAGAACTTTTGTGGTTTGTCAGGAACTCTCCTAAATTGGCTGGAATCGTATCTCTCAGACCGTAAGCAGATAGTTAAGGTAGGCAACAGTTTCAGCACGCCTTTGGCCATACATACTGGGTGCCCGCAAGGGTCTGTTCTTGGTCTGAGGTCTGTTCTAGGTCTGTTCTGGGTCTTTGCGCTTATGTATCTTAACGACCTAGCCGACAAGACTGACAATGACATATTGTTCTTTGCCGAAGATACTACGCTATACACAGCTCGCTCACACGACCGAGTTACCGTACAAGCGGCACTCCAACACGACTTACATATCATTCAAGAGTTCGGGATAGACTGGCTCGTCACGTTCAACGCCACAAAAACAATTCAAAAAACGTTCACCAACAGAAACACACCTAACCCACCGCAGCTGGCATTTAATGGCCAACGAATTCCTTCCGTTACAAGCCACAAACACCTTGGCCTGACGACATCTACTGATTTGCACTTTCATCAGCACGTTAATGACACCATCTCCAAAATCAGTACAGCCCTTGGACCTCTCTATCCACTATCGCGACTTCTGCCTCGGCACATCCTCAACGACATATATACGACTTACGCTCTTCCTTTGTTTGAGTATTGTGGCGTAATATACGACGGACTTTTGACAAACAGCGACACCCTTAGTCTTGACAGATTACAGAGCAGAGCAGCAAGACTCATCACCGGTGCACTCTACATAACACACACTCACGCACTGTTGGACGATTTGGGATGGAACACTCTCAAATCACGAAGAAACATGCACAAACTGACACTGTTCCACAACCTCATACACAACCAACATCTACTGTCAAAAAACGTCACTGCACCTTTACCTGACACACGAACACTTGCAACAGGACGCCCACTGCGCAATGTAAAGACACTCACATTACCACCGAACAGAACCTCAACATACCAAAAATCCTATATTCCATCAACTACGAGAAGATGGAACCAGCTCCCGCTTGAGGTCTCATCTCCCCAGTCTTCTCGTTCCTTCGTACGGAAAATACACCAGCGCTGCGGTGTGGCCGCGCCTCCGGTGTATCACAGCTTTGGATTCAGGCATGGTAGCATTCTAAATACTAGGCTGAGATTGGGAATGTCAGACCTGAATGTCCACCTGTTCGAATTTCACAATCCAGCTACACCTAGTTCCTCTTGCCTATGTGGCTATCCATATGAAGACCCTTAACTCTTTGTACCGAACTGTCCTCGCTAGCATGAAATCGAATTTCATTGCTACGTAAAACAGATCGTATCATTCCAAACTTTTCTGAGCTCACTCACAACGAGCAACTAAGTATCTATCTGACGGGTAACGGTTTATAGGATGGCAATGGGCAGCACACAGCAAAATGTTTCCAAACCTTTGGTTTTCAGACCAAACGATTCGCCTAAAAGCTTCCAGCAGGTGGGCGCGGGCAGCAGACGGCCTACTGGGTGGCGTTGCCGGGCCGGGCGTCCGCCGCCGGCCCCAGACGGCTACATGTGTAGACTGGAGTGGCGGCGGGCGCCTGGCCCGTGTCGGCTAACGGATCGGGCGAGTGGGCGGTGTGTCGTGGGTTCCCTGGCGGCGATGACAATATCTTATTACTGTTAGGAGAGGCGCTCAGATTTAAGCGTTCCGCTTATGCACCGATCCACTCATCATATCATGTACTGCTTAATGTCCATAATCGAAACTAAACATCAAATCAAATCAAATCAAATCAAATGACCCATTGGTAGTTTATCGACCCAATCAGCTGCTAGGGTATGCGCCTATAACTTCACGATCCTTTGGACATTTGCATTTTTGTTGTTTAATGGGGGAGTACTGAAAACCCCATTCTATCACCCGAATGTCCGTATGGCTGCTCTGGGGCTCCGTGATTCACTCAAGTGCCCCATTGGACGCCAGGGCTCTCAGGAATCACCCAAGACGTTCTTGTCTGTTCCGTGCCTCTCTGACCAGCCGGGGGCCTTTTAGCTGAGCAGGGGCTTGTCAGGCTACTGACGAACCGCCCTAGGCACTGTCAGCCCTCTTTCTACTGATATGACCTCCTGGTTCTCAGAGCCCACGGGCAGTTCAGGACTTTTTAAGCGGTCATGGCTCTTTATATCCGTATGACTCTGGACATTCGTGGTTCTTTTAGCTGTACCTGGCATGTTCCCCCTCTAATAGGGCACCTGATCACCAAGTATCAACTCGATTGCTTTCAAAAGCGGTTCAGTCAGTTACGCGACCCTGTTAACAACGATTCCCGCGTACCTTCGGCGCATATTGCGCGGAAGTACATTGAAGTGTTACTCAAAATGGAAGTGCATGCCAATGTTCGGACACGAATCTGTCGTAACCGTATTTACTTCATTTTTTAATGGAAGACTGTGGTTAAAAAAGGGGCAGGAGCATGGGTTCAAGGCAAGCGTGAGCGTGGAGTTTCTGGTGCCTTCGGCTTGTCAAAGCATGCAATATTCTTCTGAAGTTGGAAAACAGCAGTGAATTGTTTTGTTTTTGCTTTTGCTCAGCGTGACAAGGTCATGAAATAGTTGTTTCCAAACAGATCTGTTGTTCCATCTTTCCGTGGCTCCGATGTGTCTTTCGTCCAGCACACCCCACTACCTCTCGCCCAGCATTTGTGAAGACGCTTTTACCTCAACCTGAGCCCAACCCAGAACTCAATATACAGCTCCTTTCTTTCCAGGCGGCACAAGACCCAGTTTAAACCTGTATCGTATATCAATTGTTGGGGCGCGGCGAAAGGCGCCCACCAGTCCACACACGTCACGACAGGCTTGGAGCATCCCTTAGGTATGATGGCGTGTAAGATGATGGCTGGGCTGGGACCCGAAGAGCACACGTGGTTTGCATAAGGGGTATGGCCTCGAGGAGGGCCGCATGTTAAACATCATCCCCCAGTTCCGACTGCCACCGGTTCGTATTCTGCCATATATTGAGCTGCCCTGTCTGCCGAAGTCTTTCGCCGTATTTCTTTTCGCGGTCGGGGAAAGCAAATCCAGCCTGACAGTGAGATTAAACATAAGCCCCCGGCTCGTCCCGAGAGTGAAAAAGACTACTTTTGTTATTCGACTATATGGTAGTCTAGGGCCGATGTGCCTGCATTCCTAGAAGCAGCAATAATCCCTACATGAGATGAATGACGTTGTATAAATGAGCGTCTCTGTTGTGCACATGATATTGAAAGCTACGGACATGTAATAGTCTTTCGGTGATACGCCGATTCCTGCCGACGCTACTGAGCATGGACTTCATTGTTATTTTGCATCTTATGGTGTCCGGTTATGCTGCTGGTGACAATTTTGTCCACAGAAATTCGGCCGGTGATGAAAATACGCTTGTACCACCCCTGGGAGGGGAAACGCACCGTTAGGGGAGAACAAGACAGGCAAATCCGTAGAGCACGTTTATTCGATTTGAGTAATCGCGTGGCGAGCATAGCTTGAGAGATGCAGCACTGTGCAACAAATACTAGCCATGAAATAGACATTTAACGGCAGAAGATAACATGACAACAATATTCAAGTTGCTGCGCGCACTGTAAGCTGTTTTCAAGGCTTAATACGCATTTATCGTTTTGTGATGTCGCATGAGCAGTGTTTTCCACGTAATGTACGTTTATAAATGACGCTTTAGTCAACCATCAATGCTTTCAGCGTTGATACTCTATTAGATATCCTTTTTGGCCTAATATTTGCTACCAGTCATCAAAACTCTAAGTAGCGCAAATGTGATAATTATAAGGTCAGGGCGCTGCAAGGAAGGGGTGGGGTGGGCCTCACCCTTGTGCGAGCCAAGAATGAGTGGGCTAAGGTGGGCGACAGCAGATGTATATGGTTAGAGTGGGTGTGGCGGGGCCGTCAAATGCATGAAGTCTGCATGGATTAATTTTTGAAAAACTGCTTACTGGGGGCCTCGTGACAGTAAGCCTCGCGCTTTAAACTGTGTCCTTTCTTCCACTGTGAATTGTTCACTCCTGGGTGCATATCGACCATGTTTGGACGACTGGCGAATTAATCCAATTTATGTATGAAATATATGCAAGTTTGCGGTCGGAACATTTTGCAGAGGAATTGGTCAACCTTCAGCCTTAGACGGTACTTTTAAAGATGATCGGAAAGAAAGGAAAATAAAGTTCCATCACATTTGTATGAGAAGAACAAAAACAAAACTAATCAAACATAAAGCGACTTAGAGCCGTTTGGTCCAATTTTGTAATAAACCAACTTGACTAAAAATCTGTGAGACTGGGTGCTCAAGCTGTGATAGTCAGCCTTTAGATTACACTTAGCATGCATTTCTTGACTTTTTCACTCGTAAATTTCGGGAGTGGTGCAATTTAGCGGTCAAGTTTCTTTGGGTAAAAGAAGTACGTGTAGAAAAATTATCTGCCAGGGTTTGCTGGCGTTTGTTTTTGTTTTGCCGTGGTTTTTGCGTGGTATGACCCAAACAGTTGGGGATGCGTGAAAACCTTGCATTTGACACACAGCTGAAGATTGTGATGCATTTGATAAATAAAGCAAATTTGATACATACAGGCGGCTTGAGTCGCTGAGGTTCTCGGGCTTGAAAGCGCCTGGTGCCCTTGCTCTGTGCATACATAGGCATGATTCCGATGTAGGTGAGACAGGATATAGCCATGGGTGTCCAGGTTCAGTGTAGCCTTGTTTATGCTTGATGGTTTCAATTAAGCTCGGTTTTGGATGACACCTTAAAACCTCTGGAAGCGAACTATGGGTTTGGTTTGTGTGGTTAGACAATACCAGGTGGGAGCGAAAAAAATCAAATAAAATGTGTGGAAAGGAGCAAAAATTCCTGCTCATAGGGTGTTGCTTTACACTCAAAGACGGCAATACTAGGACACTGGTACTCAGATGTGGTTCTAATAGTCTACCCCCTTCATGCCAGCTGCATTGATACGAAACTCGCAGACAGGCCCCCGTTTTTGTCCGCGCTACGGCCGTCACCTACGCCGGAGGGGCGTTTAATTGTGCCGTAGAACGTCACAAAGGTTATACCCGTTTTGTGTGTAAATGCCACCACCATCGGTGCAGCCGTCTATGCCGTGCGACTCGCTATCAAATCCAGACGTGGACGCGCACACGCACGTGCACGTACGCTACTAATTTTCACGAAGATGTGCTGCTGTTTAGCCGAAGGAAATACAGCAGACACGACGGCCTTCGAGCGAGTGCATGCACTACGACTTGGACTCGCTGATAGAAAAGCACAAGCAAATGCTTACAACCACGTAAGCGCCTTTGCAATGCCACACGTCCAGACGGAATCGGTTTTCCCAGCTCCGCGGGTTCTTAGAAGGGCCTGCGGTTTGAGGCCTGCCCCTCTGTCTCCGGGACACTGGCGCCGACTGGCTATGCCGGTCTCGGGCTGCCGCTTGGGAAGTACACCGAAAACCGGCCGGCGCGAGGGAGAGCTCGGTGTTCTCAGTTCCTCGCCCCCGGCGGCAGCGGTAGCGATGTCCGCCAGAACATCCACACGGACGTAGACTAGACTAGATCCTATAGTAGACTAGATGTTGCCCATCTGTTCTGATACAATTTCATATCAAGTGTAATTGTAATAACATTGTCATGTTATATGTATATATATATATATATATATATATATATATATATATATACATATATATCTGCTACATCACATTGATGTCACTTCCTTATTCATAGCTCATAATCTGACGCGCACAAAGACACGTTCCCTGCGGGACAGCCGGCTGCGGTATCGTGCGTGGTGCAACGCTAGCACTCCTGACTGATGACGTCATGCTGTGAAGCCCGGCACGGCTCAGGTAACAACACCACCGCTGACGACCTCTCCGGAGGCTCACCCCCACAAAGGACAGAGTTGTGTCGGAAAAGTGCGGACCTGCAGTTAGCGTCCTGTTCACATTCGCATTCATTGTAAAGTTCAGGTTTCCAAAAGCAGCCTTCTCAGTTCAAGCCCACTCAATTATTTATGAATATGTAGCTGCCTGTTCTCTAAGTCACTGAGTTTGAACTCTATAAGGTCAATGAAAGGTCAAAACTTGGGAACCTTGGCATTTACTCGTTTACCTACGAAATGTAAAAAGCTAGGTATGATGTTGATCTTTGTCATTCATTCATTTGTCAAAGCCCTTTCGTCGCATCTAAAAGCTACTCAAAGCTAAAGTACAAAGGAATACGAAGAAATAAAAGGGATAAGACCATACGAGTACCAAAGGAATGAGACACGAAAAGAATAACAGAAAAAAATGGACACTCTTACCAAATCAATATGGCAAAACATACCAAAATGATGCTCTTGACGTCCGCTTTCGTCACAGCTGCAAAAACCAGCTCTCAAGGTTCAAGATCAAAGTCACACAAATCACCGTACACTGTAATTTATTTGGTCACCAAATAAATGTGAAACAAAATAGGCATCATAGTCATACTCGCGGGATGTTTTTTCGTTACACCAAGAAAAATGAAGATTGACGGTTGAAATCGAACCAAAAGCGGTAGCTTAGCATTTATTCGTTTTATGAAGGACCACGATAAAATATCATCATATCTATCATCATATTCCTTTTAATGTGTCCCCGCTCCAGGAGCTACCCCAAAACCCAAACTCCCATCAGGCAGGGACCCGTGCTGTTTTCTCCAATACTAATGGTTTCAAAAACCTTTTTTTGAGTGGGCGATCCGATCTGATCGATATCGTGAAACAGTTCGATGACCTCTTGACGAGGCATGGCTCAAAAAAGCTAGATGACCTCTTAACGAAGCATGACGCAAGACAGTTAGATGACCCCTTGACGAGGCATGACGCAAAACAGTTAGATAGCCTCTTGACGAGGCATGACGCAAGACAGATGACCTCTTGACGAGGCATGACGCAAAACAGTTGGATGACATCTTGACGAGGCATGGCGCAGAAACGGATCCGGTCATTTTCGAAATGTATTCCGACATAGCTCGATATGGTGTGGACAGTGCTTCGTTTACTTATGAACAATTCAGCGCCGTGGCAATACGTAAGAAACGCAAAGCGGCAAATTAAGATGTATCACATGAGTGAGCGCCATGTTAAATTTATGTGGGACGGACACAGCGTCGGCACAGCATGGTAGGAGCATGCATGTTGCCGCTCAGCGGGCCACAGCAATCATGCATGCCGTAAGTGGCCGCCCGACACGCCCGCCTGGAAGATGGGGCAGGTGATGGCATTTTAGTTTACGCTGGCTTTACTTTCGACCTGTTCCATGAACATGTAACGACATGCCATAGCACCGCATGCCATTTATTGCAATTTGCACGTCAAATCGCACGTATATGCGCCACAGCAAGACGCAAACACATATGCAAAACCAGCCTCGCGCGCCAGAAAAAAACAACTTAAAAATAACTCTTCCTTGAAACAGAACGCAAAGCCTTTCCTTTATCCACCACTTCGGCGACCTTCGAGAGCGCTTTAAGACCTCCGCCGTTGTTCAGCATCACGGTTGTCATGAAAACTGCGATGCTTCTGTAATTCCGCTGATTGCTTTTCTGCACGAGCACCACAAAGACAGCTCTCCAGATGACACGATATGTGACGTCACCAGCTGCAGTGCCGAGCTGAGGTCCTCAGCAAACAGGTTTGAACATCACACAATGCTCTGGCGCAGAGACATCTCTGAAAGTGTGGGGAGGGGGCGGGGTGCATTGGGTTTTTACGCAACGCACTCACCTGCTGAGGCTACAGCATCGCCTGCCTCACACCCTGGCGGGAAGGGCGGACTCCGCGGAGAATCGAACCCCGTACCTTTGGTTTCTCAGACGCGCAGTGGCTGACACGAATGCCGTAACCATTACGCTATGGATACCCTTACACCTGTGATAGCCATGCGAGAACAAGTACCAGTAGGAATTGATCCCGTGCTCCATAAAGAGTATTCAGAAACATACATGAAACAATGAAATTGGCATGCGCCGACAAGAGCGCTTAAAATGTAGAGTATTGCGTGGTTCAATGGTGGCGTGCTTGCCGTTAGTACGAAGAATCGCGTTTGACTTCTTGGGGTGCCAAATATCGATAGCAGGCAATCATTTACCAATCCCGAGCCGATGGAGGGCTATTAAGCTCCCCGTCGGCTTTTCGGCAATCATTGAAAACCATTACGCGCATCCCAAAGAAATCCGCGCGCCATTTCGCTGGATTTGTTGGCGTGTTCTGTTTCATCCAGGTTGGCTGCACTAGCGGGTATTTGTTTCAGATGCTAGCCGACCCTGTACCAACAGCTGGCCGGCTAAGCAGTTGATGATGCCAGTTGATGGCTTATGATTGACGCAGGGTCGCATAATTGGTGCTGCTCTTGTACTGGAAGTGGTCAGGTCACCCCGTAATTAAATTCCAAAAATCAAGTTTATCTCTATATGATAAGAATATATGTATGTATATATATATATATATATATATATATGATAATATATCATATCTAGATATTATATCTATCAGATATAATATCTATGATAAGAAAACCGTAGCGTCTTAGTACACTTCCAAGCTCTGTCACGGTCTTGGATATTTCCCAGGGTCTTGCCTGACTGCGCAGTAGACGTAGAGTTGCTACGGCACCATCTCGTTGACTTGTAGATTAGCAAATCTTGTAAATTTACCCATCAGAGACCGTAACATTTATTCACATAATCATCATCACAATCACCATCACACAATAAGTTGTTTGCTTCTCCGATTTTTCAACTGTGTTTCCATCACCATAAAGACTTCTACCCGTTACATCTGGCTACTTTCCCATAGGATATAAGTGTTCCATTCGGGTTTTAATAACACGTAATATATGACGCCTTGCTATTTATTTGTCAAAATTAGGCGTCAGCTTTGCGGCCGTAGATCTTCAATCGTGACTGAATGGTTAATGGATTGGACTCGTGCATCACAGATCCACGGATGGAATCTACGCACACGCACTTGCACCTATGTTCTCAACTTGCCCAGTTCTCCCCCTCCCCTAATCGCGAGCCGTAGGGGCCAGTTCATCAATCGCCGGAAAGCCGGCTGGACAGCCTGGTGAAAACCAGTCTTGTTTGCGTCAAGGACGTCCCACAATGGTCGCTGCCCAGCGAACACCCGCGACACCACCCAATTCCTAGTGAGAAATGAATTATGACATAATTATGTACGCAAAACTTTGCCAGTAGGAATTATGATGCGCACCAAATGTTAAGAATGATGCTGCAGCAACCCGATTTGTACAGATTCTTACCTGCGTAGCCTAGCTAAAATTTTCTTAAGAAACATACGTGTGTGGCTGCGTTAAGAACAGAGCTATCGCATGTCCGGCAAAGCATATCATACTTTCACCAGCACATCGCTCTATCACTCACCCACAGCACCATTCACCTACGCAGCAAAATGTACGGACCCTTTTATTTAAATGTTTGTATCAAACCAACGTTGGCAATGCTGTCAAACCTCGACGTGAGTATGGGCCCATAAAGGGTGGTGTTTTGCCTTTTTCATGGAGGGCGCGGGGGGAAGAGGCGAACCAATGAGCTTTATCGATCATATCTTTCAGAGACATTTCTTCACAGGTTTCGTTCGCTTTATTCTGTCGCCCTAATTTGGGCTTACTAGCAGGAAAAGGTTTCCAGTTCCTGGTTTTTCGGAACTATGAGGTCCAAATTTCTGACTCCTGCTGCTGTTTCCCTCTTTTTTCAACCGATGGCACAGTCAACCTGACATTCCAATGATGATCATGTGATGCGTACAGTCAAGAATGGTTACTATAAATTACCTAGACGTCTGATGACCGTGTCCGGCCTGGGTGCGGCCGCGCCCCGGGGCTTACCGGCGGACTGGGGGTGGATGCGCCGGGCGGCGACGTGGCCGGAGACACGACGGGCGGCGCGGGCTCGGCAGGAACCGCTGCGCCCGCGCGGTAAGCGGGCTCTCCCGCCCCGCCGCTGCTGCCGGGGCCCCAAATGCCAGGGGACACTCGGTCGCTTAGCGGCCCCTCATATTGGTATCGGGTTCTTTCCACTTGCTTGGAGGACCCCCTGCTGTTGCTGGGACCTATATAAGGTAACGTTCTGAGTCACTCGATGCTCAGAGGCACTGTTCTTTGACCTATGGCTCTTTCCCTTTTTGGGCTTATTTGCTGAGGACCCTTCACTTGTCAGAGTTCTCTCTGTTAACCTGCCCGGGCACTCTTGATCACACAGGGCATTAATTCGTGCACACTAATCTTCGGCTGGTACCCTTTGTTCGGGGGATCCTGTACTCCGGCCGGACCCTATATGTTAGCCTGCCGGGGTGTTCACGATCGTTTAAGGTGCTCACCAATATTGTTCCCACCGTGTTGGTATTAGGTTCTTCTCGCTTGTTATGAGGAACGTTCACCAGTGTACTAGAATAGCTGACATTGGGTGCAAAGCAACACCTTTCGAGGAGGAATTTTTGACTTCTTTCCCCCATATTTTAGGTGATTTTTTCACTCCTGCCTGACATTGTCTATTCGCACATGCCAAACAGCCCGGACCAGGCCCGACCGATGGTGCCGTGCTCACCGCAGTCGAGCGCCTGGTCATTTACATCGACGACGGTCTTGTGTCGTCGGTAACGCCGATCGATTTGTCAAAGCCGTTTGATAGCGTCGACCACGACATCCTCCTCCCCAAGCGGTCTCGGTGTGGCGTTATCGATGTGGGATGGGATAGGAATTTCTTGGCGGTCGAGGGCAGTTGGTGCGTGGAGGACGGCACACTTACCCCATGTCGCACGGTGTACCCCAGGACTCGAGCCTCGGTCCAATTTTGTTCATTTTGTTAGCTATCGATGTATATGGATACTTGACTCGTGGTTGCCTCATTTCTTAGGCTGACGACGCCATGCACGTGGACTGCGCGCCCCATGACGGAGCGGATCTCGCGGCGAGACTCCCGCCGACTTCAAAACTAGATTGAAACGTTTCGTGCGTGAGATTCAGAACTAGCTCAGTGCCCATTCTCTCAAAACGAACGAAACAAAAACTACTTTTATGCTCGTTGGGTTAAAGCAAAATTTAAAAAGTTTACTGAATTTCACTTTAAAGTAAGCGGTTTGACTGTGCATGCCTCAAGTAGCATCAAAATCCGTGTCGTCATAGTCGACTTCGATCTGCCATGGGGTGCCCATGTCTCGAGCATTGCAAAAAATATATATTGCGATTCTCGATTCTCTGTACAAATTACGTCAATACTTTACTTCACATCTTCTCAAAATCATCACACAGGCGTACGCTTTCCGCCATGTCATATGCTGCCTTTGCGTGTAGGGTGAGGCAAACAAAAGTCAACTACACAAAAAAAAACTATCACCTTTACTGCAAGAGTCATTGCCGGCCCTAAAAGACACTATCATATAACTCCGGCTTTAAATTGCCTTCGATAGCCGAAATCGAGGCCGTGGTGGCGCGCCGCAACGTGATGGCAGAATTCTAGAATAGCCGACTTTGGGTGTAAAGCAGCACCCTATGAGGAGGAATTTTTCACTTCTTTTCCCCATATTTTATGTGCATTTTCACTCTTGTCTGACATTGTATAATCGCACATGCCAAACCCATACTTACCTTTCTGAGGTTTTCAGTTGTCATCCAAAGGCGAGCTCACTTGAAACCACCAAGCATAAACGAGGCTCCGCAGAACCTAGACACCTATGGCTATGTCCTACCTCACCTACATCTGAATCATGCCCATGTATCCACAAAGCGAGGGCGCCAGGTACCTCCAAGTTCAAGAACCCGAGCGACCCCAGCCGCTTGCACACATTATGTTTGGTTTGTTTACAAAATGCATCACAATCTGCAACTGTGCGCCAAATGCAAGGTTTTCACGCATCCCCTATTTTTTTGGTCTCACCACCACACCACGAAAGCAGAGCCTGGTGGAAACACCAGCAAGGCCTGGTAGAGAATTTTACTACACGTACTTCTTTTTTCCCGAGGAAACGTGACTACCAAATTGCATCGCTCCCGAAATACAGGAGAGAAAATTCAAGAAATGTCATTAATTTAAACATACAAGATGAATATCACCATTTGAGCACTTATATTGACAGATTTTAAGTCAAATCAGCCGATTACAAAATTTTGCGAGAAAAGTACCATCTTCATATTTATTTAGCTAGTTTTGTTTTTCCTGGTATCATACCAGTGTGATACCACTTTGTTCTTCCTTCCTTTTCGATTGCCTTTAGATGTGCCATCTGCTGCTTAAAATGTTGAACAATTTGTCCTGCAAGAAGCTCCATCTACAAGCTTGTACGTATTTCATACATAAATTGGATAAATTCGCCAGCCGCCCAAACATGTTTGATATGCACCCAAGCGTGAACAATTGACAGGGAATGAAGGAGACAATTTGAAGCACGGAACTTATTTTTACCGCCATTTTTGCCCTCGTAAACCTTCGGCTAACCCTTTTCTTGGTTCATGGCGGTGCTCCATAAGGATAAATCCAAGCTTGTCGATTTTCTGACTTACCATGCTATCCGACAAGGCTTGAAATAGCCTTGCCTAATGCTGCTTCTGGATGGCAGCATTATAATTTGCTGCCATATGGAGCCTTGGGACAGACCTGGCGCAACTTATACGGAAGCTTTGATGGCAAAATTCTGCCCCGTGGATATGCTAGCCATTTTCTGTTTTAATGCATCGAGTTTTGCCATAAGACAAATTATGATGCCTCAAGGCATGCAATTGGCTTATCTTGTTACATATTCTTGGTTGTTTGCCCAAAATTTGTTAAAGTTGTCCCACATGTCTGCTTTAACCAGATGTTTTCTATAGTTGTCATGGTTTGCTGACCGGCAAATGACTGTACTGTATATATGCATTATATTTTTAACACAGGGATGCTCTAAGCTGCATAGCAATTATAAGATGAGTTATATATTGCTGTGTAATAAATTGTCAGACGACCCCATTTAAATTGTGAAGCCAACATCTCAGACTTTGTCATTAGATATGAATAAACAAGCCCAAATGGATGCATTTGCTGCAGCTGAAAAAGCAAGCAGCAATACTGCCATGGTCATCTAAAAGCTATGTTGTTTTTGGAGAAGAGAGATTGTTTTGTGGAGCATACCCATTATTGCCCATGACACGGGCTAACCATGACAATCAAAATAAGTTCTTCGAAGTGATTTAAAGAGATTTAATTTGCATGTGGTTAACTTTATCTGATGTCAACAAGCATGCAAAAATTAACTGATTAAAAATGCAAGGTGAAACCAGCCAAAAACTAGCTTGAAATATCATGGTTTTATCACAAGTGCTGCTGTCAACAGAGGTCTTTTTTTCCCGACTCCACCTTAACAGAAGACAGAAGTATGTCTATTGTGTTTGACTTGTGCTGGGCTGATGAGTAGGAGTCAAATGTTTTTTTTTTGGTTGGGTATTTTATGCTTGTTGAGTTTTCTGTTGCCATTTTGTTGTTGAATTTTCTGCTTCTGTATTGTTATTGAATTTGCTTTGCTCTGCTTTGTTTTGTTTCAGAAGTGCTTTGGAGGGGAATTGAAAAGTGCAGCACCAAATTATTGGTGTTGATAATTTGTTATGCTCATAAAACTGTTATGAAATTACTATGATTTAACACGCGCCCGGTTCGCCGGCTAGATACCCTTCGCTTGGGTGTGGGGGGTAATTTGAATCCCCCCCCCCCCCCCCAGCTGAGATCTCGGGAACTAAGAAAGCTAGAGACACCAAATTTACAGGGTGTCTTGACGTATGTGTGGACTCACTTAGGTTAGGGTTCCAGCTTTTTAGGTCATGACTTTCATGTCGAATAAGGTCAAACAAGGTCAAATTCCAGGTTGGTCTCCAAAGCGCCCCCAGAACCTGGGCAACTGTCTCTAAGCAAAAGATCACAAGCCCGTTTGAGGCCATTGACCTTGTTTGACCCTTTGAACGTCATATTGACTAAAATGATACAAGACTGCTCTGCGTTTTCATTTGAATAAGCGACAAAGCTCGCGTAAGGCAGTATGTTCCTACAACAAAACGTTCGACGCGGGTCGTCTTAGGCCAATGGCCTGTTCTGACCTCTAAGAAGCAAATTGAAAATGCATAATGCGGTTCCTGCTGTCAATAGGTTCGAAATGAGCACCAGAAACTATCCCATAGAGCAACCCCTAGAGTAATAAATCAGGTTGGTTTTGACCTTGGCCTGACCACCATACCTGACCTTAGGTCAACGTTATTTGCTCATTCAAGATTTGCGGTGCCTAAGAAAGCATCTCAGATGTCTATGTCTTCGTCAAACACTCCGTTGTTGTATCAGATTGAACGATTCCCTAGAAATTGCCTTCGCTGAAGCCATGGGCTGACTTTGACCTGTCATAGGTCAGCGACGTTACAAGGCATATCTAAAATTGGTTTGTCAAACGATCTGCTATGCAACTTTCTACAGCTAGGCAAAATGTGGCGCGGCTACGCCGCGTTGTTCAAAAACCATTCGGGAAAAGCCCTCGGGGGAGGGGTCAATTTGCCCCCGGCCCCACCCCACCCGAGCGCGTGTTAATGTATTCTGTTTCACTTTAATGGCCTAAGATGTTATAAAACGAAATAGTTTTGTCAGATTTCTGATATTACGTCCATGCTAGCTTAAGATAGATGTCTTTGCTTGCTGAAGCATCCGTCACGTGCTCATAAGTTCTGTCTTTTGTGAATGGATTTTTTCACTCCCGCACGGTCTTTTTGAGATGGAATATTTCACTCCCACCCTGGTTCAAAAGCGATTCTAGCTCCCTGCCTTTCACTGCTCAATGGAGCTTCTTTGTTGGCCTGCCATGGCAGATTCGATTACTCAGGTGCCGTCCTTTTTGCTCTCGGGTTTTCCCATGTTATTGGAGGGCCTACGCCATTGACAGGGACCTAAGTTTTGATTATTTTTATTGGGGCTTTAGTTCCTACCGACTGATGACTGAAATTGCGGCTATGGCGATTGCGCTGATGAATCCGTTATTGTCATTGTCGAACATAATTTCACACGCCACCGACGTCGCGCATCTTATTTCCATTGTTTATAGACTTTGTGACGATTAATGTATCTGTAAGTTACGTGTTGATATATTTTCAAAGGATAGGATATTATGCATTCCCTAGCAACAGACAAAGCAAAAGCTCTGTATTAGTCCTCAGCCATCAGCTGATCTCATCAACCACCCGGCGAGCAGTGTATAAGCTAGGAATCAAGTTCCTGCCTGATTTTGATGATATTTAGCACACCAATTTAAGTTTATGCTGCCATGTTTTCTTCGAAATACTTAGCCCTAAAATGACAGAATCCACCATGATCTGACGAAGATGAACAAACTCCAGGTATTTGCATACAAAGCGCGCCTAGTTTTCTAGGACTGTGCGCAGTAAGCCAGGTTTCCGTATACGAACTACAAGCATAAGAACTACATGCATGCATATCAAAACTTAATGGCCGGAGTACGAGGATTTTTGGTGGATGCAGCCCTGAAGTCTGAGGAGCTCACAAAGTAAAAGGACTTCTCCAGTTGTCTAGCATTTTCGAAGTGTACATGTGTGGAGATCTAGTTGCCGTTAAGTTTACTGCTTCCGATCACTCCGATATGATGTCGTGTTAGTTCTGGCCGGTGCGCATTGTACGTGAGAATCCCCTTTTGTCATTTCTCATGAGTCCTTTCACTGTCAGGAGGGTCCAGCTCAGCACAATAGGCTCTTTGACATACGGTAGCCCATCATCGCCCCTATTTAGCAAATGTGCTCCTGGTTGGGACTCATTGTGGGTGTGTGGGCTCATGTGGGTTCTTCATTGGTTCAGGTGTCCGAACAAATGTAGGATGCCATCTAATTGGCATTTAGAGATCTTGACCTTGTCTCTGCTCGGGAAATATCCGCTGCGCCACAGAATAGCACAAAAAAGCGATAGCGGAATAGCCAGAACTGTTCGATATGGCTGTTCTCAGTCAGTTGCTTCAACTAGAGACACAGTCGCACGGGTCTCCGATCAGTGCTAAAGGCACTCTTACATTTTAGGGTCTGACATTCAGACTGTGATCCCTCCATACAACCTCTGGCCTGCCCTTCGGACCCTTTAGTCGAGCTCTTGATCTTCGGTCCCAATGGACCAAAAAAGGACATTCAGAACCCATGTGACCCTTGCAACCTAAGAGGAAAATGGGGGGAGTCTTGCTTAATTCGGTTCCCCGCGAAAATAAAGCTTTCGGGGCCATTTTATATGCGCCTGCAATCTTGCATCGCCTTAAAATGGATGTTTGGGCCGATTGTGGTGTTCCAATTTAAATTGGGGGATCATAAACATAAATATTATGATGCCCCGCAACCAAGGCTCTTGCTACCTTTTCACCGAAGGAGCCGAACAAGGATTTCAACAGTGTAAGGCAGGGCAATTGTGGCGCCCCTGTATTTCGGTGCCCCCAGAAAGAAAAGTTTTGGACTACCTTCAATTGTTCGTTCAATCGCCCACTTGCATTTGTTGTCTCAAAGAAAATCAATGCAATGGTGGTCCGAAAGAAAGGTGTCGCTTGGCCGAATGGGCACATGCAGGATTTCGATAATGGAGAGGCACGGGCATTGTGATGACGCATCGTAAAGCCCCAATGACAACGGAGTCTGTTGGTGCCTGTTTCCGTGAACAGGGTGCCCCTTCCTTGAACGGTCCGATTCATAATTTTTCCAAAGTGAAAGGCACACTGATTGCAATGGCGCTGTATTTTAGTGCCCTTTTAAATTATGGTTTTGGGCTTTGTAAATGGCCCGCTTTGATTTTGTATCCCTTCCCAATGAAGATGATGTCGCCCCGCAAGGACGGTGTCTGTGCCTCCTTGCCCATGGGTCCGATCCATGATTTTATCAGGGCGGAAAGCTCGACACAGTTATGCCCCTGGATTTAATCGCCCTTTCAGAATATAGGGTTAGGGCCCTTTCTGGTATTTTCTGGAATTGGGTGCTTCTTGAAAATAGAGGTTATGTTGCCCCGACATGAAGGATATGATGCTCCCTCACTGCATGGCCCGACGCGGGGTTTCGTCAAGACCACGGCACGCACGTCGTGGTGTCCCTGCACTTTGGTGTCTCATAAAAATATAGGTTATGTGGTTCCGAAATGAAGGTACTGCTGCCCCTTTGCGATGAGATTTGGTGGCTCTTCAGGGCGTCCAAAACTCCTTTGTGCCCAAGGGGAGAGGAATGACCTCACGGCCCCTCGCCCTCTGGACCCGTCCCTGCTCTGTGGTGCCTCAGGAAGTGTGTGCCTCTCGCAAATAAAGGCTAAAATACCCGGTAATTTAGTTTTTCGGTGCTCTCTCGTGGAACACGCATATCGAGAATTGTGCAAGGGTGAAAGGCATAGATATTGTGATGTACATGGATTTTGAACGCTGTTTCAAACCAAAGCTTTGGGAACTTGAATTGCCCATTTGGATAGAGGGGCTCTTTAATAAGATTATGGTGCCGCGAAATGAAAGTTATGATCATCCAAACTGACCATTTCGTTGCCCCCTAGCCGAAGGGACCAATCCAAGATTTCGTCAGGGTGGGAGGCACAACACTGTCGTATCCCTGAAATTTGGTGCCTTCAGAAAATGAAGGGTTATGGTGTACCCGGATTTCAGTGCGTATCGAAAATAAATATGTGTGGTCATTTGTGGTGCCCGTGAAATCTTGAGCCTTTTGAAAATAAAGGTTATGTGGATACGAAACGAAGGTTATGCTGCCCCTTCACCATGACATTTTTTGCCCTCTCACTCCAAGAGACAGTGGGCATAACCCCATCCAATCCCCACCCCCTACCATTCTGGATCTGCCATTGGTCAAGGTCGGTTGACAAGACACACCTCATCGCCTCAAAGCGTAGCTCGTTATTTCTTTCCAATGTGTCATTCGGCTCCTCGCGTAAGCCCCATATATGTCACTTTGGTGTGGATCTGAATATATATCATGCTGTGTTTACGACTGCGAAACCCAATTTTATGTTTTGAAAAGTGTTGTTTGCACATGTTAGGTAGCTGGCACCTCCTTCGCACGAAACATGTGTACTGGGCCATGCTGCCTCCAAACTCTCCTCACGCAGGCTCCAAGCGCATGTTTCCTTCAGGTACCCACCAGCGGCTCAGGTACGCACGCTGTGTTGTTACATACGGCCCGCTGCTAGACGCCTATTGCATACTGCATCGCTCACTGCCGTTTCAAGAGCATTTGCAAAAAGCACCGTTGGAAGTGCTCTCTGCTGCCCTTGCCCCACACGGTGTTCCTACCTCCATTACCAAGAACGTAGCGAAACAATGAAACGAGCTGTTTATATAAACGCTATAGTTTTCACATCCATAATATATATATATATATATATATATATATATATATATATATACATACGTATAACGTGGTTGCATTTCCCTTCGCCTTATGCGAAGTCCAGTTCACTGACTTCTGGCTTACGCGGTGACGGTCATCGGTTGCCTTGGCTGATCAGCTGAACGTTCGCGCTATTTTCAGTCGCGCCAGCCTGCCTGTTGTCAAGCGCGTGAAGCTCGGCGCGTAGATGAAAATGTTCTAATGACATTTGTAATTGGCCGGAGAGGGACGTTTCCCTCTTTGAGTTTCTCAGGAGCCGAAGTCGTCTGGCACCAGACCCCAGACAGATCGCGGCTTGTCGCGTGGGAGTTGGTTTTCGGAGGCGGGCTCAGTGTGAGATGAAGCAAGCAGCAAGTAAATATGGAAGTAAGCAAACATTCTTGCCTCACATGGCGGCAATTGTCGACAAAATAAGGATCATCTTTTCACGAGACATCATTGCGGATACCCAATGCAGCAATAAGATAATGTGTAAGACGGCGAGAGTAGGTACTTAGACATGCGTGCGACATAACACATGCAGAAGGGATATCATCATCAACCACATATCTATCAGCATAACATGATATGAATTCACACATTCGCACTCTGATTCTGGTGGCATATATCTCCCTTTATGTAAATTCGTTCACAACTAGGTACGATATTAGGGAGACCAGAAAAAATATGAGAAGAAACACAAATGCACGGTATGCTGTCATCTCAACCGAGACATGCATCAGAGAAAACCTGCCTCCGTCTGAAATGACGGGAAAATCAAACTAAATGGCAGAACCTGCCGCCACCCTACTGCCTACCGCCCACGTATCTGCTAAATACCGACAATAGCATGATGTTCTGACCTTTGTCTCGGTGTTCATATATGCGATCGGCTGTTTGTCGCCTAACGCCTACACTTTTGCATCTCCCGTTTCAAGAGCATTTGTGGCATGCCGCACACACTGGGATTGCCGAAAGCGCACTGTGTGCTCCTACATCCATGATCAAAGATTTAGCAAAACGATGAAAGGAGCTGAACACATTGAAAACTATTATGATCATATTCAAATTGCATATCCGTAGCTGTGTCATATTTCCTTTGGTCTTACGCGTTCACGGCAGTTCGTCTTGCGCGATAACAGCGATCGATCATGTTATCGTTCGCGCCATTTTCATTCGCGACAATGGCTTGGAAACGCCGGGGGAGGGTCACAACAACCCCCTCTCCCCCTGTCAGTCAGAGTTATGCAAAACGGCAAATAAGGGCGATGGCTAAGAGATACAGCGAGCATAGGTACTTAAACATACGTACAACGCACGTGCAGAAGGGATGTTACTATCAGTCACATATTTCCTGAGCGTAACGTTACATGAATCTACACTTTCGCACTCCGATCTGTGGATGCCGAAGCTCAAAGTTTGGAATTAAGCCCGCCAGGGAGAAAGTGGCGCCGAGGTCACACCCGCGGATATGGCCGAAGGTTTGTACCGTCACTTCGCCACAGTTGGTCCAAAAATGGCAGCCGACTTGGCGACAGACAGTCATGGCGTCCCGCTTCCGCTCCAAGGCCACCATGTGCAACCACAGCCTGGCTATTTTTATACCCTGTGACCTTGCCCGAACTTTCGAATGCTAGTAGTGGATCATCTTCATCTGGAGCTGTTGGAATCGACGATGGGCCGCTGCTTGCGTTAAAAAGTGTTCCGCTGTGATAGGACCTCACTTGCTTCATCCAGTCACTACTTCCATCGTCACCCGCGTTTTCCCCTGTACTTTGAAGATGGCTTCAGCTCTTTCCCTTCACATGTCCCGAGTACGTAACGCTGCCAGCAATTTTGGGCCTGAATCAAATTTATATGTGTCGTGGAAAACGTGCGAATAGGTTGTCAGGCAGCAGTTGTTGGCATATCTTTATGTCCACGGCCTTAGCCCCATCACAATATGCGTATAGGCCGCGCTACTCAACGGAGGAAGCGACGCCGGGGATCCATCAAAACGGATTGCAGCGTATGATGTTCATATCGTCCGAGATCACAACGCCCAGCGTCCATAGCGTTCACAACGCGAGCATCTTTGATTCCTGCTGTTATTTCCCTCTTTTGTCAACAGAGAGCACAGTCATCCTGAAATTCCACCAATGATCACGTGATGCGTACAGTCGAGCATGCTTACTATAAATTATCTAGCCGCCCGGCGGCCGCGTCCGGCCTGGACGGGGCTCACCGGCGAACTGGTTGCATGTGCGCCGGGCGGCGCCGCGGCCAGAGACGTGGCGGGCGGCGCGAGCTCGGCGGGAGCCGCTGCGCCCGCGGGGTAGGCGGGCTCTCCCGCCCCACCGCTACTGCCGGGGCCCAATATGCCGGGGTACGCTCGGCTGCTCAGGGGCTCTTCACATCGGTATCGGGTTCTTTCCACTAGCTTGGAGGACCCCGTGCAGTTGCTGGGGCCCATATAACGTAACGCACTGAGGCACTCGATGCTCAAAGACTCTCTTTATTGATATATGGCTCTTTCAACTTTCGAGCTTATTCGCTGAGGACATTTTATTCGTCAGAGCCCTCTCTGCTGACCTGCCCGAGCAATCTTGATCACACAGCGACATTACTTCTCGTACACTGATGTGGGTTATTCCCCCTTGCTGAGAGGATCATGCGCTCCGACCGGACCCTATATGTTAGCCTGCCAGGGTACTCCCGATCATTTAGGGGTCCCACCATATTAGTTTTAGTTCTCGCTTGTTATGAAGACCCTTCACTGTTGCCGGTAGCCTCTTTGTTAGCCTGCTGCTTTAGTTTCGATCGCTCAGGTGCCGTCCGTCTTGGTCTTGGGTTTTTCTACAGTATAGGAGAACCTACGCCATTGACGGGGAACTAAATCTTGATCATTTTGATTGGGGCTTTGCGTCTTACCGACCGATGGCTAAATTTGCGCTTATGCCGATTACGCCGATGAATATGCACTTGTAACTGTCGTACTTAATTTTACACACCGCCAACATCGCGCATACTATTTTCGTTGTTTATTGAATGTGTGAGTTATTTTATTTATACGTTGCGTTTCTAATACATTTTGAAGGAGAAGATGTTCTGTGTTGCCTTGCAACAGACAAAGCAAAAATCCTGATTAGTCCTCAGCCATCAGCTGATCTCGTCAACCCCCCGGCTAGCGGTATTTAAGCTGGCGATGAAACTTGATTGCTTGATTTTGATGGTATTTAGCAGCCAACTCAAGTGTATGTTGCCATGTTTTCTCCGAAATACTTCGCCCTAAAATTACCGAATCTACCATAATCTGGCGAAAATGAACAAGCTCCATGTATTTACATACCAAGCACGCCTAGTTTTCTAGAGCTGCCCACAATAAGGTAAGTTCCCGTATACACAATGCAAACATAATAATATTAAGGAGATGTGGTAACCGAGGAATTTTCTGCTCCTAATCACTTCGATATGATGTCTTGTCAGTTCTGGTCGGTGATCTGCTCAAATCGCACAGAGCGCTTAATAATAGTGTATGCATACATACAACCACACACACACACACACACACCACCACAGCGGCGAGAGCGAGAGAGAGAGAGAGAGAGAGGAGAGAGAGCGAAGAGGCGAGAGAGAGAGGGAGAGAGAGAAGAGCGAGAGGAGAGAAATATACTATATATAAATATATATATATATATATATGATTTATATAATATATATATATATATGAGCCTATAGTGTATGTATAGAATATATATATACTTATATATAGATAGATAGGATATCGATATATATATATATATATATATATATATATATATATATATATATATATATATATATATATATATATATATATATATATATATCTATATTTATGTCACGTGTCAGAGAATACCTATGTGTCGCTAGTGAATGTACTTTTGTTCGAATCGCACAAAGTGCTTAATAGTAGTGTATACATAAATACATGCTTACATACATACATACATGCATATATATATATACATATATATATATATATATATATATATATATATATATATATCGAGGCGCTCGCGCTTCCCTCCTCCTGGACAAGGCGCCCCGTGCGAGGGACGCGGCCACGGGGACCAGGAGAGGGGGGTAACAAAGGAGAAGATTCGAAGAGCTGCCGGCGCGAGGACGAACGTGCCGGCGGAACGGACTGTTTGGAGTGTGTTTGACGAGCGTGAAATACAGAATTGACTTTGGACGTACTGAGTGTTCTAGTGAGCCGGAGGCGAGAGACCAGAACAGCAGAACTCAACACACACACACACACACACCACACCACACACACACACACACACACACACACACACACACACACCCACACACACACACACACACACACAACACACACACACCACACACACACACACACACCACACACACACACACACACACACACACAACACACACACACACACACACACACACACACACACACCACACACACACACACACACACACACCACACACACACACACACACACACGCATACGCACACGCGCGCACGCGCACGCGCGCACACACAAACACACACACACACACACACACGCATACGCACACGCGCGCACGCGCACGCACACACACACACCCACACCCACACACACACACACACACACACACAAACACACACACACACACACAACACACACACACACACACACACACACACACACACACACGCACACACGCACGTGGCGTGGCACCACGCCGCCCGACAGCTGGCAACGCAGGTGGCCGCCGCTGCTCACAGTTGCAGCGAGACCCACTGCCCAGCGGTGTAGCCAGGATTTCAGCCACGGGGGGGGCACGTTGGGACGTAGGTGTGGGTCTTTCAGCCAAGTTTGCCCACTTCGTCGTTGTAGTGGCGCTGTTCTTTTTTAAATTTTGGGTGACTTTTGATGTTGGGCTCTCATTTTAATGCCTCGAGAGCCCGTTTTGCGATGTTTTAGAAGCCCTTCGGACTCTTAAATTGTCGAAAAATACTGGGTATTTTGGCCGCAAGGGGTCCTTGCTATCTCAAGGGGGAGTGTGGGGATGGGTGTTATCAAAGGCTTTCTCGTGCACGATGTCCCTTGCCCCTCCCTCCCTCCACCGCTACTCATCAGTCCGTGCCCGGACCGCACCCCACTTATTTATTATTAGTGGTATTCACCCATTACACACCCACGTTTGCATTTCACAGCATTTTCTCTGTAATCTTCAAATATAAGGCGTTTGAGGAAAATGTGTGCCTCAATTAACTCTTTTGCGTTTATAAGTGCAAGATTGGTGTGAATAGACCTAATTTTGACTAAAGAAGCGCAAACAGTGGCATTGTGCAACATGTCCGCAAGCACGTACACAATATTTTGTAACATTCTACTGGTGCTGTTACCCGTACCCGTAGTTTTTTGAACATTTATCCTAACCGACCCGGTACTCACTCCTTGTGGGTGCCAATGGGCTTACCTAACCCGTGAATTCCTCGGGGGGGGGGGGGTTCACGGAGTATTCCGCGTGCTCGCCGTGACTGGGCACAAATACGGGGCTTTCACTATGAAAGATACGTGGCGGCACCATGACCCGCATGACCCGGATCACCCAAGGTTGGCCACGGGTCACCGCCACCGAGTACACGAGATGACACGTGGCTCACGTGGCGGCCGTGGAGCCCCCGAGTCACATGACCGCTGCTCACCTGCGCAGCGCACGTGGGACCCGGTAACTACTGACCACCGGCACCCGAGGGCGGCACGTGGGTACCGCCACCCGGAGTACCGGACACGCGGCTCACCTCGAGGGCGCACGTGGGTACCACCGGACCACGAGATGACCACGCGGCTCACCTGCAGGCGGCACGTGGTACACCCGGTACACGAGATGACCACGCTGGCTCACCTGCGAGGACCGCGTACCTAAGCTAATTTGGGAATCGGCGGCGTAGATGTCGTAACCGCTCACGCAGACTGCTGTGGTGTTGCAAATGAGGTATCGTGCGATGTGTGCAATTGGAGCTCGGTTTTCATGGCTTAAAATTCGTCGTAATCGGCACAGTCCTTGCGATGATCAACATGGATTTGTGATGTCGGTTAACAGTAACCACTGGTAGAATGAAACTGCGCATTAAGATGCAGTGGTGATGTCGGACGGCAGCAGACCGCTCTCATCTCTCATTATGGTTTGCTTCATTTGAAATACTTCGTCCACGTTCGCTGAAAACGACGGTCACGCGGTAGCTTATCGCTGAGCGTTTCACATGCCATAATGGTGCTTTTGAGTGCCACAAATCAGTTAACGAAGAAAAGCATACCCGCAGGCACGTGCGGCTGTCGACGACACACCGTGTTTTGGATCACGGAGTTCATTGATCGGGAGCTCGAATCCTGCGAAACGTGCCACCATTTTACTTGTTCCATCGTGGCAACAAGCGCGATTGGCTGCGACGCTGCTAACCAAGTGACGACGCGTCCATAAATAATCAAACGATTATCGCGCGCTCATCAGGGTGCGTCGTCGGCTCCGTGCGTACTTGGCCCAGTGCGTCCTCGCCTGGACAATCAGAAGCTGTGCCCCCCCCCCCCCCCCCCACACACACACCCGTGCTTCGAGGGAGCGGTATGACGCCGGGCGCGGCACCGGGCGAAGGGATTCGAGACGAGAATTTAACAAAGCCAAATACAGACTGAACGACCGACTTCCTGCGCATGCGCGACAGCTGAAATAATGACTACGCCGTACATGCGGAGTCGCTCGCGGCGCGTTCGACCACGCGCTTCAACGGACCCCGTCGGCCCGCGGCGCCGTTACGTAAGGAGTGTTCCCATCTGGGAGCGAACACCCGAGCCCGCCGCCAAGCCCTTCACGCCACCGGCGGAGTGCGCCGGCGACGACCGTGGACCGCCCCGGGCCGGTGGGGGTGCCACCCCGGCCCGAACGCAGACATCGACCGCCGCACTATTGCACGGTACGCAGTAGTGCGTGGCGCGAGTCTCGGGGGGCGACAGGGGAGGGGGGGGGGGGGGTGATGCGTAACGCGGACGACAGCGTGCCCGCCGGGGCCGGTGCCGGGGGCTGCGCGGCGTCCGCGAACGCGCTGGGGAGAGGGCCCACGCGGCCCCTGAGACACCTGGCGGGGTGGAGGGTAATGGCGCTGCGAGGAAATCGCCTGCTTGCGTGTGCGCAGTGTTCATTGGGGCTGTGAAAGCTGGGTTAGAAGCTTTACTTTTTCCACCGATTAATTGCAGATTTTGTTGTGGCAATAATGCAGTTATCGGAACGAAAAGTGTTGCATTATCTTTCATTTCAATATTTGACGAAGGGCTAGATGAAGTAGTAGTGTCAAGGACGAATACATTGCTCGATCTAGAGCGTTAGCACGTGCACAGCGTTATGCAACGTTGTCTTTCTCGGTGAGCGGTGCCGATAGGGTAGTGGCCAGCCGCGCGTCTGGGAAACCACATGGGGTACGGGGTTCGATTCCACGCACTGCCCGCTCTTCCTGCTAGGGTGAGAGGCAGACGACGTCAAGGAGCCTCAGCATCTGAGTGTGTCGTAATGCTTAATAGAGCTAACTGCCTCTCAGTTGGCTCATTCGGTAGAGCGCTGGAATCGCAATTATGGGCGCAAAATGGCCTCAGAAGTTAGGCGCGGCCTTCATTGCCCGCCCGAAACCATTTAAAGTGTGTTCGTGAACTGGGAATTAGAAGCAGTGACTGCGCAGGAATTAGTAAGCAGTGAGAAGTGAAGTGATCGCGCAGGGTCGGATATTCTTTTTATAAAATGAAATAATAAGCTTCGTTGTAACCTGAGCAAGGACGATGCAGCAAGTGCCGCGATTCTCAATACCAATTCAGACGTGCTTATTGTGAGTCAGGCATGCGTACTTTGTCCCCACACCTTGATGGGACTGTGGAATTCCCCCAGACGCATCCCATCTATACACGTGACTTAACACACGCGCTCACAACAAGACCCATTCTGGTAGCTGGGAAAATCGCCTGCGGGCGAGCCAGGCGGGTTCCCACCGGCCGTGTCATTAATGCAAGCCTTCAGCTGACTCTTAAACGGCTCATGCACGGGCTATGACTACCGGGTGGTCGTTGCAACGGATGTGAACTCCGGCTATTTCGACCGCAAGACAATGATTGATAGCCAGCTATATGTGTGACGTGCTCACTGTCGACATCCTTTAAGTTATCACCTGCTACATCACCTGACACACATCACTCATGCTGTCAAATGAATTGGTCTCTGCATCGTCCCGGCTGGCTCTCCCATTTAGTTATCCCGGTTATTTTGTGATGTGTTTGGAGTGTTTGAAGTGTGAAGTGATTGCACCGAGTCCAAGATAAGTGGCTGCAATGTCTGGGGTTGTCTGCCTGGTGGCTGGACACACCCCAGCACGTTGGACTTCCCAGGCTCCAAATGACGCGCCGGGACTGGCTCAACCCGCTCTAATCGAGATACCCCGTTCGAAAATGCCTTCGATGTTACCGCCATCGACAGCTGTTTGTTTTTCCCAGACGAGGTGGCCGAGTAGCCGCCAAGCCATCACGGTGTTGGCACGCGTTCACAGCTCGCGATCAAAGCATATCTCGGACCGGCGTAGACGCGCAGCTGGCTTGCCAGCACGCGCTGACGGGCGCCGTGCACGCACTCTTTGACCCGCGCCTCCGTCTGAACTCATGTGTGTTCGAGCGTGGGTGTTTCAGCTACGCCTTGTCTGCTCTCAGGCGCGTGTTGTCTTGTGATCGCTTATGGTATCTGCTGTTTTTTCTGGTAAACTTCCTCGCTGTTACGTCAGGAAAGAATGCTTGGTTGGATGTTTTAACGCCGGTTGGTATGCCAATACTCGCTAATTGTTTGCCAACCCGGCAGAAAATTTCCAGACACCAGCGTTTGGCGTTGGTTCGTGGCGTCTGATGCATAGGAATTTTCTTGGCCAGGATAAGCCAACAAAGCCTGAAGCATGCTGAGTTCGTGAGATAGTACATCTGATAGTAGATCTGACTTTCCTGTTTCAGGCCTGTCGCACGTTAATACGCAGGCTTGTGTGCGCAAAACCACAGGAATTTGAATGTCAGATTTATCCTTACTTTTTGTCGTACTTGTGAGCTTACTGTCGCGGAGTCTTTATTCAATTCTTTGTAGCATAGTCTTTTGTTCTTTTTGCTCCTCTGTCACCATTTTGTTGAACACTGAAGAAAAAGCGCGATATCATGGTATTCCGTGATACTGAAGTGAGAACACAGGCTTCCGCCGCTTAAGAGAACAATGAGGAAAACATATTTCTATATTATGCTGGGAACGTACTACCAGCCGAGGAGTTAAAAACGGCTTCTCAGAAAACTTCAGGTCGAGTGCGTACTTTTTTTACGCCGATGCCGGCAGTCATGTCTCAGCCGAGTTGATAAGTCCTGGCGCGCCCTGTCGCCGGCATTCCTTGAGCACTGTTCACACATTCGCGTTTGTCAGGGCGTCGGACGCGCGTACATGTAGGCCGGGGCTATAAACCATGTATTTGTCTGCACCATGCCTCGGCTCAACACGTCGTACTGTTGTCATTTATGTGGACGATTGGCGGTGGCTTGTTGATTACGGCTTTCTTGCATGCCTGAATGTTGAAGATGATGGGAACGGACTTGTGCAACTCAGGTATGACTTACGCTGCGACAAGAAAGCCGTTTTGGATCTCGATCCTTGGGTTATGTTATGTTTCTCACTTTTCGCCATGACGTCCCATGCTTTTGACGCGTCCGACGAGCTGAAAAAATGTCTGTGCGAACAAATTATCATATTTAAGATAGCACGGCACAACGGTATACATGTGACCGACGATATCCGTCTGAAACAGGCAGTTCCAAACACCAGACATCGCGACTCATTATTGTCAATGATTTTATGGTGGATGAAGATGGCAATAACAAAGCAGGTGACTGGAAAGAAGCACGGGAAAACGAAAAACGTCACCGATTACATCAAAAGCCAACGCGGAATACGTCATATGGCATCATGGCTGGTTCGTCGTCGTGCAGAAACGACAAATCTCGATTTATGCGACGGTAACTGGGAGGTTAGCAAAAGAGTCCTGAGCGTCGTAAAATCCAACGCGATCACCAACGTCACCGATCACATGTGGCGTATTACAGGTATTCGATAATGTTATGGTGGATGGGCGATAAATCGTGCATCTACCGTGTATATACCGGCTTAAAAAGCCACGGTAGCACAGTCGCCGTCCGCCGACTCGTAAACACGGACTGGCGGTCCGGCCCGTGCTCACCAGGAGAAGACGGTGGCGAACACAAGCCGACATCCATCCGCTGTGGCTTAAGTCTGACCATACCTGACTAGAACGGCTCTAGCCTGACTAGATCTGACCCGACCGCCTTAAACCATGATAACACAGTCTGTCCGCCGCCTCCGTGTGTGTGGCGCGGAGGGCGGCAGGGGTGGCCGACCGTGCGCTGTGGTCATGTCGCTGGCAGGCGGGTGGTTGGACTGCTCGTCAAAGGCTCCCCGGCTGGCCAGGCATGACAATCAGTTCCACTGCGCGCACGCCGTGTGGGTTATGGGCAGCTACTTGGCAGTGAGCCATTCAGGCTGTCAAGCAGCGCCGGACGTGGGCCGTCACGCCTCTCTTTTGTTGAGCACGTACGTAAAAGCCGGCGGTCTTTTTTTTGCACAGGGTGTGTGAAAACTGCGGCGGTGAATGAAAACGGACAGAGCACGCACCAGAACCATGCCCGTCGACGCCGTCTTCTGCATTATCTATACATGCCGCGCACGCGCATGGTTTAAAGCTATGCATCAGTAAAGCATGCCTGTATGCTTGTGTGCCATGCTATCAGCGTGCATCTGGAAGGCCAGATGGCAATCCATCGCTGTTCCTAGGCTCTTAACCACCCTACAGTGAGGAACGACAGTGCCGCAGAAACTAAGCTTGGCCGGCATTAGGTCATGGCACATCGCCAGTGTTCCTAGGACCAACAGCTGCGTCCGTCTGGTGCTCGGTTTCATGCCGTTATGGCGGAACCGCTGATAAACAGCGCGCAGGGCGTCGTGCATGCCGAGCATGGGGTGCTGTATATCACGAATCTTGCAACTAACGGTATCTGGGAGTCGTCAATTAATATGACGTCAAAGGTGCGTCATACGCCCTACACTTAACAAGCTAAGGACTGGTCTCCGCATTGAAATGTGTATCTAAATTGCCTTCATTGATGACATGGAAAGAAAGGGAATTTGGGTGATAACGTCGGTTCGGTCACGTTGGCGAACCATCTGACAGGGAAATGGAACTTGGGTGCTGATGCCTTGCCTGCACATCCTTTGTTTTGGAAGGAGCCGTGATATTTATGTTGATCTGTGTTATATTATGTCATATTTTATTATATTGTATTATATTGTTATATCTGCATTATATTGCATTATATAATGCAGTACTTGTATTATATTGTATTATATTATGTTATATTTGACGCATGGCAAGAGCTACACGCAACTTTTCGGTTTGCAACAGATGATTTTCACTTTTTATGCCTACTCTTATGCTACATGTTATGCCTTGTCCATTACAGTCCAAAATTATGTCTCTTCGTCTGTGTTCGAAATTTTTTCCAAGTTGACGCCAATACTTTGTCAAGACAGGACGCATAACATTGTGTGCGAATTAAAAGTTGCGAAACTATGTGGTATTACATCACATTTAGGTGGTTGATTTCAAAGCATGAATAATGCGTAAAATGAGAGCAGTACAAAAATCTGAACCTCATTGCATTTTTCAACATTCCGAGTCCTTCCGCTGATGCCTTTTCATTAACCCTGTCTTCGGTACCTGGCCGGTACCTGTCTGACCAGCCCACGGCATAGATGAAGAACAATCACGATAACAAATCACTGCCTTGGTTAGAGTCAGGCGACGCCATATGACCTCAGCAGGTGAATGCGTCGTAAAGCCCCAATGATGACGACGACAACCACGATCAATCGATAGTCCTCATCGACGATGATCGACGAATCCAGATCGACGACGATCTGGGGCAGGTCAGGTCGGTCAGTTATGCAGGTCACAAAATCGGTTTCAAACTTCTTGACATAGGTCACTACTGCAATCTGTAAGGCAGTGTTGATGTCTCCCGACGCGGGCTTTCTGCTATTCATTTTTAGTTTTTGTGATATTTCCATGTGGGGAGCGCAGCATGAGACAGCAAATCCATCAGTTCCGATCACGGTCCACCACAAACACACTCTTGTGCAAAAGGTTTCTTAGTTTGTTTGCAAACGGGTCAAATAACCACACCGCAAAGCAGGGGTTGCAACATAACACAACAGAGGATCTAACGTCCGGAGCCTCTCGAGCTTGCAGGTAAAAGAACATTGCCACCGCAAGGCAGCGATTGCACACAACGCAGCAGGGGATCTAGATATGGAGGATTCCAAGTTTTCAGCTGAAACTTCATTTCCATGGCACACTTGTGCTTCTGGATCACATTGTATGTACAGAACTTGACATAATTCCAGGAACGCCGGCACAGTGCAGACTCCTCCTTCAGTGCCGCTAGGCAGTCTGCCATTCCTGGGCACTTCAGCGAACCGATAAATGGCTTCATGCGCCTCTGTATAGCCTTCTTTTCTCTTCCAGTCCACAGCACGACCCTCCTTTTGGCTTTGGGCCTTCTTTCATTAATCCTTGGCCCCCTGGGTGGCCCGTTTTCTGCTTCAGCTTGGGGATCGGGAGCCATCTCTTTAGCGTTCTTCACCTCCATCTCCACTCCCATGTCGTCAGGGGCAATAATGCTAGCGCTGTCGTTCATGTCGACACTGGGAGCGGGACCACCTTCGACGACATCGTCACTGCTGGGGTCAAGGTTATCCATGGTATTTCCTGCGAATCCGCCGATCCTGCGAATCCGCCGATCATTTCAATCTCGCTCAGTTGCAGCAGCTGCAGCATAGTGGCCACATGCTTTCTGTACTTCGTGGCTGTGATGTTGTTGACACGTACCCTCCGCGCGAATGTCCGCACGCAGTCGCTGCCTCCGAGCGTGCTCGCATCTGGGGCTGCGCTGTTGACGAAAATGTGTGGACAGTCGAGAGGGGCCTCAACGTCTTTCCTCGCTGCGATCAGCTGATCAAGCGTCCCTCGCATTGTGGCTGGCAGCGTGATGGGCACATCGCCTCGTTTTTTGCCCCGAACCACTACATGTCCCAGCGAATGGCATAGCTCTCGCTCTACGGGAGACAGGTGCTGCAGGACATCTTCATTGAGAGTTTGGTCCCTTTCAGTGTATGATCTGACCGTAGGCCTGACGCTTCTCCCGGCCTTTGCTGATTAAACAAAATGATGGATGCCAACGCAGTCTCCGACTATTTAACATAGTTCTTGATAGAGCGTTCCTCTTTCAACAGCCGCTGGGCCTGCACCAACTCATCCTGCACCTCCTTCGTTACACTCTGAACATCCGCATTGAGGGGAAGGTCGACGGACTTATTCCACTTCCTTTCCTGGAGAGTGGTAAGCGCACGAGAAGACACGTGTAGCTTCCAATCTCGTTGGTAGAGCAGGAGGAAATCGTCCGCAGCCGTCTTCGGGGAGGCGTCTTCGTTGGTGATCCCGCGCGTATTCAGTATGCCCGCGCATTCACTGAGGCCATAACTAAGCTTGAGAGCGAGCGATTGGTTATGATATTTGCCCTCCTTCACACCGACCAGGTTCTTGACCGCGCCTACCACTTCCATGAACTTTGCGGGGTGAATAAACATATCTAGACCTGATCCTGGGCTTGATGCATTCAGCTCCAGCAGCAGTCGTCCTAGCTGCGGCATTTTTTCTCTGATGTGTGCATGTTGGTGGCGCTCGTGGCCCAATCATGTGCAGAGACGGGCCCCGAACTCCATGATAAGAGCATCATGCCTGCAAGCGGACGAAATACTATCGTCTCGCATCTTCGCCATCAGGTTTTCTAAACCAGCCGCGGCATCTCTGTGGCATGGCAGCAAGGACCTTCCCTGGGACTGTACTCGCCCCCAGAGGCAGTTTTCCCATGGGCGTGGCACCGATGCCGAAAGAGGTTGCGTCTAGAAAAGAAACCGTGAAATTTCCCACATGGCAGCATATCTTTCACGTTGACATTCATATCTTGGGGGTGGACGCCTCTTGAGGACGATCGTTCCTCGCCCATCTCGGAAAACAGCAGAGTTATGTTTGAAATTGCCTTTATGAATGACACCTTCCAGAGTGATTCTCCTCTCCCTTGATCCTTTTGGAAAGGCGAGAGCGTCAAGTACGTCGGGTTCATGACGCTATTTGTATCATACAATCATACCCTCGCCTAACGATCATAACACATCAGCTGGTTGCTAGCATCAGTCAGGGCTGGTTGCTAGCATCGCCGAAAAGCCACGCCTTCCCAGGGCACGCGCATGGGTATGGATAGCTCACGTGTCTTTGGTTGCACCATTGCAAGGCATGGGTAAGAGAACCGGGGATGAATAGGGGCAGGGGCTAAAACCTACATGTTTCTGAAAAATTAACATTGGTCCTTCGAGCGTTCACTGCAAAAATAGTCCATTGACTACCATCTTTTGCTTGGTTGGGTAATGGGCCGCTGGGCGCATGGGTCGTAAGGTTTTCCACGGCACGCACATTGGTCATGGGTTTTGTCGAGGTCTTTGGAGAAAAGGGGATTGGATAGCCCGTTTGCCTCCCATCTCGGTACCGCCCATGTTCATTTTCAGCTAAGTACAACAATGTATATATCGGTTTATTCATGCTCTGAAGAGCTATGCCAAGAAACGCATAGACGAAACACTCAAATCATTCAATCTTTCACTGAAGGTCTTAAAAATCGGCACACGGCTGTTCAAATGAAACGCAATGCACGAGTATCATTCACTGAGGTCCTACAAACAAGGATCACTTGTTAGCTCGATGAGATTGGGACACTGTATGCTCTTACCTGAAACCACTATTCTTCACCAGTATAAACATGCCAACTTTGCTAGTGGTATGCTGAATTACTTCAAGCGGTATGATTGGTGCCTGTAACAGTGAGCACGAGCATTTGTAAAACACAAGACATTTTGGTTGCCTTTTGACTGCACCAAACAGGTAGAGAAACATACGTTAAGCCGCGCGTATAGGAAACCAGACGTACGGGGTTCGATTCGCTGCCTGGCCCAGCCTTCCTGTCAGGGCAGACGCCATAAACTGGGTAGAGAAGGCTGACCACTGAATTGGGATTGCCTGCATCACAAGTCGGTGGGGAGCTGCAGTCGTCCACCGGTAAAGGAAACCAAACCCCTGCAAAAACATATAATCCAGACATATGCGAGGCGCACGTCAAGATTACAAAAGATCAATCACGCAAGACCCGTCAACCCCGTTCACTTGTCTGCTCACACATAAAATGCATGAATACAAAATCATCAAGCCTGTTTACCAGAAATCGATCAGTTCCTGGAATGCCACATTTTTGGCCGCCATGCTTTCTTCCATGAAGTGAATGCCACTTTCCATCACAAGCTAGCATTACATCACTTGGTCAAGGGAATGGTACTAGAAGGGAACACTTTATTCATCGCAGGTCTCCAAAGCGTAAGAGCAAATAATACAGATTTAAGAGGAATTGCAAATGAATGGCTTTCTTAACGATGAGTAGCGGACGGTAATAAAATGATGAGACGAATCCCACGTTGCTTGTACTTGCTAAGTATTGCTTGTCGCGTATACCCTGAACCCACCATCAAAATAGTGTCATGTTTGTTTTCATGCCAATCAGACCCACTGACCCTAGTGTTTAGGGCCAGTACACCGGTTATGTCATATCGGTATCACCTGATCAGCCCGAACGAAAACCAGAAGCTTACTATGTATGAAACAGAAGGCGTTTTAAAATGTTTTACTCGATCAACCCGCGCGCTTGCGTATGAAACAAAAGGCGTTTTAAAATGTTTTACTTGATCAACCCGCGCGCTTGCTAAGCAGTCTACGCCGTTTATCTCACAATTTTGTAAATTGACATGCGGAAAGAATGACCATTCAAAGCATCATTAATTATTGGCAAGGTGGTGAAATATTTGCATCTGTCTGTCGAATTTTCATGACTGCTAATACGTGCTAAGGATGAACCAAAAACACCCAAGATTAAATGTATATCTTTCTTCAACTTTTGAACAGCACTTTTGAGCAGCACACCGGAACCAACGATCAAAGGCCCGTTTGGAGGGTATAAGGGCCGAAGGGTCTCTCGAGACCAAATATGGACCAAAGACTAATACAAGAGGCCAAATACTAATATAAGATTAGAAGAGTCCGAAGGGCTGGCTGTAGGTAACATTAAGGACCGCTCGTAGGGTCGTGATCTCAAATGTCAGTAAGATGATCTTTGGCACCAATGGGGGCCCCTGAGGCAGAAAACTCCTCTATTTCGGTCAGAGATCGTGAACAACGAACAGTCAGCTCCGTGTTGGTCTGAGCTCAATAAGAAAAACAGGTCTTCAATAACAAATGGGTCATATGAGGCGATTTAGGGGGGGGGGGGGATTTTGCTATCAGGGTGTCCTCTGTCAATCCTGTGCCCCCCCCCCCCTTGCGAAACCTCTGGCTGCGCCCCCTGCTGCTCTCTATTGGTCAAAAGGTACACGTTAAGCTTTCAGTTTGTGATTTATCTTACAGAGTGGACATATTTTCGTCTTATTTTGCTACTTCCTTTGCAGGCTAAGCCCTTGATTTAGCTGCTCTCCAGCACTACCACAAATCACTACAGTCCACAAATTATGGTAGGTTAAACTATGTTTTGCCTCAAATTGAGAACATAGAGGGTGGAAAGCATATGCAATATGCACATTTTCAATAGATCAATGAGTTGGGCCAGGTACCTAGTATATACTGTGTTATCTCATGGAAACTGAAATAAAAACAAAAGAATTGCACCTCCAGGTTACAAAAGACTGCTACATCAAGCAGCTGTGGAAGGGTCCAAGGAATGCATTGGTCGAAAAGTTGAGTTTTGATGTTTTATTAACTGACAAATCATTCTGACATGACGCGGTGTGAGCAGGCAGGAAAAGCTATTTGCTCCCCATGACGTGGAGGGCCACAAGCAGATCAGTCTGCAGATCACTATGCTTTTGTGGCCATGCTGGTCAAAGTTGCATTCATTCTGATGTGATCAAGCACGCATTAATTGCAGTTTCCAAAAAGCATGGCTGTTCACATCTCGTTTGTTGATCTGCTGGTGGAAAGGCCTTAAGGTTTCCTGCCATCACCACTCGATATCAGGGTTCACGTTTCCTATTCCGTTAGGGAAGGGGGGGAGGGTTCTAAGCCCCCCCTCCGAAGTCTAGACACACACACACACACACACACACACACACACACACACACACACACACACACACACACACACACACACACACACACACACACACACACACACACACACACACACACACACACACACACACACACACACACACACACACACACACACACACACACCACACACACACACACACACACATACATACACACACATGTACATACATATATATGTATATATATATATATATATATATATATATATATATATATATTTTAAGACAGACACACGAAGTTCGCAGAACTTGCTCGGTATATGACTGGCGACTGGCTTTTTTATACATCCGGCTCTTTACTTCACGTCGGCACCTTAGACACTTAAATTGGAGCATAAAACACAAGCATGTAAATAACAATAAACGTTTCATTGGACAACACTCACTGCCGTTTTCGCTTGGCAAGAACAGGCAATTCGTCAACCGTGCAGAAGACATCAGTAGCCTCACACGCTGTGAATAACACAACTAACACAGCAAATCACAACACTGCATGCTAATCACCCAATACCCGCGCCATTCATCAGTGCCTTGTTCCTTGTCTAAGCGATTCATTTGTGATGCTGCTTCAAAGAGATAAGTCAGTGGTTTGATTCATATGTCTGCTTAGAAGTCGTTTGCGGTCATGAATGAGAAATGAGCCCAGAATGTTGAGTTTTCTTGTTTCATGTCTAGAGGATAGAATTCCAATGTTTTGTGTATATTAAATCCCAAGCGTAGCGGGTTTAATAGATGGCACAGCGATCCCAGTTCGGCGCACATGGGCCCCAAAGAAAACGGGCAGAGGGACCCTGTTCGGTGCTAGTCCCCTGACCGACATGGGGCCCTTCCTTAAGGTGCCCGTCACAGAGGAAGGGGGGGACGGCTCTGGTCCAGCACAAGCAAGATGCCGGAATGTCCGACATGTCCGAATGTCCGGCCGACCGGGATCTGTACCGCGGCGAACCGGGTGAAACCGAGTCAGGGGCGTCGGGCTCTAACGCGAATATGAGAAAAAAACGAAATGTTTGTAGGCTGGGCCATTAAACGCGTCTAACCAGGGGAGTAGTATCCGGATTCAGCTGATGAGACAGCCCTCCCACCTCTCTCTCTTTGAGAGTAAAGGTAGGTAGAATTTGGAATAAGCCCTGCTTGCAGGAGCGTGTGAAAGAACTTGCAATTGGGGGAGGAGGGGAAAGAGACAAATAAAACTACTAACAATGTAGTTTAGCATGTCAGGAGCTGGAGATCTACATGCGCGTCTACCTGGAGAAGTCATCAAATCAGTCAGCTTAACACATCAGCCATCCATTTCATTAAAAAGTGAACTGTAAAACATCACCATCAGATAAGTAAATAACGGAGCCAAGTACCGCGAATAACTTTATTCATCGCCCGCGAAGCAAACTGCAGGCGCCCCACGAAGTGCTTTCCACGATTACCGTGCAGTTACTACCAAGTAACCAGCTATTTCCGATGCTGCGAGCCAGGGATCAAAGTTTTGAATTTTTAATGCGCCTGCTGCAAAGAGCGTGCTGACGCGGTTAAGGTTGCGTGCATAAACAAAACGTTGTCGATGTCCATGCATAGTGGATTAACATGACTGCACCGTACTACATGACGTCACTCGTCGGCTGCTACCTGCCGCCGGCCGTTATGACCTCTCGGAGCCGTGCTGCGCTCATATATCAACTTGGCCAATGCGAAAAAAAGTTTTTGTTTGACTTTGGTCTTTCTCCAGCTCTTGACGTTTTTTCATCATTGTAGCATCTTTCTTTTTATCGCGTAGCTTGTAACCCATCGACTCGAATTAAACATTAAGTCATACACGCGTTGCTCAGTACATTAGTGACAAGCATTATTCACATAGAAAAGACAGTAGCGGTAGCATTATTCCTCGCACAAAAACCAGGAGAATGGAGATATAGTTGAGCTGACATTTTGGCAACATACCTTGATCGAAACAGTAGCAGAAGATAGACCTCTGCTATGGTTTATAAAGGTGTGTTGCCGAAATATCAACCCAATTCAATCTCCATTCTCCCGGTTTGTCTGCGAGGAATGAGGCTATTTCTACTGTCTTATCTATAAGGTCATACATGTGGAACGATTCGTAGCAAATACATGACATGGCATGACATCTTGGGGGAGTTTCTGTGATGTGGTGCGTGCTCTGCGCTGCTGCCGGACCGTCGCTGGATGTTTGTGCGCCGCCAGCTGCTGCTGTCACGCCTCCCCACAAGAGCGAATTTTTACTGAGGGGCTCATTGGTCAGCATACGAGCCAGATGATGTTAGTGCACGATTCGGCACGTTGTGACTCCGGCACGCCCGACATCAACGCACATTCATGTGAGCCACAGAGCTACAATGAAGCGGGTGGCCGGGGCAGCGACGAGCATCTTCAAAACATGACATGTTCGTCGGTGACCGGGCGTCCCGCATCCATTAATCTTGTTTGGCCGGCGGAGAGCAGACGTTCCGCTTGAACACGATGGTCCATTTCGGAGAAAGAGACCACCGTCATGGCCGTTCCGGAGAGAGGGGGGGGGGGGGAGCGGTGGCTCACCCCGCCTGCCCGGGCGACCAAACACTGCTTTCCCCACAATCCGATCAGCGATGCGGCTCGGTCGTCCGGAGGAACCGCATGTTTAAGTTCTGCTGTTCCGGTGTCTCGCCTCCGGCTCACTGGCACACACGGTACGTCCAAAGTCACTTCTGCATTTGACACTCGTCACAGGCCCCCGTCACAGTCCGCCCCGCCGGCACGTCCGTCCTCTCGCCGGCGGCTCTCAGAATCTTCTCGCTGTTACCGCTCCTCTCTTGGCCCACGCGGCCCCGTCCCTCGCACGGGACAGGAGGAGCGGAGCGCAACGCCTCTAAGCGACGCTCGCCGAACTACGCAAACATTCACTGGCTAACACATAGGTGCTCTCTAACACTTGACACCACACCCCTCTTAAAAGACGAGTTCCTTCATAGTTGAATTATTCATCCATGACGTGATGACCAATGCATGGCACAATGATGACTTAACGTGCACATTAGGAAAGGTCCTTAAGCACTTTCCGTCCCGTCATTGCAACTAACCTTAACAACATGGTAACATAAAGAATACAAATACACCATGAGCTATCGCAGTCATGGGCTAAATCGATCCAGAGACCGTCTGACTCGGGCGCTCCACTGTTCGCGATGACCGTTCGATGACGGCTGCCCTACAGACACCGGGATCAGGGACCTCGACGCATTCGAAGGGGGACTCGGAATTGGTGGTGATTCATTGGTTCGCACCAGGTTACGGAGGGGCAGTGGTGACGTGGGCCGCGAGATACGTAAACTATGGGCCGGGATAGGGCACGGGGCCGGTATCGCTGCTGTCGCCGGCTCGTTAGGCGGTTCAACCGCGGCCTGGGATGGCGTGGAACTTGCAGCATTAGCCTCTGCCGGCTGGTTTGCAGCCGCAGCTTGGGCTCGAGCGAGATTCGCGGCCTCAATCCCGCAGTCTCACACCCAGCCACGTCAGTCCCCTGAGTCACGGACAGGCACACAAATTGCGCGGCTGGTTCAGAAGGCACAGCTGTCTGCTGTCCGTCTGCGGACATCGGTGCGGCTGGTGCTGGTGTGACCGCCGGAATCGACACCTGGCGTTGCAACTGTGCCGTCTGGCTGTGCGGCGCCGTGGTCGGCGCAGTCCAGTATGTTAGTGTAAATGACGGCGACTGCTGCTTTGCATTGTCACCGCTACGCGGCTTCAACCGATTGTGGTGGACCACCAGTGTCCTGCGCCTGCCGCCGCACAGCTGAATACGGTAGCTTAGCTCACCTGTCTGTGCAAGCACCACCACTGGATTCCAGGGCCGGACGACCTTGTGATACTCGACTCGGGCGGGTGCACCTTCCGGAGCAGGTACACCGCATCACCCGCCTGATAGTGGAACGCGTTTAACTGGGGCCGTACAAATCCCGGCTTACAGCGATGGTCGCCTCTGTGTGTTGTCGCGCGAAATTATACGCTTTGTGCAGTCCCAGGCGGAGGTGATCCACGTAGGCCGAGAGCGTCTCATGTCCTGTTTCAGCGGTCGCTGGGGACCTCGGCCGGCAGTCGCGGCTCTCTCCTCATCATAGGGAGGTACGGGCTGCAGCCTAGCTGTCAAGCACTGCACTCAGATAACCGAGGAGCGCCTCTAAGCGGCGCTCGCCGTATTGCACAAACATTCACTGGCTAGCACATAGGTGTTCTCTGACGCCTTACACATACATCTCTGGGCCCAATGGTTGTGTGTGGCGCGGCGGGGGTGAGGTCCTGACCGTGGCCGGCCTGTTCGCTGTGCCCCGCCCAGCCGGCACGCTCCACCGACCCCGGACGGGTGGTGGGGAAAATGAAACGCTAGAAAATGTATGTCTACAACATGACCTAAGCAATGATCATTTTTGCAGCACTCAATATTTCGAGTTGTTCTCACCTCCAAGACCGTATCTCTCCAGGATAAGCAGAGGACAGCAGATGGGGGTAAAGCATTTTAGTGACGTTTCTTCATAAAAGGTTCATAGCTTCTAATAATGAGTTACAATCATTTCCATCTTGTTTTGGTTGAAGACAGATTAAGTGCTGGATCAAAACCAACTGCTATTTAGTTGCATCATTTTAAGGTCTTAAGGTCACATCGTTTTAAGACCTTGAGGATGAAAACAGCTCAAAATATTGAGTCCTATACATGTAATCATTGTTTAACACTTCAACGTCGTTTAACCAGCGCCTCTTAAAATGTTGCAGACCGTCAACTCAGATGAGAACTTTGAACTCGCAACACCAAAAAAACCAAGAACATGGAAAATTGTTGATAGCAAGCACAAGTTATGACCACAGAAAATATAGGAAGAAATCCGTGGAGACATAGTTCTGAAAGATAGAATGGGTAAGTTTTATGGGTTTGCCGCTCCTCTGTCTGCCCCTCAACGAAAACGCAAAGCACCACACCTCCTTTGCCCATATTCACATCGAATTTTGACAGTGGAACCAGTGTCTGTTTCATAACGTCGTTTAAGCAGTTCCCCCTGCTATAATGAAGGTCGGTGCTGTCCGAAAAAATAACTCCAAACTCATCACACAACACATACACAGGTTTAGAGGCAGGGGAGTGTACCCTCCCATCCCCCTCACTTTCAGACCGGGGGCAAGGTACCCAACTTAGCCCGGGCAGGTATATAGAAAATGAGATAAGTGCTGCTGTATCACATTCTCCACTGTTTGGGACTGATATGTAAAAAGGCATCATTAGAAAGCGCGTGGTCGCTTTCAGCCCAGGTCCCATCAAAACGTCAAACTTCAAGGGCCACTGCCACGATAAAAAAGCTCCAAAAGCAGTTTCACCTTAGGGTGTGACATTGACTCTGGCGTTTTTGGAAGCCCAGGCTGTAATCGACAACGGGCTTTCTAATGAGGCCTGCATTGCCTAAATCCGTTTCATACCGCGATAATTTGAGACTACCCCGCCATTCGACTTTAATTTAATTTTTCCACTAGAAGCGACCTTGATGCTTGACGTTTTGATGTCCAATGCTGAAATCAACAACGTGATCTCTAATGACGTCTCATTTGTATAAATACGTCCCATGCAGCGGAAATGTACCGCTAACCCGTAGGAGCGCAACCAGAGCGCTGACAAGGGAGGCACAGGGTTGACAAAAGACCCCATGACAGTAAAAGGGCCCCCAAAATCGCCGACCGTGGCCTAGTTGTTAATGAGAGTATGCTTGTTATATATATATATATATATATATATATATATATATATATATATATGTGTGTGTGTGTGTGTGTGTGTGTGTGTGTGTGTGTGTGTGTGTGTGTGTGTGTGTGTGTGTGTGTGTGTGTGTGTGTGTGTGTGTGTGTGTGTGTGTGTGTGTATGTGCGCGTGCGTGCGTGCGTGCGTGCGTGCGTGCGTGCGTGTGTGTGTGTGTGTGTGTGTGTGTGTGTGTGTGTGTGTGTGTGTGTGTGTGTGTGTGTGTGTGTGTGTGTGTGTGTGTGTGTGTAGATGTATAAAATTCACACTCTATTTATATTTCTAAAATATGATTTTTTCTTTCCATAGTTCGAATAGAAGCCAGACGCTTTCGAGAGGTGAATTCTGCTCGACGTTCAGAGTGGAAAAAACTGCAAAAATTGTGTTTAACGCGACTGCGCGAAATAAATCGCCGTCGCCTTTCATTTTACAGTGATCCATTTCACTCTTTATAAGCCGATAGCGCTAATAAACTATGTCAGAATTTTGATCTTGATTGTACAGATACATTAAGGACTTCACGAATATGGCTTTGAGATAAAATAGGGCATGAGTTTGTATTGACAAAGCAGAGCCTGTTTTTTGCCAGAAGTTTATATTAACAAGGCAGGCCGCGAACCTAGACCGTTTCTAGGTCTTTCCAGACCCCTACCGTGTCTGGAAGGGACTTGAGTATTTTCCCGTCTCGAAATAGGCCATTTCCAGCCCAAATGGGCCCTTCGCGGACACGAAACAGTTCTCTTCTGAGCTTGAGATGACCCCTTCCGGGACCAGACATGGGCCCTCTACGCTTGCTTTGGTGACACAATAAGCAAGTACTACCATATACAGGTACTACCCCCTTTGGACCACCTGAAATTATGGGGGGAGGGCAAAAGGATGCAGTTGCCCCCGCCTCAAAAGATGGGGGGCAGTTTGCATCCGCTGCTCCCCCCCCCCCCCCCACCCCCTCCCCGTAGCTTTGAGCATGCACGCTCGCAAATCTTAACAACAGCAAGCCTCGACGCCAAGCGTTGCATTGTCCGTAGCGCACACAGCGCCGGCCAAGCGGCTAACATTGAGCCTTGGCCTGCGGGTGTACAAAAGCGATGGCGCTTCTGAAGGAAGCACGTTTGAAAGCTTTAGGACATCGAATCTTGCCTTTAGAATATAATCTGGGCTTATATTTCACCTGCGCGATTTTTAGATTGATGATAAGATTGGACTGGCCCTAACAGCACCGCGAATTGGTGCTGGAGGCTGGTGGTGAAACCGGAAGCGTTCTCCAGTTCAGTTCAACTCGACTCCAGTTCAACTATTTTTCTCTGTTCTTCGGAGATATTGAGGACCCCTGAAGAAAGATTGTAGATCGAAATGGAGTCCATAACATACATGGACATGGCTATCTCATGTTAGTCTTAAATTGCTTTGCATTCAGTCAGGACTGATCACTGAGAAAACGATATGGCATGGGTTTGAGCGCAAGCGCTCGCAAATTTTAGCAACAACAACCTCGACGCCCGGCATTGCAGTTTCCACAGGCCGCGCGGCGTCCGCCCCGCGGCTGTGATACTGAACGATGGCCAGTGGGCAAATGACAAAGATGACGCATCATCAGGAAGATGGCCGGTGAGATAGGTAAATTTACAGGCAGTCTTCTGGTAGTACAAAAGCAAGCTAAGCACAACTTAATTTTGAAAAAGTGTGCGGGTGGGGGGGGGGCAGCTAACATTGCTGGTTCAACACCTTGAAAAGAGGGGGCCGTTGGTCCCTTGCCCCCTCCCCCCCCCCCCCTGTTCCTACACCCATGAACACACGGTATCATGTGTTCTCGAGTGTGCGCCAAAGACACGTCAATAATGGCTGGTGATACTAGCGTCCATGGAGGGGCCGGCAGGCTAGATGGGAGCATCATGACTCGAAAGCTCAATCCACTGTCACGAAGGACATTGTGAACACGCTGGCAAAAAGGCACGGCGCTTCGCGTTCGCTCGCTGTGGAAAGCATGCGATGTTTGACATGAAGACACCGCACCATGTGTTGGGTAATCCGGGAATGGCGCCAGTTTGCTGGCGACCGTAACTCTAACAACTTCCTGTGAATCGCTGGCGGCGCTCTATTAGCTTCGACGAGCAAACTGGCCGCTAGAGATGTCCGAAGAGCACCAGTGATCACTTCCACCGCAGCGTGATGTACCGCATTGAAGGCGCTTTTAGCAGAATCCGAGCCAAAGTCATATATGAAGCAAGCATAATCCAGCACGAGGGCGGATCAGAGAGCGGCCCAAAAATACAAACGCTTTTTTGTCAACCCCGTAAGATGCTCGCGCGACATATTTTAGAATGTTCAGAGATTTTAAGCACCTCTCCCTTAGGGTTTTAACAGGGTGGCGGTGTGTCCGATGGCTATCAAGGTGAATTCCGAAAAAAACGCACAATTGGTTGGAATGGTATCAGCTGCCTGTATAGCCGAATTTGCACTTTCGAACACTTTCGACGTCTACAAAGCGGACACCTTTTGTCTTTGCCGTTGAGAACAAGTCCCTTGAGCATGCCCCAAGCCTCCAGGCGCCATCTGCATCCGTCACTCCATAGTCGCTGCCCTTCGTGCGCATGACAAGATGGCAAAATCGTTGACGAAGAGGGGTCGACGGATGGATTGCTGGAGTGTGGTGTCAGCTCATCGATCATGGTATCACACTTAAACCCCTCCTTGGGTTATTCCATCAACGTGTAAACACGAATCTAGAAGGTGGTGGTCGACTCTCACGCAAAAAAGACGCTTCGACAAAAAGTTCTGCAAAAAAAACTCATGAGGCCACGAATGTCGTGCTTAAAGAGCTGGACGAGAAGTCCATAAACCCAGGTTGACTCGCGGGCTCTCTCAGCTTCGAAAAAAGTCGCATGGTGACGCTGTTTAAAGGCAGCGCTTGTAGCAGTGCCAAGTGTTGAAGACAGTCCGCCGTACAGCGGGTTGTCCTTAAAACGCACTGAACTTTTTCAAGAAGCGTTTCTCCACTAAGTGCCATGACAATCTGACGCTTACCACCCATTAGCGAAGGGTTTTACCGATTGGTAACGCACCACACTCCCCTCATTTCTGCACCGTGTGACAGTTTTTTGCTTCTTTAAGCGACTCCGAAAACTCCGCACCCTAACTAGTGCGAAAACGCAAAAGTAATGCATGTGAAGAGGCCTATCCTTCTGTGTACCTTTGGCCACTGCCTACCACTCAAGTAGAAATTCGTTTATCACACAGATGTTAAAATGTTATTGCGATACAAAAACAATAAATTGCACGCAGACACTCGCTGAACCTAATATCTAACCAAAAACCATGTTGCAGTCCTCAATGAGCATAACCGACCATCTTAAAACGCAAAAGCGATTTTCTTGCAGGATGATATGTGGTACCTCTGACGCGTAACCGCAGATTTTGAGTCTAAAAAAGTTGTCGCCGCTGAAATTTACGCCGGTTGTTAGGATGATTTATAAAACTCGGTAAGAGGAGGGTATATTTTTGTTGCACTTGATTTTGGGGAGGGAGCGGCGACCATCTTTTTACAAAACTGGCCTCGGTTCATTATTTTACAGCAGCGAGCTGAATGTCATCACACAACGCCGAGGCTGTACCCGCACCGTTTGTCACAAAACACCGAGGTCTCCAGTTTATTTAACTTTTCACGTACACAATTTGCGTGGATATGAATATCCGTCGATAGCGCTATCCGTAAAGAAGTTTACTTAAGTATAACTTCTTTTTAAATACGATTAAATTAAGGCGGCGTTGCAGGCAAGCCTCCTGGTTTTCAGGGCAGACCGACGCCTGGAACATCCACAAAGTATCACATTGTCTTACCCATAAACACCTAGCCGCACGTTAGTGCTCGCATCACTCTTAACCGTAAAGCGACCATACAACTGCACAGAAGTACACAGCAAATTAATTAACGGACACAATGTTCAGGCGGCAAATGTCAGCCGAAGCAGAACGACCGCGCGATGATGACGGGCCCGGCGCGGACCGGCGCCAGCGCTCAGGTCTCACGTTACACGACAGCGCCACCAGGAGCTCCGTCGACCGGCCGGACACCGGCCATTCCCACCATCGCCAGCGGCACCCAAGGCGTGTGGCGCCACAGCGCCATCTCTGTCCACTTCTGTTACGACTAGACTGGTCCACGGCTGCCGGCAGCGCCGCGCCCGGCGGCGGCCGCCGTCGCAGTCAAAGCTTCCAAGCGGCACCGCTAGGGCGTGTTTCAGAGCACAGATTCGGACACCGGCTAGCGAATGCCCAGCTGCTTTTTCCGCTCAGCAATCATCTGCTGGAAGTCTAGTCTGAAAATAGAACAAACAATGGAAGCAAGCGAGGAAGTCGAATCATGGCGCCGAGGTGCTATCATTGAGCGGAAACTATCGGATCAGACGATACACGTGCACAAAGCAAAACCATGACGAAAACCATGCATGACGGGAAGTGGACGAGAACATAGAAACACAACTAAACCACAGTAAAACACAGTAAAAGCGCCAGCAGCTGACTAGGACTTATGCTGAAACGTGGGCAGTTTCGATATTGGTCAAAACTGTACATTTACGTGTGAAAAACAGAGAACAGCAACGGTGTCTACGATAGGTACAGGCACAGATTAAACGCTCAGTGCGCAATTCTAGCCTTCCTCATAGCCCAATTCATCCGAGAAATTCATCACCACAGACGACTATATGCAATACTTCTATTACCATTTACAGCGCGCACACAATGTTAGCCAAGATTCAGACCCTGAAGTGGCACAACAGCAGCTCCATATTAAAACATGTAAACACGAAGTTCAAGCAAGCACGCAGGCATGCGTCTGCGTATGGAACCCATTTATTTGTACACCTCGTGAAAATACAACAGACTGACATTTAACAAAGCATACGCAGTTCTGCAAAGGTATGGCACTCAATCAGCACATATTCAGAATGGATCTTCAAATTAGGCGACGGAAATCCTTACACTTTCAACAACGTCTTTGCACTTTTCAGATCGGCAACATACATCCAGCACAATGGAGCAACAGAGAGAAGCCACAGTGCAGGCTCAAAACAATGAACCAATTATACACCACCTCAGAGAGCAGCTATACCAATGTCACGCATGCCACCAGGCAGCGCCGCTGCCTGCGTTTCCTTGCCAGGGTCCCGAGCCCTCCCCAGCTCAGCACAGGGGAAAGCGCTGCCCAGAAGCAGCCACTGCATGCTGTGACGTGCGAGGTGGACAGAGGTGGTGATGGTGCAGGGTGCACACATGGCCCACCCACACCTCCGCCCGACCGCCGGTCACCGTGGCGGGGTACCGCGTGGTCCACCCACACCTCCACCCGACCGCCGGTCACCGCGGCGGGGTACCGCGTGGTCCACCCACACCTCCACCCGACCACCGGTCACCGCGGCGGGGTATCACGTGGCCCACCCACACCTCCACCCGACCGCCGGTCACCGTGGCGGGGTATCGCGTGGTCCACCTACACCTCCGCCCGAACGCCGGTCACCGTGGCGGGGTACCACGTGGACCCACCCACACCTCCGCCCGACCGCCGGTCACCGCGGCGGGGTACCACGTGGCCCACCCACACCTCCACCCGACCGCCGGTCACCGTGGCGGGGTACCACGTGGCCCACCCACACCTCCGCCTGACCGCCGGTCACCGCGGCGGGGTACCGCGTGGCCCACCCGCATCTCCGCCCGGCCGCCGGTCACCAGTGGCTACGAGACATGCGGCAGCGCAACGGATTACCTCGACTGGTGCCGCCCTTTACCTGCAGACTCTCTTTTATCTCATCGTATCTTAGCGTGAAAGCAGAGAGGAGGGTTAGTTGTCTAATCGTTCCTGAAAACTGGAAGGAGAGAGTGTTAGAAGGGGCCCGTGAGTCTAGACAGAGCTGGAAGGACCTCGCACGAGAATGACGCGGACCAAGCGACATTATATCGCTGCTTCAAAAGAGAATGTGCGGCGCACTCCACGTGACTTGTCCTTTGGCAAATGGCCAATACTGCAGGAATCACCCACTAGCATGCAGAAGACAGTGCGCATGGTGTCACAATTGACGCTACGAGTCCTAGACACTTCTTTTGGAGACAACGTCATGTCACAGCGCAATGTCACACTGTCACAAAAATAGTTGCTAGCAGTTGCTTGAGCAAACGACCTTCGTATTCAGGCTAGGGACCTGAAGTACGGAGCAACGGAAGTGCTGCGAAATACCACCGTTACGACATATCTTGCGACGAGAAGAAACATAACCCCAGCCGAAGGACATGCGTCAGCTAGTTCCATCTTTGAAAAGTATGCCAATTATATACCATTAAGAGAATCTAAAAATGATGCGATATTACGATACCCCATCAAAAATATTGTTGCGCTTTAGATACAATATAAATGTATCAATCACGATACGCACAAGATCGTACCTACTGTTACTTGTCGCGTGTTCTATTAACCGATTTTTGAAAACGCGTGGTGACGAAAGCTAACGATGCTGCATCGTTAGAGAAATAATGCATTTTCACGACGGATATTAGGATCAGCGAGACAAATAGCTTGTGGCCAGCCTCACCAGTCGCAAAAATGCCGCAATCATATCGTACCGCAATTAACATAACATTATCAGCGGGGTGTAGGTTCGCTGTAATTGGTAATGGATACAAAGAGTCTCAAATTCCATTTGACGGAGGTGTCGTCAGGGTGCAATACCACGAGACACTTTTCATAAAAGCAGTCGGCCGACGTCTCACGATATTGGAGCTGTAAGCGAACAATCTCCCACCATTTCTACAACACGGAAAGTTGTCTGGCTGCGCAATCGGCACCACTCCTGGAGCCCCGCAGGCCGGCCCAATCCGACGCAGTGGTCTCCCACCAAACACGTGTCCCCACTCGTCCCCAGTAAAGTTCACCCCCCTCCCCCCCCCCCCCCAGGCACTGCTTCATCCCCGGCAGCAGGAGCGAGCGCGACCCCACAAGAGACCTCACGTGACCGGCGGCACTCACTGTTTGACACGGTCTGGGATGCACACGTGATCCATTGGCACCAGCTGACTGAGCTCGCGCAGGCCGGCGACGAACCGCAGCTTCCGGCTGAATTTGGAGCTGAAAAACATCACTGAGTTAGGCCGGTTCGGCTGGCCGATAATACCAGCAGGCCCGAGCACGGGCCGTAGAAGCCTGATACCATTACCATCACCGCGCGTGGTCCGTTGCCTAGGGACGAGCGGGATCCACAGGAGAAGCCGGTTGATTGATATATAGTGTCGGGGTACCGAACACAGATGAGGGAAAGGTTTTTTGAAAGGCACGCGGTAGTCATCAAACGAGCTGATGAAGGACGAGGCATCCTGACTCCATAAGCTGCATGACGTCATCAAACTACTGTTTGCACAAATGGGCGCGTAGTCGGAACATCACACGTGGTTTCTCCACAGCTATGAACATCAATCCAACACCACGGGCCGGTGGGCGGTTCAAAGGTCGTATGCTTCGCGGGCGGGAGCAGGCAGGACGGAGCCAAGCGCGTGCAGGCCCAGGCATACGGAAGTCTCAGCGCGGGCGGTAGGAGTGCGTCCAATTTACTGCGTGTCCGCGTATGCCGCATTATACCATATCGCTGACTACCCCACCGCACCGCTGAGCTTCACGTCAAAGAAAGCCGCGCTCTGGCTGACAACAGGCTGCAGCAGTCTTCCACCCACTGACCTGATGAAGGGCCGCGTGAGTGCCACGATGGTTTTGACCCAGAAGGTGGGATGCACCAGGTACAGCCCCTTGAGGTTCTTGCGCAGCCGGCGGTCGACCATCTGGTAGCAGCGCTTGAGCCAGCCGAACGAAGGCATGCAGGAGCGCTGAGTAGCGCCGTGCAGGTAGATCAGCACGTAGTCCTCGGCGATCAGTGCATCCAGCGTCGTCAGCACATAGCTGAGGCCGGAGAGCGGAAGGGGGTCACTCAAACAAACACATCGTCCATCAAACGGCCAACATGGGCGAGGCGCCCGCGGCACCGAGAGTAGACGGCATCAGGGGTGAGGCCTAGGTAGCCACAGATGGCGGGCGGAGACCAATGGCGTGCCAGTCTCCGGACGTGAGCGCGCGCGGCTCCTGCACCAGTATCTGGCGTGCGCGGAGACTGTCGGGCGGCTGATGCTGTCCGACAACAGGAGACCGACGCGCAGAGAAAAACGGTGGCTTCAAACAGCCCCGTGGCCGGCAGTGTAAGCGAGCTGTTCCGCGGTCATGAGCCGGCCGTCAAAACCTGGCGCTGTGACGACTGGCCGACCATCCATGAAGACTTCCAGGGCCATCAACTGAGCACCCCCCCCCCCCCCGCAGGCGATTTGTACCTAAGGACCAGCTGCGCAGTGCAAAGCCTGCGCAGCTTCACCAACGCAGGCTTTACACATGTGCCGCACGTCGCCTAAGCCATCCACTCACAGGAAAAGGTTGTCCATCACGTAGGAGTAGTCTCTCCGGCTGCGGTCAGGCAGGTAACAGGCGGAGAAGACAATGATGGCCTGGTCGCCCTCCAGGCCCAGGTAACCGCCGTGGGACAGCACCTGTCGGAAGCAACACTCGTGACCGGCGGAAAAGTGTCGACGCCATGGTACGCAGGCACGCGTTCATGGCCAACACGGCCCTGGAACAAAGCGACAACACTCTGCTGGCGGAAAAACAGCTTCGTCACAGTGACAAGAGGAACGGCACAAGGACGAAACTGTTTGCAACACGCGTCTCGTTAAACAGTTTGACACCACAATCTGCAGACCCTCCTTTCACTGCTTGTCACATGGTGTATCAACCGTGAATGGTAGGACAATTTAGTCACGTGACACCCCAAATACGTCGGCGTTATTAGCTCACACATTCAGCGCATCGCCCGATTTACAAGTGCTAACGTTGCTGACGCCGGCGCGGTGGCGCACCCCGTGTTTTGTCCGGTCGTGGCATTCCATGACGCACCTTTTTGTACGGTTCGATGACCTTCATGTCGATGCGGCGCTCCAGACCGGCCACCACGCACGTCCGCCAGGAGCGTTCGTTGTTGAGCTCCTCCCGAGCCGTGTACTCGGGAATGGGTTCGGCCGGAGGCAGACCTGGCGCACCGCGGCCCGGGCGTCAGCTGCCTCAACCTCGGCAAGTCGAGAACGGGCTCGGGTGTCCACATGAGGGCCGCAGGGGCATATGGACTGACGCCGGACCGCAATAATCCGCCAACGAGTTGATTGTAATTAGAACAGCGGCAGCATTGGCAACCACGCTTCTCAGCACATATTTCATAGCGTACTTGTAACAGTGAAAACCACAGCAAGCCACCTAGCACCAGTGGACAGCGATCACGAACATCACGAAAGAACATCGGCCATCCCACCCCCGCCGCGCTGACGAGCCCAACTGTACTGTGGTTCAGCTGGTGGCTGTGTTTTTGACGCAAACATTCTGTCATTCGGCAGAGTCCATGTTCGGTTGAACGCGATGCTTGTCATGACAACGGCGCCGACAAACTCGCACAGAGGCGTCAGCCGCCAGAATAGCGCTCCACACGCCGCGCACACCTACATCAATCGCAGCCGACGAACTGCAGGGCCTTGACACCACTGTCAGCAGGGAACACACCGCATTCAATGAGGCACACGCAAACGTCACAGGGCCAGGAGAGGCGCGTGCCGGCCGACTCACGCCCGAGAATGCTGTCCTCCAGCTCGTCGGGCGTGTCGATGTCGTCTGGCGTGAGCGTGTCGAGCAGGTCGGCCGTGGCCAGCGCGTCCGTGGGCGTCACCGGCTCCGTGTCGCTGTCCAGCTGGCTGACGGACGAGGTCGACATGCTGTCCTCGTCTTCCAGCACGTCGGCTGTAACGCTGATCTTCTTGCGGCGTCGCTGACTGAGGCTGCTCGGCCGCTCTGCGGTGACGGCGCGCAGCAGCAGGTCAGGGACGCAGCGGCAGTTCAGGGAAGCAACAGGTCAGGGACGCTGCTGCGCCGCTGGCGGTTCTCAAACTTTTGGCGTGCTTGTGCATTGCCCACAAGCCCTGCACGTGCATTACGCTGCTCTTGGCTTACAACAAACAATGCACGTAGAGAGACAGCTTTAACGTCGCATCGTCTCTGGGCCTGACCATCCGAATGTTGTAGGCGGATAACAGATGTCTGTATGCCTAAGTTGAATAGCTGAGACTTATAAAAGTTACGGAAAATGCATAAAAAGCAGGCGCTGTTGTGCCAGGATTGATCACTGATGTGCCAGGGATCAATCTGGATCAGCAACACGTTACACCGCAGGCTGTGGGTAAATGTACCACAAACGGAGACTCAACGCACTCGAGAGCGTACCACCATTTACAACCACTCAGTGGCGGGGTGCCAACACGACGGCAAAACCAACAAACATCAAAAGCAGCGTGCAGTTGTCCATGCTTCCTGTACCAGCTGCGCCACATGGAATGCCCCACACCTGACGGTGCTCCTCAGCCGCCAACGCGCGGCGCCGCCGTCCTCCACAGCGGCATCGCAGCCGTCGGCAGCGCGGCCCGCACCCACCTGCGCGCCGCTCGTGGCGGCCCGGCGGCAGCGCCGTCTCGCGGCCGCCAGCCTCGTCGCCGCTCGGCTGCAGGTCGGCCGGCGCCCCCTCGCTGACGCCGCTGTCCGCGTCGGCCGGCTTGGCCGAAGGTGCGCTGAGCGTGCTCTGGTCGCCGACCGGCTCCGAGTCGTCCAGACTGATAGCGGGCGCCGGCAGGCGGCGCTGGCCGGCCGGCGGCGCGGCGTCGCTCTCGGCGAACAGCGCCTCCACCGGCGGCCCGGAGCCGTCCAGCCGCCGCATCGAGCCACTGCGCCACAGCCTGCCGGTCGGCTCCTCCGGTGCGGGCGGCGCCGCCGGCTCCGGCAGCGAGGCCGGTCCGTCGCGCTCGGCGGCGCGCGCCACGTCCGGGTCGGCGCCGAGCTCGGCCGCCCCGGCCACCAGGTGTCGCGGGCTGGGAACTGGCAGGTCCTCTGGCTCCAGTTCCGCATTAACCTCTGCTTGCACGGTGATGACGTTTGGCGGCGCGGGCGCGGACGCGGGCGAGCGGCGCGGAGCCGGGGTCGGCGCCTGAGGCGGAGTGCTCCGCTGTGACTCGCACATGGAGCTACGCAACTCGGCCAGGATGCCCTCGCCCAGCAGCTCGGCGAACATCTCGCTGTGCGCCAGGATCTCCTGGATGTCCTCCTGCGTCAGGATGTCCTGCAGGCGGCCGCTGATGGTGTAGATGTCCTTGACCTTCTCGCGGTCGAGACACTCACGGATTTTCATGACGGTGCTATTCTCCATGCTGAGTGGCTCGTCGCCAAGCGGCGGGAGCGACGCGGGCTGCTCGCCGCCCGGTGTCTTCGGCGTCGACGAGCCGAGCACCGGGCCCAGGCTGGGCAGCTCGTCGATCGCCACCTGATCTCCGTCCTCGGCCATCAGCTCCTCGATCTCGCGCAGGTCGCGGCCGAAGCGGCCCGGACTGCCGGCAGCCGGTGCCGGCGCAGACGGCGCCACCAGTCGCCGCCGGATGCTGCCGTGCCGCTCCAGCTCCCCGGCGCGGACCAGCCGCTCGATGCGGTCGGCGTCCGGCTCGGTGACGGGCGCGGCGCGCACGCGGCGTCGGAAGCTCATCTGGCGCGACATGACCGACTCGTGCGTGCCCGGCATCGTGAAGTCCTCGTAGTAGTCGTCGTCAAGCGGCGTCATACTCAGCGACTCGGGCCCATGACTCAGCGACTCGGGCCCATGACTCAGCGACTCGGGCCCTTGGCTCAGCGACTCGGGCCCATGGCTCAGCGACTCGGGCCCGAGCGAGTCGAGAGCGCCGGTCGTCCGGCCGCCGCTCGCCAGGCGCGCCGAGTCGTCGCCGCTGAGGCCATTCTCGACGATGTCGCGCACGGTGCGACCGTCACCGCCGCGCCACAGCTTGGCAGGGTCGCCGGCCGGGCTGCCGCCACCGTTGGTCCAGACAGCGTCGCCCGCCGACGGCTGGGGCGGCGGCACGGCGACGGCGGTGCCGGTCACGTCCGCCATCGTGGTTGCGCCTTCTGAGCGGACGCGCACACCACACACAGGCTTGTCAGAAGTTGTGCACGCATACTTTTCACAAGCGGGCGCAGCACGGGGTCAGTGGCTGGCCGAGCGCTGCATATGTAACGATGGGCCCAACGGCATGCAATCGAGGCAGGGCGCTGCAAAAACGGATCATACACGTGCAGCAAAAACGACGGCAACCATGCGCTAAACGGCAGGCATGCGGCCGCCATCACGGCTGTAAACGCAGCCCACTGTGAAAAACGGGGGCGTTCGAGCGCTTCAATGAAGAACGCGCCACTCACCCCTCTGTCTGAGGGCCTCGGAGGACGACAGCGCCGACTTGAAGGTGGCCGTGTCCTCGTCCGGGTCGCTGGCGAAGCCGACGTCGGCGACGGACGCCGCTGCCGGGGGGCGCGGTGTCAAGCGGCGGACGGCGGCGGACAGGGCCGCGGCGGCGGCGGCCTGGAGCGGACGCAGGCCAGGCTCGCAGCCGGAGAGAGCCAGGCCAACACTCCCTCTCCGACGGCCTTAGAGCCACCGCCGCCGCCGCCCGGTCGCGGCCGGCACGTGATGCTATGCCCAGTGAAAAGCGGCACACGGCGGCACCACCCCGGCGGCGCCGACAGGGAAACGACCGTGTTCCGGCCGGTCGATCGTGACAATGCCCGCGAAATGACCGGCGGCCGGTCCCATTTCGACGCATTCTCCGCAGGTCATATTGTCGTCGCCGACGCTTGGGAACACTTACAACGGTAAAGCAATGTACAGATGATTGTTTTGTGGAAGACATATTATGACAGTTCATAAGAGGCGAAGCTGAAGTAGTACGTCCACATACAAATCGAGGGTTAAGGCAAATCGAAGGCGGAGCAAGAGCACCAATAACTGACAAGAAAAGGAACTGGTATAGTGACATCGGCGTGGCCCATCGGTGTTTTTGCATGACTATCACATGGCTAGATTATCGACAAGGAGCATGCTGTTTCTTGCAGACCCGTGGCGGTTTGAGAATGGGTCGGCGCGCGAGCCGGGTGGAACTGAAGCCGTGTAGAGCCGCCCGGCGCGGTGTACGTCGGTGCCGCGCCGCCCTCACCGGTCCGCTGCGGGCGCTGTGTGCGCGCGACGGCCGCCGGCTCGTCCAGGCTATCCGTGGAGCCGCTCTTGTCCGGGCCAGCGGCCGCAGTCAGTTCAGCAGAGCCGAGGCCCGGCCCGCGGTCCGTCCGCATCGTACCCTGCCGGCGAACAGCACGTCACGTCAGGTCCCGCTCCGTCTCCGGTGAGGTGCTACATCGTCCCTCGTTAGACACGGGGTGGTGTCAGGGCCATCCTCCTCCCGCCCCCCCCCCCCCCCCCCGCCCAGAGGTGCAGCGCCCGGGACGAGAGCCCACCGGCCAGAGCAGGGCTCGCACGCGATGCTCGGTCCGACCATATCGCATTCCGCCGCAGGACAGCACCCGCGTCATGTCTGCGCGCCCGACACCAGGGCCAAAGTGCCACTAAACGGCGCGCCGCCCACTGACCACCGCCGCACCAGACCCACCGGAGCATGGACCCAGCACTCGGGGTCTCTGGCACCTGATGTGTGGCCTTCTGCTGGCCGCGGCGTCTGTGGGCGCGACGCGTCGCCGGCCAGAGGGTGACCTCTGTAGACAGACGCATCACGGCCAATGGCAGACGGTCAGCAGTGCGATAGCTGACTGCTCCCTATCTGCTGCTGGCACCATCTGCCCCACAGCAGATCGCAATATATGATATATCCCTATCTGTTGGGGCAGCGGGCCCACCTGCCCACAGTGGGTGGAAACCACCGGGCCGGGGGAGTCGGAGCGTGGCGCCACCTCCTGCACCCCGCGTCTGCGCCTCGCCCGGCGACTTCATGCGGCCCCAATGGCAGCGAGCCGGCAGCGCGCGCCGCCCACAGCCGGGCGAGACACCGCCGCTGCGCCAGAGCCGTCCGACGCGTCTGCTCCGGCCGTCCGGCCGACCGCAGCGGCCGATAGTGTAATCGCGCCCGGCCGGCTGCCAGCGCAGCTCTGGTCTGCGGCGGCATGCTGTGGAGGAGGGCGGGGAGCGCGGGCGGTGCCACTGACGGCGGCGGGCAGTACCGGTGTGACTCATCAACCAGCCAGACAAGAGGCTCCGGGCCGACAACACACGGACCGTATGTAAATATTTAGTGGCGGGCATTTATCATTGGCACGCTAGACGGTGTAAACAACTGGAACGGCGGCAATGCAGCTCCCGGCGGCAGCTCGATGAGCAAACAGCTCAAATTATTCAAGAATACAGCTGGAGTTCGTGCCACCCAATAAAATAAACAACGCGCCGAACGAAAAACAAGCAGCAGGTTCACTCAAACAATGAGACCATGACCACCACCGACCATGAGAGCGGCTGCAGGCCCTGGTCAGCAACGTTTCGGAATGCTAACATTATTTCTATGCCAAGACACGTAAACAAAGCAATTACAATAAGCCTCGTCCGGCGCACGCCTGATCACCACACCGACGGCGGCGACCCTCGCGTACGCCGGCGCCCCGCCCTGCAGCCCGTCCCAAGCGTCGCCACGCCGTCCGTCCAGCTCCCGGCGACGGTCCCACGACCGGGAGCGGCTCCCACGCGGCGCCGCGGCCCGCCGGCTCGGCCCGGGTCACTGATCGACCCGGCCCGTCCTCCTGGGCGGCGGGGGGCGCGGCCGGCCCGCCCGTACCCCGCGGCCATCGACCGCCGCGCCGCCCGAACCCCTGTGGCGCGGTGCGAGAGTGCGCCGCCTGACGCCGTGCGGCCGACGACGGCGGCCGGCCAGCGTGTGCTCCACACGGCACTGCCGAGGCGTCGGCCCGCCGCAGACGCCGGTGAAAGGCCGCAAACGGGCGCCGGGGTCGTCGGCGCCCGAGTGTTGTCTCCGCCGCCACTCGAGAGGTCAGGCCACTTTCACTGACCGGCGCCGTGACCTCCACGGGCCGTGTCGCGGCTCGGGCCACGGCCCAGCCGCGGGTCATCCACGCCGCCGCGACGTCACGGACCACCACCGCCGACGCCTCTCGTCTCCCGGCCGGGGCGGCTCCCTTACCACGGAGCCGACGACCCAGATGAGGGGTCGCGAGCTCGCTCCGCCTCCACAGTCGGGCGAGGCCGATCGGCACGCCGAGCCGCCGCCGCCGTGGTGTCGGAGTGACCTGGAGGCAGAGCGCCGCCGCCGACAGCCGGCCGACGGCGGCAGACGCGGAGCGCCCGTCGTCGCACGGTCCCGTTACGAGCCTCATTTCCATGCAGCCACACAAGTGGCGCCGATGGATGGGGCGGCGCCGGGCGCACCTGGCTCGGCGCCGTGCTCCTCCGATCGCGCAGCCGCTGGCCCGGACGGCAGTCACCCCGTCCGAGCCAGATGGTGCCGGGCCGGCCGGAGGGCCAGCAGATGGACCGAGGTCGGGGCAGGGCACGCTGGGTGACGGCCGTCAGGTGGCGCTGGCGCCCTGAGATTAGGCGCGTTCGGCGATACGCTTTCAGTTGGGAATTGAGCAGCCAAGTACCGCCCAATAAATTCCAGAAGTAACTCGAAAGCCAGTCCATAGTCGTAAGGACGTCGTAGACCAGGTGGGGCATAGCGAATCTCCTTGTTTGTGAAAGGCTAACGTTAGCCATATGGTGATGCGCAGAAATAATTGGTTTCCAAACAGGTTTCCCTCACTCACGTTTTAGGACTTCCCTAAACCCCTGAGCCCGCTTTGAAGAATGTACCATCTGAAGTCACCCCGTAGTCGGAATGGTAAGTCTTGAACAGAGGGAAGTTTTAGCCGGTGAGCATTTATTAGGTCTCTTCAAACCGCCATATTAAACAGTAGACCTCGACCGACAGAGCAGGATGCCAAGAATGCCGTACCTTCTGCACTATCGCGCCATCATGACTCCTTTCTCGGAGACATCCCAAGGCCGCGGCCCACACCCAGGCCCGCTCCCTGACCGCAGCGGATGCCGGGCGCCCCCGGGACCACAGCGGTCATGGGGGCGCGGTCATGTGACCAGGCCGGTCGTCTCGGTTCGGGACGAGTCCGAGGCGACGACGGCTCCCAGGGCGGTGGCGCTCGCGGCGGCGCAGCCCTGTGTCGACAGGTGCGCCGCGCGGAGCCGTGACTCCCCGCCCGGCCGCCGCCCGGCACCAAGGACAAACACGGCGCCGGAAACTGCAGCCGATAGGCCGCCATTACGACACCGCTACGACGCGCGGCGTCGACACCATGCGAATCGCCGCGGCTGCTCCGGAGCCGACGGCGTCGCGTCTCGCAGCGAGCCGGGGAGCTCCGCGCGCGATGGTGTGGTAGGCGCGCGCCGCCGGCCGCACGGCGCTGCCCCGAGCAGCGGCGGCGGCAGCGACGGCGGCGGCGGCGGCGGCCGGCTCGCCTGCGGGCGCCACCGCCGGACGCGACCGCACGCTCGGCCGCCGCTCGCCGCCGATACGATCCGGGTGAACCTCGGCGTCCGGCGGGGACGAGGCGCGGCACGCCGGCCGGTGCGTGTAGCGGCCCCAGCGACACACAGGTCGGCATTCGACAGCGGACATGGGCGGACGGCAAACCACGCCAGGTGCGCCGAACCAGACCCATTCCAGCTGCAGTCAAAATCCTGCAGGCGCGCACTAAGCCTTTGTGAAAAGTGCCCTACTGTCCGCTCCTGCGTTACAGCTGGTTTGGTCCGTTCCACTCTTGACCTGTCAACGGCAAACAACTCGCTACACCCCGACCCCGCACAGCCTTAGGCCATGACCTATTGTCTGCAGCGGTTGTGTTGCGCAGTCGCAGCTCCCATCGCGGCACCCTCACCCCTCCAGCACAGCACTCACCCCTCCCACCACGGCGGCGAACCGGGGCCGACGTTTGCGACAGGCCATCCGTCCGGCCTCGTCCCGCCAGGATCGATCTGTCCACACCCGGTCCGACTCTCCAGCGCGACGCAACGGCCGGCAAAAAGCCGTCCACAGAAGCGGCCGGGCGCCACTGGCTCGCCACGGCGGACCCGTCCGGTCCCTGGTTGGATCAGACTAGGCCGGCCGGTGGCAGCAGGCAGCGTAGAGACGGCGGCTGGAGCTGCCTGGCCGGCCGGTCGGGCTCAGCTCACCGGCCTTGGAGCGGCGCAGGATCGGCAGCCGGCGGCTGGTGACTAGCGGCAGCCCGCCTGGCTGGCGGCTGGAGGAGCACGCCAGTCAGCCAGCCCGCCGCCCGGGCCGGGCTGGGCCGACCGACCGGCCGCCCACGCGCCGCACCGCGCCGAAAACAAACACGGCCGCGCCGCCGCTGCGGCACACCTGGCACCCCACAGAGACGCTCAGGGGGGGGGGGGGGACAGAGGCGCCAAGAGGTCACAAGAACGGGGGTGGGGGAATTAACCAGGTGCCTGCCGACACAACGCGGGCTAGGATCCCGCCACGGATCGGGTGTGGGGCCCGACGCCCGAACCAAAGTACGCAACATGGTGGCAATGGAAAACGGAAAATAGGCTGCAAACAAGTCATGCAGACTTCCCGAACACCGAGGGCAAGACACCCGAGTGCCGCAGCTCCGCCACAGGAATCTACCGCACACGGAGGGCCCGGGTAGCCGGTGGTACGAGTCAGAGGAGAGCCTGCGCAGACAGTCAGCAGGGGCGGTCCCTGCCTGCACAGTCTCACCATCACACAGCGTCAGCAGGGGTCTGGGCGCCGCCTGTTCGATGTCGCTGGCGTCAGCTGGCGTCGGAGACGAGCCGGCGGCGGCGCAGCGTCGTTAGAGTCCGACGTGGCGGAGGCAATCCGATAACCGGCCGCCGGATAACGCAGCGCCGGACCGCGGCCGGTCTTCACACTGACCAGCGACCGCTGGTGGCTCCGCTGGTGACTGCTAAGCTTAGCTCGGGGACAGCTCAGCTTAGCCGGCATTGACAGCTCACTCAGCCGCGTCGCCCCGCACTCATGGCGAGCCTCGATCGCGCAGCCCGGTAGCGGCGGCGGCGGCGGCGGCGGCGGCGGCGGGCGCAAGGACCCCACTTCACTCGGCCGCGTCGCCCCGCACTCATGGCGAGCCTCGATCGCGCAGCCCGGCGGCGGCGGCGGCGGCGGCGGGCGCAAGGACCCCACTTCCGGCGCGCTGCGAGACAGGCCGACCCAACTCATTAACAACTTGGGCCCCACAACGACCACGCTGCTTCTACTCCTCAATGCCCGGGGATCTGCGACATGCCAGCACCTCCACCGACCACATCCACCGCTTGGCTGCGGCTCGGCCTGGCCTGGCCGCCCCTCCCAGCGGCAGCTTCGGCGGCGCGGCGGTCAACCCAGGACGACCGTCACCGCGTCCTAGCGCGCCGGAAGCGGCCGGCCGTTAGCCGGCGGCCGGGCCGGCGTCGCCACTCCCAGCCGGCCGCGCACGCTGCGTGCCGCGGTGAGTGCGGCCGGCCCGGCCCGGCCCGGCCCGGCACCGGTCGTGACCGCCATTCCAGGCGCAACCAGGCACAGCCGACCCACCGGGGCACTGCGGGTCCACCGGCGGCGCCTCAGGCGCACAGACAACGCTGCGGACGCAGTGCTCCTAGTGCAGGCCAACGGATGGTATTACAGCGTTACGGTAGTTATTATGTTCCTCACGGAGGCCACTGCGGGCAGACTGGCGGCTCAGGGCAAATGGCGCACCGGTCGAGCTGGTCATAAAAAAACAAAATACAAGATGCTCATCATGGTAAATGGATTATTGGATTGAAGGCCAGACAAAAAAAGAGAAGTTACACGACTGCACAGCGACAATATCTGGCCATCATTAAAAAACGAACGGAAACAGCTTTCTTCCCAAACAGAGGCGATGACTACGTTTCATGCAGCCCCAGGTGCGAATGTGAACAGCCCCGCCCACCGACGTAGCGAATGGCTGCGTTCTGATTCGGCACATTCCAGCCAAAGACGCCGTCACGAAGCTGGCCGTTTCTCACAACGCGTCGCTTGCGTCCCTGTGGATGAACTACGTTCATCTTGTGTCCCCTGCAGCCAGTCTGGAGCGAGTACGGGCTTCACCCCCCAGCTGCCGGCCAGTCCAAGCGTCCAGCACCGACCGCCGACGAGAGCAGCCATCAGCCGGGCCCCATGGCGGGCCGGGTCACTGGCGGCGGGGCTGGCCGGCCGCAGCAGCGACGATGGGGTCAGGGGTCGGCCGCCAGGCCCGCAGAGCGCCCGGTCCGGGTCACTGGCCGGGCGTCGGCGCTCAAAGCCCGGCAGGCGGCGCCGCCAGCCACCGCCAGCCGCTCACTCACCACCCACGGTGAACAATGACCACGCCACCAACACATTTCACTGTTATTTAAGTTTCTGATGGGTCGCCACGTCATTGACGAGCCCTGTTGACTGTCCTGAGCGGGCCCTTTGGGACCAGTATTCCCAAGTGGAGCATTCTTACACACATCGCCGATGGTGTTAAAACCAGCGGTCCTCGAATAATTATGTTTGGCAAGCTCGGAGCTCTTTAACAAAGACCAGCCAGGCAAGGCTGTACAGGACTGCGTTATGAGACCAGCTCCAGGTTCACAGAGAATCGCTTTCCGTGTCGGGTCTAGATCAGAACAGCTCCGGCCCCAACTCCAGGCAGGTACCCGGTGCCCAGTCCAGATCAGGTCAGCGCCGGCGTCCGGTCCAGATCAAGTCAGCGCCGGTACCCAGTCCAGGCCTGGTCAGTGCAGGTACCCTGTCCAGACCAGGTCAGTGACGGTGCCCAGTCCAGATCAGGTCAACGCCGATGCCCGGCCCAGATCAGGTCAGCGCCGTCGCCCAGTCCAGACCAGGTCAGTGGCGGTGCCCAGTCTAGACCAGGTCAGTGCCGGTGCCCAGTCCAGATCAGGTCAGCGCCGGTGTCCGTTAACTGGCGCACGTATCGCGCTGGGCGGCCGTGGGCCCTGGGCCCAGGTATCGGCTCTAGGTCACGGCAGGCGGCCATTCGACCCGGTCAGCGAGCGCAGACAATAGACACGCTCTGGCCGCCGTGACGCCACAGAGGCGGCGGTCCGGGTCGGCGGCGCGTGCCACGCAGAGCGGCACGGCCGGGCCGGCTCTAACCTCCGGGCCAGGCCGGCTATAATCTCCGGGCCAGGCCGGCTCTAACCTCCGGGCTGGGGCCGGCTCTAACCTCCGGGCCAGGCCGGCACTAACCTCCGGGCCAGGCCAGCTCCAACCTCCGGGCTGGGGCCGGCTCTAACCTCCGGGCCAGGCCGGCTCTAACCTCCGGGCTGGGGCCGGCTCTAACCTCCGGGCCAGGCCGGCTCTAACCTCCGGGCCAGGCCAGCTCTAACCTCCGGGCTGGGGTCGGCTCTAACCTCCGGGCTGGGGCCGGCTCTAACCTCCGGGCTGGGGCCGGCTCTAACCTCCGGGCTGGGGCCGGCTATAACCTCCGGGCTGGGGCCGGCTCTAACTTCCGGGCTGGGGCCGGCTATAACCTCCGGGCTGGGGTCGGCTCTAACCTCCGGGCCGGGCCAGCTCTAACCTCCGGGCTGGGGCCGGCTCTAACCTCCGGGCTGGAGTCGGCTCTAACCTCCGGGCCAGGCCGGCTATAGCCTCCGGGCCAGGCCAGCTCTAACCTCCTGACCAGGCAGGCTCTAACCTCCAGGCCAGGCCGGCTCTAACCTCCGGGCTGGGGCCGGCTCTAACCTCCGGGCTGGTGCCGGCTCTAACCTCCGGGCCAGGCCGGCTCCAACCTCCGGGCCAGGCCAGCTCTGACCTCCGGGCTGGGGCCGGCTCTAACCTCCGGGCCAGGCCAGCTCTAACCTCCGGGCTGGGGCCGGCTCTAACCTCCGGGCCAGGCCGGCTATCGAGCGCCCGCGTACGAGACCCTTTTGCTTTCGCCCCTCATACTGGCTGACATCAATGCCCCTGCGCCGGAGTCGCTGACGAGCGGCCCCCTCCCCTTGAATATGAAACGGCGTGCAGTAGGGTGGAGAGCCGCGCACGCGGAGAGCATCGCACCAGCCGTGCCACGCGGCTTTCAAAGCTCGCCAGCACGTTCCGTGAAAAGGGCGGTCTGTACAGGGCGACTTTACCCGGCAACCGGTCGCAGGTCTTAAAAGCGGGTGAGCGGACGGCTTTTCCAACCTCAGAGGCATTCGTCTCGCACATTTAAAGGATGCCTCCGCATGCAGAGTCGTGCTGAGCCACAATGCAGCCAAACTTGGCAGCAGTGGGCCCCTTGACCCACGAAACCAGCGACCGACGCGAAAGAAACGCTCGTTCAAACAGTGGGCCCTAGAATTCGGGTGGATGTTTGAGCCCTCGTTTCCTGACAGGACACCTGACGTGCACTGCACTGACATGCGTCGCGTTTGTCGCGTAATATCCCGTCCTCCTGTGCCACGGACAAATGTTCGTGTTGCGTGGCCAACACTATCGGGATTCCGTATGCTGCGGTGCGCTGAACGAAAACAGAAATACCTCCTACAAAGAAATCCATCCTGTGCCCACGCGCTGCGCCTAAAGCTATCTACTCAAGACGACGACGAAGTAAATCCTACGCGCCATTGATCTCCCCCGCCTCCTCCCCCCCCCCCCCGCGAGGGGGCCAGATCGACAGCGCGGCAGCCGGCGGCGATGCCCCGTGGGGAGGGGAGGGGGAGGGGGAGGGGGAGGGGGTTGGGGACCGGCCGGCGTCTGCACTCACCGCGTCGGCCCGATGTCTGCTGCCGGGGCGAGACCTGACTGGGGCGTCCGTCGGACCGCGCTGGCCTCCTCTGGAACAGACGGAGCGAGGTGAGGGCGGCACGGGGCCAGCTGCACAGCTGCCCGGCTACACAGCGGTAAACAGGCGGGACGGGGCCAGCTGCACAGCTGCCAGGTTACACAGTGGTGAACAGGCCGGACGGGGCCAGCTGCACAGCTGCCCGGCTACACAGCAGTAGACGGACTGCAGTTCAGGCGTGAGCTGTAGCCAAGCACGCAAGGAGAGCATGGTCCTGACTCCCGTCGTACGCCTGGATTTCACAGGTATTGTGAATGGCAGAGCTAGGGTCGCCGGCCTGGCGGGTGGTATGCCGCAGCGCCGGCCAAGGGCCGATGAGCCGCTAAACCACTTAGGTATATTGCCTATGCGAGGCAGGGAAGTGCCCTATATGACGGACGATGGGTGGCGCACATGAGACGGATCCACGATGGTCTGGAAAACGGACAATCACAAACGAGATGTTCTCTGGCGATCCAAGTGCGTGAGGAAAGGAAGGCCTGCCAGTCAAAAGAAACCCCCGGGGCGGACCGAGTTCCCAGATTCTCGTGGAGTTTTCTCGAAACACCACCCGTGTCAGGCGGAAAAGGTCCTACAGTGCCGGGTCGAACCTCTCAAAATCCGGCGAAGCCCGGAGACCTCACGTCTTGCTCGTTCTAGTGGTCACATATGGATAACACAGGGCAGCAGAATGGATCCTGTACAGAAGCACTTTACACAAAAGCTATGTGCGCACGTGGCACGTACAGTGCACGGCCGCCCATGAAGGAATGCCGCGACAGCTGACCTCGTCAGCGCCCAGGGAACGTGGCGGCGCAGCAGCCGGGAGCATTCTTATCACCGTAATCAAGAACATTTCTAGTGATACCGTTCACTTCTTGCGGCACTCAAGGCCAAATGACACGGCCGCGTTAGATAAGTCGAAATGTCCCGGCTTCAGTGCCGAGAGCGCTCCCGACGGAGGCAGCTACTCGGAGCACACGCCGCACGGCCACCGAATCCCACGGTCAGTTCCATCCCAGATTGGCCCACTATAGGCGCTCCTAATTACTGTGCGCCTATCCTGCGCTCCAAATACGTAATTTGGGGGCATTCCATAGATATCCATACGGCTATTTGCAGCAGTTGTTACGCGTTAACATGCACAGCGTGTGCGGGTTGAGATCACGGAGCGACGTCTGTCACGCCACCTGAATTCGGAATACACATGTTTTGTAAGAGTTGTTTACTGAAAGGTGGTAGCTTCGGTTCTTTCGTCATGCCTTCTCCTCTGAGCAGTCCTTACATGGCAGGGCGCCACGTAAAAAAAAAAATGGTCACTATGACGTCGATCAACTCCAATTATCAACATACAAGATTATTCCCGTGCATGTTCTACATAGTAACTTCAGTGGCATTTCTTTTCTCATTCACCACTCCGTCATAAATATTCGCAACGTCCCGTTTTTCCAGAGCATACTGCGTGCATTAGCCATGAGAGTATAGAGTACATTAGCCAAGTATACGCCTGGCAGGAGCCTGACCGGGTTTTCACACAAGCCGCGGAAGGGGGTCCCTTCTGCGGACAGTCTGGGCGGCCGAGGAATTCCTGGGTGCATATAGTCTTGCTTCGCTTAGCCTCACTACACTTCACTTTTCCACATCCCAAAGTACTTAAGTGGCGCTTCAGGCCGAAAGGACTCTAATCCCAGCGAAACGAAACTCAATGGTAGCGGAGCCGGTGCTATAGACGTGTAAACACTAATATCATCTAACAGCACAAAATGGCGATGACACAAAACGCCTATTCCATTCAATTAGCCACATGACGCATGGGCAGTAGGCATGCCATCTCCTGTCACATCTTGTCGGGGCATCCGCGCACTCCGCCGACATTTCGTCCGAACTTCCCACGTTCGTGTTCCGACTAGCGTCAGACTTCCGACGATGACTCGCCGAGCCCGGCGCGAGGCGGCGGGCCAGGTGCTGTCGGCGCGCTGCCGTCCGGGGCGGACGGCGAGCGACGGAAGCCGTCGCGACGAGCGGCCGCGTGAGACAGCCGGCCGTGGCACGACACGCCACTTGCCTGACCACGTACCGTAACGGACCACCATTTACCGGCGCCGGGCCTCCTCGAGCGCTGCTGGAGACGACCGACTCCGAGCCCGCATCGCACGCGCGCGCGAATATCCCGGTGTCAGCACCCACACCAGCTCTGAAGCCGCTGTGTCCCGGCTCTGCTTGCGAGGCGACAGTGCGATCATGCCATCAGACGTCTCTACAGCCTTGCGATGTCATTTGCCTTCACAGTGCGGAGCGTAACCTTGGTTTGCCCGCAACCAGCCAGCACAAACACGAAGCTGTGTTACCCGTGAATATCTGGTGCCATTAGTATCAGATGTCTGGCGACTACCACTGGTGGTATTAGATATAGATGCGGTGTCAGCCAGTACTGAGTCACCCAGCATTACTTGTACTGAGTTGCCTTGGTGTTTGCCGCACATATCGAATGACACGATATCTGTAGTGCTAGCGATCAATACACGTGTTTTATCTCATCGAGAACCTCATTCGTCCGGACTTGGCCCTGACAGCAACGCAGGTGGTCAACTACCGTCATTGATTTAACCCAAGACGTGACCACGACTACGAGTTTCACATTGGTGGTGGTGCTGTGCTGCACCGGCGGGTCGGACCACACGCTGTCAGCGGCGGCGGCCCGTGGGCCTCTGAAGACCCACAGCGCCGCAAAGCAACAGGCTAGTGTTCGTCACGACGACCACGCAAGCCTCCCATATGTCCCGACGGCTGACGCGGTGACAAATGAACGCGTGGTACTGCGGTGGCGAGGGCCGATGTACTGACGTCCGGCCTGCCGTCGCCACCCCTCCGTCCAATCGACAGGTGCCGGCCTCAGGGACTGCTACAAAGCCTGCCGCGCCGCGCCGGGCCATCTATTCTCCGCTCTCATTATCCTCTCATTATCTCGACCGAGAGGTGGCGTACGACAGAGGCGTCACCGCGTCGTCCGACAGCCAGAACGCACAAAGCATCAGCGCCGCCATTGTCGCAGCAGCGACGCCATCCGGTACAGTGCCCGAGCGCAGAACCGTGCCGGCCCGTCTGCGGGGTCCCTCGCTGCGACGCTTGTGCCGTCCGATGAGGCACCTGCCCTCTCCGTCCGTGCTCTCACCGGGAATCCTAACCGGGTCAAGGTCAGGTGACGTCACAACTGGTCCTTCTGTGACCCCCCAGGTGACGTCATAGCTGACCCTGCTGTGACCCCCCAGGTGACGTCATAGCTGACCCTGCTGTGACCCCCAGGTGACGTCATAGCTGGTCCTTCTGCGACCCCCAGGTGACGTCATAGCTGACCCTGGTGTAACTCCCGGGCGACGTCATAACTTGGCCGTGATGTGACCCCCCGGTGACGTCACAACTGGCCGTTCTGACACCGGCATGACGTCATGGCTGGCCGTTCTAAGACCCCCACGCGACATCATAGTGACCCCCAGTGATCCCCATTTGTGACCGCAGGTAGCGTCATAGCTGACCCTGCTGTAGCCATCAAGTGACGTCACAGCTGGTCCTGCTGTGGCCCTCCCCCGGCGATGCCATAACTAGCCGCGCTGCGATCCCCAAGCGACGTCATAGCCGGCCGCGCTGTGACCCCGGTGACGTCATAACTGGCCGCGCTGTGAAGTCAGGTGACCGCGCATAACCTCAGTGGCGCCAGAGCTGCTCGAACCACGCAACGAGGCAGGCATTGTCACCGCTGCCCGTGCCGCGACCTCCAATGATGTGCCATCTGCCCATGCCGTGACCTCCGATAAAGTGCCAGCTAGTCAATCCGCGGCACGAGTCGGCTGACGTCACGTCTGGTCGCACACAACCTCCAATGACGTCACACCCGGCTGCGCCGTGACCTCAGTAGACGTCACAGCCGGCCGCCCCATGCCTGGCATTCCGTGGCGTACCCGCGTTGCCCGGCTGGTCTGCACGGGCTGACGCCCCTGACCTTCAGGCGCCACGACAGGAGCCTCGTGGTCTTGTTACCTGTGATGGGTGCCTTCCGTTCCTCCCTGCCCCGGCGCACGACTGAAGTGAAGCTTCTAACACCCGCAGCTCGACTTCACACGACCGGCGACGTGGCGCGCCCTCCGCCACATCCCCCGACGGCACGCACCCGCGCACCACCCCCGGCCCGCACCTGCCCGACTGGCAACGGTCAGCCTGGCTACCGGCCACCGGCCGGCCCACGGCCGCCTAGCCAATCAGAGAGTGTGCAGCGGTCTCTACCGGACTCCACCGACTCTACCGAAGCGTAGCGGGTGGTGGGGCCCCGCGACGGATAAAACGGCAGGGAAACCTATGCAACGGACAAAGAGCGGAATGACAGCTTATAAACAAAGCTTGGAGGCTGGTGCGGTTCCAGTGGTGCATTCAGGTGCGGGGTAGGGGTGGGGTGGGACATGGGGCCATGGCTCCCCTTGGGCCGAATGGGCACCAAGATGCTCAGGTTGTGGTGAAGGGGCAACCAAATCTTCATGCGGGCTCCACACCTTATTTTCAAGAAGCACCGAAGTTCAGAGGCGCAACAAACGGCGCCACATCTTCCCAGTTCAACATAAGAAAATAAAAAATTGACCTCTGGAGATGAAGTGGACTTGATCCGGCGGACCATTCCAGCGGAGGACATTTAGCCGAGCAAAAAATAATCTAAAAATAAAGTGGCTGCAATCCGGGCCTTTTCTGGGGGGGGGGGGGGGAGGGGGCAACAAGTTTAAGGGAAAAGCAATGAAACGTGACCCTTCCATTGACAAAACCCTGGATCCTCCCCTGTGCAGTTCATGGCCGGTCAAAAAACTTGTCAATGAGCATCGCGTTGAAAAATTGTAACCGCTAACCAATCAGGAAAGTCAAGATGATGACCTAGATGTGGCGTCAACTGCACCATCACAATCGCCGTAACCTGTCTGTTGTCGCTACACGCAAGACAAGAATGGGGCACTCCTCAAAAGCGGCGGACCAATGACGCAGCCCAGATTTCCCTAATGGTGTGGGCAGGGACACAGCTTAAGCTCGGCAAGGGGGCACAGGGTTAACAAAGGGCCCTCCTGATAGTAAAAGCGCCTCCCAAAAATATCTAGGCATAGCCCATTTGCTAATGATATCATGCTTTCCTTTCATATATATATATATATATATATATATATATATATATATATCTCTCTCTCTCTCTCTCTCTCTCTCTCTCTCTCTCTCTCTCTCTCTCTCTCTCTCTCTCTCTCTCTCTCTCCCTCTCCCTCTCTCTCTCTCTTACCCACTTTCACCTTTCATAACTGGAATATAGGCCAAATGTCATCGAGATCAATTCTGTCTTAAGTTCATAGTAAATAAATGGAAAAATAATGCGATAAATGACTGCGTGACATAAACCCTCGACGCCCTTCACTCTGCAGTGGTGTAGTGAATTGTTTCTAAGCCGATAGAGCTCGGAAACTTCGTCAGAATCTCAGTCTGGGTTATACAGAGATATAGATATATGGGTTATACAGAGATATACTGGGTTATACAGAGTTTTGATCATGCGTGTTCACATGCCTTGGTAACAAAAACTCGACGCCAGGCGTTGTAGTCTCCTCGGGCCGCGCCTCGTCGGTCTCGTGGCTTACACTAGGTCGTGACCAACAGGTAGACGAAAATTATGACGTATTTGAAATAAGTACTCTTAAAATGTTCTGGACAAATTCATACCTTTAGAGGTATCCCGGGCGTATATTTCAGTTGCGCGGTTTCTAGACTGATGACAATAACGTATTGGTCTTTACAGCACCGCGAAGTGGTGCTGAAACCTGGTGGTGGGTCTGGGAGGGCAAAGGTAAGATATTTACGTTTTGTGTTGCTGGTGTTGCCGTAACTGTTGATCTGTCCAGACCACAAGCTCAGAGTTGTAACCAAAAATACCCAGTGTAATGTTTGAACTGTACGAACAAATTTTGAGACATTTAGAAACATTATTTTACGATGGTCGCCGTTGAGCGTACGGCGCCCGGCGCCTGGCCTTACTTGCAGTGGCCAACACTGTTCGGTTTTACGAAAACTGCAAACCAAGTCATCGTTATCCTTGCTCCCCAATATTACGGGTGTGTCATTGGGGCTTTATGACACACTCAGCTGCTGGGGCTATATGGCGGGACTGGTCTCTCACCCTGGCGAGGGGAGTGGACACCGCGTGGAGTTGAATCCCGTACCTGAGGTTTCCCAGACGCGCAGTTGTTAACGAAAACGCATCAGCCTTTACACTATTATCACCTAGCGCGCAGGCTCAAACCTTTTAACGCTTGTTCCACTAGTCGATTCTACAAAAGAATGAATGCTCACAGGCGAACATGGGATGGTTTTGTGCGTTTTTTAAACTCATTTCGACCCACTCCATTCAAAACTAATGAGACTTCATTTCTTTCCTTGTGTTGAACTCAAGGGGCCCCTTGAGTACAACACTACGGGGGCATTGCTGTTCTCGGTCAAGAGCTGAAGGGCCATTCTGTCCCACCGCGGTGTGTCTTCCGGCCATCATTCTGGTGACACGGAGCGGCATCCACCGGCGTAACCCGGAGGCCCTTAGAGGTATACATCATATCACGGGAATATGATTTGATATGATATATCTCCCTGACGCGGGAAGCCCTCTGACCCGCGCAGTTGACCCGGGATCGACACATGAATCGACATCAGCGCAACAACATCCTTGTTCGACGCGGGTGGTCAAATAATTGGCACATAGACCCTAGTTGAGCTCAACGGGCCCATGCTGAGTTGGGTTGGATGGGCAAATCTTCCCCTGACCGATTCGAGGCCTTTTGCTGGCACATAATACCTTGTTAGGCACTGTGGGCCTCTGAACGATACAGGAGCCCCGATCAATGTAAATCACGGCCCGGCCTTATTCCTGCTTGGGAAATGGGGCCCCAGAGCTCAGACCAACACGGAACCGACTGTTCGTTGTTCGTGTTGTTGTTGTTCGACTTCCCTTGGTCGGCTCGGGGCTATTGCGAGCACAGGATCCTCTGTTAGGCGCTGTGGATCCCTGACAGATAGAAGGCCCCAGACCAGTGTAGATCACTGGCCCCGGCTCTATAGATGATTGGGAAGTGAGCCCTCAAACCCATGTCGAGCCGACAGTGCGGTACTAGTGGTACCTGACCGACATATGGGCCAATATTGACTCAGGGGGTCCCCGATCGGCACAACGGGCCCTCTGACCAATCTTTGAGGGTCCGTCTTCGCAGGCCAGGGACCCTGAATAAGACCCCGACCCAGCCCTTTATACATTTAGACCGTCCCATCGCGCCCTTGGTCGTCGGACCCCGTTGGCCCATTCGGGTCTTCGGGCCTCCTAGAACGCTCGTGTCCGGCCGAAATTTAGGCCCTTATATACTTCGGGGGCCCTTATCAGCGCACAGGGCCCTCCAGTTGGTATTGGAGTACCCGGTCCTTCGGGCCGAGCCCCTGAACGGGACCTCCAGGCAGTTTTTCGGGCTCTTCGGGTCATCAAATCGGGCCCTTAATCGTAGGCTACGAGGGGGAGGGGTACGCGCCCCCTGTGCCCCCTGCGTGCGCCAATGGGTGTGGGGAAAGCTCAATGGAAGGGCACTGGGCTCATTTTTCTTCCTGTCGAGAGCCATCTAAGGTGAAAAAGGAAAAGGCAGATCCATGATGGACGGGGGAGGGAGGCTTCCCCACTGCCTTGGTCGCACTTGTGCAGAGGCAGTGTACACCCGGACCACGGCAAGATCCGCGTCAACACAGACGGCAGTAAGGGCTATGGTGCGCGAACCGGTCAACTTTCAACATGGCGGCCAAATCTTTAGAATGTTTGGTGCTGGCTACGCTGCCGGTGGTGCGCCACAATAGCGAGAAAACAATCCCGCCCCGCTCCGCCTCTGATCGGCGTTTCACGGTGACACCAGGCACGGCTTCCGTTCCTTTTGGGCCCGGTGTCACGGAATCCAATGTGCTGGCAGTGTCCAAGGTAAAAGACAGCTGACGATACACACACGCGCACACACCCACACACACCCACACCCACACCCACACACACCCACACCCACACACACACCCACACCCACACACCCACACCCACACCCACACCCACACCCACACCCACACCCACACCCACACCCATACATATACATATATATATATATATATATATATATATATATATATATATTGCTAGTTACAGCTATAACCAACTTAGCATAGCTTATCTTCTTAGATGTAGATTCATGGCCCGCATAACTCGTTTCTTTCACGTGAATACCATTGTAGAATACGGCCGATGTCCATAACATAAAATCAACATATAGATCGAAAAGTCATTGATATTCATAGATCTTACGTTTCGTTAATTCTACTGACATCTTCAGATACAAATGAATATCCAACACGCGAAAACATAACATTAACCACGGGACCTCTTGTATACCCGGTGCGGCTATCCGGTGAGTCGACTATCAATTCAATTGGTTCCGTGGCGTTATCGCATGCTCGTAATGTTGACTTGCGAGCCGCGCCAAGAGCTACGCTGGAGCCGTCTGGTAGGACGGAAGGTGATGACGTCAGTTGAATAAGTGGCCCTATGGCCGCTGGATGACGGCTTGCGGGACAACTAGCGTGACATAAAAAAACGCAAGTGGCAGATGACTGACAGCCACTTCTCCTCTGCACATTTGACTTTTAACTACCGTAACAGGATGCATTAACGACAAGCCTGTTCAATACAACGCATGTACAAGCAGTGATGATTGTGCTGCATGGTTACAATTTGTACAAGCAGTGGTGATTGTGCTGCATGGCTATAATTTCGGCCCTAATCGAGACTCCTCAAAGAGCTGCGGGGTTCTACGAGTATTTACATGCCGATTGAACAGGGATAAGTCTCTCCGTCAAACCGTTTCCAGCATGCCCAAAAGTCGTTTATCCTCTTCCTTTCGCTAGAATGTTTGCCGTCAAGGTGAGGCGAGTTAGACGTTCGCTGTGGCGCTGGTCTGTGGGAGCGAGCGGGCGGCCATTTTGCAAAGTATGGTAACCCATCTCGTCATGGATAGGGTGTTGCTGTCGATGTACGCACTATTAGGGGGGAGTGCGCAGTCCCGCGAAGTACGTTTGCGGTGACGCACGTTGGTTTGTCGGAGTAAAGTAGGGTCAATTGACACATTGCTCTTGAGCATCAATGGGGCAGCTGTAGGACTCTGGCAGTAGATCATCAGTTTGATCATGCCATTTTGTGTTGATTTTTCATGTTTGTTTTGTTCGATGGTTACACTTCATGATGAAATGGATAGCTTTCTCGTCTGTTTGGAATCCTAACATCGCGCTTTTTGTTTTTAGAAAAGTTGATGGGTATTGCCTGGCACTGATGGTTTCGCGGGTTTACATGAACATCGGTAATGTTCTACAAGAACGTGCGTCTGAAATGGAACGACGTATATGGCCCGTCTGATCCACATCTCTGAAGATAACCAACGTTAATCTGGCCGTACATCATAATCAGCAACACTTTCATAACACATTGCCTCTTTACTCTACCAATATACCCATTATTCGCTGAACATAACCACTTTGATTTTTCTCGGTTGATTTGCCCATCAATAATGGCCCAATATCCTGCATCATAACCTCGGAGTCAGGTACACTCTCCAGCTGCGGCCGCCGGAATCATCGGCACTTCAAGAAACGTCGGACTCAAACAGACGCTGGCGGCATTTTACGCCGCAACTGACCGTGGATTAGATGACTAACGTTTGCCTTGCATATAAACAAAGTCTCATTACTTGCCGGACCCTCACGCATGCTCACGTCTGCCTGAGCGCCTAGCTGCGCTTCCCGCCAGCGGTGGGGGAGAGAGGAAGGGGGGAGGTACGGAGCCCAGGTGCCAGGCATGGGCGGGGTGAACGTACCGCGCGCCGTCGCGATCACGCTCAGGGGCTAGGTCGAGTACTCTCAAGTCAGAGATCCATTCATCGTTCATCTGAAGATACTGTGAAGATTTAACCCCACTTGTAGAGCAGACTTACCAAATGGCATCCCGCATGGGTAGATGCCCGCAAACTCAATGCTTGTATTCTGCGGCCTTTCAGCAATGCAGGCAACTGTATTGTTTAAAGCCTTGTTGCCATTTACGATGTCTATAAACTACAGCGTGCGAGCCCGAGCAGGTGAAATACCCAAAGTCACAATGCAGGCTATTGCACGTGTATTGACCAGTGGCATTCACAGGACAGGCTAGCTGAATAAAAACATTCCAAACAAGCCAAGGTGATCACCAGCACAGCGATCAGCATGCGTGACACCGGCAGGGCAGGAACACAGCAGTGCAGTCTGGCCAGCAACAGGCTGCGAGGTAAACACAACATAAAACATATACTGCTTTCATCGCAAGCTGATGGAGCAAAGCATAATATAAGATATAAGCAAGCATATTCAAACACAAAATGGTCTCGATTCTAGCAGAATAACGTGTCGGCTGACTCAGCAATTCAATGGCGCCGTTCGATACCGCATCCCAGCGCAGTGCAAACGACTAACTCATGCCGATGACTCATGCCAGCGCTCCCCCGTCCGCGGCCTGTCCGTGGACGATCGCGCCGCACTCCCTGGACCATAGCAGTTATCACGTCCCCTCTGGTGTCGGGCCACCCGCCCGAGCCCGACGCTGAGGCGGGGGCCGGGCCGGCCGTGCCATCTGACGCCGGACCGGTGCCCTCGCCCCTGCCCCCTGCAGCTGGCGGCGGCCGGCGGGGCTCGGCCGACTGCCGCGCCACCGGCGTCTCGCCCGGCCACATCTCCGACGGCGGGATAGCGGCGGCCGCGGCAGCGCCAGACAGTACTGGAGCGGCGCGGGCGAGCGGGCGGCCGGCGCGCCACCAAGCGGCACATCCATGCAACAGCCAGCTGGACGGCACTCTCACCTGTGCTCGGGCGAGTCGCCGCCCACCGCGCCGCCGCCGCCATCACCGCCACCGCCACCGCCACCGCCACCGCCGCCGCCGCCGCCGCCGCTGCCGCTGCCGCTGCCGCTGCCGCCGCCGCCGCCGCCGCTGCCGCCGCTGCCACCACCGCCGCCGCCACCACCACCGCCACCACCGCCGGGCCCGCTACCCTCCTCCTCGGTGATGTCGTCGAACAGGTTGCTCTTGCGCTTCTTCTCGTGCACCTTCTGCAGGATCATGTCCGAGTCAAGCTCGGCAATGTTCATCTGGCGGTAAGCCGTCTCGAGGTTGCTCTCTACGAAGCTGTTCTTGGGCGTAAAGGGGTAGGCGCCGATGTCGTCGGCGCCCTCGAAGCCACCCAGCGGACCCCGTCGCAGCTCGATCCGCTGTAGCAGCTCGCGAGAGTTGAACGACGGCAGCGAGACGTCGGCGATCGAGTCCGAGTCGGCCACGCTGTTCTGCGGTGTGTACGGCACAGAGTTGTAGGCCGAACTTTGTGAGCTGCCACCCTATAAGAACGCCAAAAGGCTCTGTCAGACGACGGAGACCAGGGCACAGTGGGAGGTGAGGGGAGGGGAAGGGGAGAACTGCGAGAGAGGGAGAGATGGCGGACCCGAGAGGTGTGGCAGGCACAACGGCAGGGGAGGAGGAAGGGACGGAGAGGGAGGAAGGGTGTGGGCAGTAATCGTAGGAAAGATAGCGGCTGGATCCGCACCGTGCGCTGTCGCACGAGGGCTGCAGAAACACGGCCCCTGGACACCACTTACCAACAGCGGAGAGGCCTCACCCCTTAGAGGAATCATGCTAGACAAGCACAATAATAGCTCTGGAGCCACATCAAGCAATAACACCGTTAGCATAGGATTTTGTGTGCTGCCAGGTAAGTTATGGTGGCGACCAACAATTATCTAGAAATGGCCAATGCTCGTTTGTTGACAAGACGTACGTTGAAACTATTGTGAACAGTTTTCTTTTAAATATCCATTCATTTGATACATATTTAGGGCAGTGAATGAGAACATACGTTTAAAGCGCTTCAACCACAACTAGTTTCGTATGGAGACGTTCGGCATTCCTAAACCCCACAGTCGGTATGCGGCCAGGCTGCCATATCTGGTTTAAGCCGCGGCCGAGCGCAGTCGCTGATTGGTCTAGATTTCGTTCAAGATGTGTCATCAGTCACCACTGGTTGAGCATGGCCCAGGTGAAAAGAACCCCGCAAAAAGGTGAGGAGAAACTCGCTTCAGAGCAAGATGTGTCTTGTTTGGGAACGTTAACTGGAACAGAAAGCTGTCAGTACCACAAAAAGCCGCCATGCCTGCGACCTGCTGTAAATACCATGTACATGAGGCTGATGACCATATTTTTGGACACAAATAGGGAGGGACAAAGCGAATGACTAGGCGACAGACGTGCAATTCCGGGAAAGCTAACACCTCATGAGGAATGATAGCATAGACGTAAAATGGCCAAATGCCCATGAAAACATGACTGTTCTGCATATACATGCATTTCGAAGTTTACCTCTCACGGCCTCATGGTACGCTATGACCTTAAAAGGAATGCCAACATTTTAAGAAATATAGACATATAGACATATAGACATCAGGCAAACAAAGGGTCATAACGGCCCATCGAGGCTGGCCTACCCTAGGTTCCTCAACCATTATTGAACTAATCTGAACCTCACCTGCCCGAATTTAGCTATATACGAGATCCTTAGACTTAAAGAACTTGCCCAAACGGTTTTTAAATGTTGCTAAGGAGGGAATTACTACAACTTCGTTTGGCAGTCCATTCCAATGAATAACTACTCTTTGACTAAATGACACCTGCATCTTCATAGTTCTACCCCTGCCTTTGGCTAATTGAAACTGGTTTCCTCTAAGTCCCGGTCTCGTCTCCAGTGTTCCTTGTAGATCCAGCTTGTCTAATACTGAACACCTGTCACATATGATGAAATATGCTCACTTGCCACTGTTGGCTTAAGCGACACAAACTGCTCTATGCAAAGCAAATCACTACAAAGTGGAAGTTTCCTCAGTGCACCACAGTTTGAAAACGTCATGGAAGGTCTTTATGACATCAGGGTGGCTGCCCGAGTGGCCGCGTCGGACTTGCCACTGTGGCGGACGGGAAGACTCACTTGTAGTACTTGGACTTGCCGAAAGGTGGCAGTGTTTCCTGAACCCGATAATTACCATGCGCTGTTATTTTCTCGTGGGGTTCTTCTTTCCGTGGCGTTCTTACATATTTGTCGCTGATTTCATCTCATCTACTTGAACTCACATGCTCTATCCTAAGTTGTTCGACTCCCAGCCTTAGTTGCGACAAAACTCGTACCACAGCCCAAATTCCCGCATTACGTCGAACAAAACTCGATTCATGTTCGAAACTTGCAAAACACGCATTACGTTGGTTGAGAGCCAACCGTGGTCCTTTGATGCCAGAAATTGTGCTGATGTACGCGCGGAAAGGAATGCTTCAACGACTTTCTTTGTCTTGACCTTGAGAACTGCGTGGCCGATGAGGTGGCAGCATGCGTGAGACCTTTCTATGGCGTCATACATGCCTCAGTAACTGAGATAGTCCGTACAACTTCAGAAACAGGAGAACAGAAACTGAATTATTTTCAAAATAGCTGTCTCAATTGAAAATCCCCCAAAAATGCCAATCACCCCCTTTAAAGAGGGTGTATGGTGTTTTGAACAAAACCAATCATCTTTAAGGTCATTCAGTGTAGTACAATCATGCCTTTTTAGACCTAAGTCCCTCTAGCTTCTGAGCAGCTCGCCCGCCACGGCGTAGACTATTTCGGAGCTTTCAAGACCTAATCATGTGGACACTGGTCCATTACAGGGGGCCCTGTCATGCTGGTCCGCCCTGCCTAGCTTCTGAGCTACACGCCTGCGGGGGTGTAACTATTACGGAGACTATTTCAAGGTCATCCAGGCATCCATGGCACAAAAATCATGTCATTAAAATCGTGTTCCTCCATTAGCTCTGCCGCAATCGAGGACAAGAAAATATAAATGTCGAGTCGTTCAGATATGGCACTCGTAAACACGATTTCCAGATATAACGGTCGACCATTAGCTCTCTCAATCAATGCTGTGCAAGGCACGATGACGTAATCTAGCCGTGACGTATTGACGAGCACGATAACTAAACCGAGAAGCTGTTCTGTGTAGAGCAGTCGTTTCCATTTGAAAATATACCGATAGGTACAAGTGAGCTTATTTCATCATGTTCGATGCTCGCTTCAGCATCTTTAAATTTGAGTATTCACCTTAATGGCGACCACGTCAACAAAAACAGGAGAGCGCCCGCACCAATGCGAATGGAGGGCGAGACCACACCCGACCAAACCACCAGCATCTCGTCCCATTCCAGCGCTGTTGGGCTATTGATTCCTGTCCGCAGGCATGACGTCAGTCGGTGTTCCGCGCGAACCTACAAGCGCTCTTTGCGCCACTTCAGTACCAGTGTCCTGAAGCCGCCACCACGTGCGGGGCGTGCAGGGGGGGGGGGGGGGAGGGGAAGCGCGTGTCCAAGCGAGGGACGGAGCACGCGAGCGTCGGCCCGCCCGAAGCGCCCCGGTCGAGGTAGGCCGCGCAGCCAGCCGCAGGCCGAGTGTTCCTCCCGCCCCGATCGGCGCACACGGGCTGCGGCGCTCCGGACGGCGCAGCCAGCCGCAGGCCGAGTGCACCTCCCGCCCCGATCGGCGCACACGGGCTGCGGCGCTCCGGACGGCGCAGCCAGCCGCAGGCCGAGTGCTCCCCCCGCCCCGATCGGCGCACACGGGCTGCGGCGCTCCGGACGGCGCGACCAGACGCTGGTGGTCAAGTGGGGTTCCAGAGGCGCTGCCACGTCATGGACTTGGGGCACGAGCCCGGTAGCCAGTCCAACGCGGCCAGACCGATGGAGGATCAATGGGCACATCCTCCTTGAGTCGGTACGCGGGATCATGTGGACACTGGTCCATTACAGGGGACCCTGTCATGCTGGTCCGCCCTGCCATGTCATACAGCGGAGTAATGTAGACGCCGGAGGAGCAGGCGGCATTCTTATCGTACTAGCTTGCCCCACCAAAAATGATGAGCGGGCTAACGCTGACACCGGCCTGTTGTGAGGGTTCACACCATCCTGGTCGGCCCGACCACACCTCTGAGCGGAGGGTGACGCGGACACCGGCAGACCACACCTCTGAGCGGAGGGTGACGCGGACACCGGCAGACCACACCTCTATGCGGAGGGTGACGCGGACACTGGCAGACCACACCTCAGAGCGGAGGGTGACGCGGACACTGGCAGACCACACCCCAGAGCGGAAGGTGACGCGGACACCGGCAGACCACACCTCTAAGCGGAGGGTGACGCGGACACTGGCAGACCACACCTCTGAGCGGAGGGTGACGCGGACACCGGCAGACCACACCTCTGAGCGGAGGGTGACGCGGACACCGGCAGACCGCCCGGCACTCCTACCGTGCTGGTGGGCTCCAGCAGAGTGACAGCCTGGGCGCAGAGGCTGAGGTCGATCCCGTTCGGAGGCCGGACGTCGGCCGGCAGCTCTGAGCGCAGTCCGCTGTAGGTGACGGGCGGCGGCGGCGGCGCTCGGCCAGCCGGCCGACCCACCGGCGACAGGTCACCGGAACCGCCTGAGGCAGCACAGGGTCACGGACCACCGTCAATAGCCTGCGATAGGTCAACAGAACGGCCCTGACGCAGCACAGGGTCACGGACCACCGTCAGTAGCCGGCGACAGGTCAGCAAAATCGCCCGAGTCAGCACAGGGTCACGGACCACCACCAGCGGCCGGCGATAGGTCAGCAGAGCCGCCTGAGGCAGCGCAGGGTCACGGACCACCGGCAGCAGTCCGGACAAGTCGTGTTAGCCGCGTGCGGCAGGACAGCGTGCCGTGTCACCCTCAGCCTCCGAGCGGACACACTGCAGGGGCCAGGGAACTGATGCAACTGGGGGGCATGCGGTACAGTGACCACATAAACACATCAGGTGACGACGGGAGGCGCGGAACTGTTGCAAGCCAAACTTTCCCGGCGCGCGGTCAACGGATCATCTCGTCGCCAGGCGTCTGCGCGGGTATAGCCATCCAAAACGATTGCGCACGCAAATGGGATCGAACGGCCCGTGTGGAGACCCCGGGTACCGGACGACTCCAGCGCCGGGCCCTGCCCGATCAGCTTGTGCCCCTGCCAAACAAGCAAGCCCACTCCCAGGCGCACGCCGATGAGTAAATTTGTGCGCTGCCTCGTCCCGTGCCGCGCCGCATCGCTGCAGCAGTCGCGTGGCTGCCGGCGGACTGCCGGACGCCGGCGCACAGCCAGAGATCCTGCCGCCAGGGCGCTCGTCATCCGCAGGAGCGGTGACGTGCCAAGGACACGGCAGCCGGCCCGGCGCCGCGCCGGCTCTCTCCCTCACGGGCACGAGCGAGAGCGCCGGCCGCCGGCGCAGCTCCGCCGTGCTGGCGACACTCGCGCCCCGGCGGTGCGCGCACGCTCGTCACTCTCGGCCGGCGGCGGCCACAGCCCAGATCGGCGCCGATCACCACCGGCGGCCCGGCCCGCCGCCTGCTGCGGCAGGCGCCGCCATTTGTGTAAAGCGGGGCACGCGACCGGCGCGTCTGCCGCGGCGGCGCACTCTGCAGTGCACGTGACGAGCGCCGGGCGCGGCCGCGGCTGCTGCCGATACCGGCCGGCGTCGGGAGGCGAGATGCGTCGACAGCGGCGCATTGGGTGTCCGTCTGACAGACGTGGATCAATGGCATGTCACACGGCCGACCCGCCGCAGGCTCTGTAGGGCTCATCCCGCCTGGCC